>NC_080671.1:421344856-421690140 GCF_030247195.1 Topomyia yanbarensis
ATTTCCAGCTATAGATAAAACATGGGAATTTCATTAACTGAAACTTAAAAAGGTACAGGGGTGCCGCGTCGGACACATAACGGTTAAACAGTGGGCGCAAAAATATCGTTTCAGGCATCGAGCTAAGAATTTGCACAGTTATTCTAGGAGCCAAATGCTGATCAGCCGGCAGCTTGCCGACTTGCTGACTAGACGCAAAAATAGCTAGGTATTTTTCACTGATGATTTTTTTATGTCGAACCAGTTTCGTCACCGTCACATATGCGTCGATGTGATGCTCTTTGAACGAAAACTAGGAGAAACCAATTGCTATAATCTGTGTCAAAAAATCATGATTAGAAATAATCCCCATGGCTTACCGCATTACTTGAACAACATAAATATTGTTAGATCCCCCGTTTAATTCTACTATCCAGGTGGGTTTCGGTCGACGCCCTATAATTTCCGCGCTGCTGCCATCGAAGAAAAATTGTAGATTGGTCACCATTTTAAATTTATTACTCACGCAATGTGGTGGAACTGGAAATATGGCGAGGGAGTCTTGACACGATACCAGTGGGAAAACCGCCGAGACGATGGCCGGTTCGTCCTGGTGGCCAGGTGGAACCATCAGTAGTAGGTATGGCAGCTGGCTCGGTTGCGAGCAAGAAGGCGCTTGATAGGGTGTTGAAGTAATTACATGTCGTTTAAATCCAGCAAATGCATTCATCAAATGGGGTCGTACGCCACGGGAGTCCCACCCCCTGATGAGTAGAAAAAGTGAGATTGATCAAAGGAAAGGGAAATATTTCATAGATATTTGTTGGTAATGTCACAACCAAAGTGGCAAGCTTAGAATTCGGGCATTTTTTGATATTTAGAAGAATGTATATACCAGTATACAATTTTTCTGATAAGAAAAACCAGGCCTCTAGCATTAATTTAATTGTTAAATGTCTCAGTTAAAATTCCAGTTTTTCCTGTTCACTTACAAGTTTATCGACAAAAGGATTTCTGAACTTTCAATAGAAATTCATCCTGTATCTGGCAAGGATCCCGTCAGTCCAATTTCCACAATCCCAAGGGTCCCCATGTCAATTGGTTCCGGTCCTCGGGGGCACCACCCATTGTTGTAAAGCGCAAAAGTGCAAAATTTCGTTACGCCACACGTTTCCAAGCGGCCTTCTTTGGCATTTTTTTGTTTTCGTTCGTTTTACCACCCGAAAACCGTCCGATGTATTAAAAGCAAATTTATTATATATAATTAGTATTATTACAAGCTGGAAATTTATGAACCCCAAGTGCTGCAGGGGGGATTCCACGCCGAACGACGCAAATTTATCATCAATGTAATCAGCTGGCCAGAACAACGGAACGAACGAAACCTAAGGTTGTCTGGCGATATTTTTCGGGGAGGCTGAAAAGGGGTGCACTGCGTAAGGATTGGTCCGGCCGATGCCGGACGCACAGGAAAGCAAGGAGATGAAGATATTTGCGCGGACTAACGCACAGCAAGATCTTGGCGTTGCATTCGAAAACAAGCGTGTGTACGCGAGGCAATCGATGGCCCGCGTTTGATGCTCATTTGCATATGTACAACATAATTTTCAATTACGATCATTAAATCTAATGTTGTGTGGATTTTGTTGTTAAAATACTTTTTAATATGTAGTGAATTTTGAAACAACACTTTACGGAGCATTTAGATGCTGTGGAATCATTTAAATTTTGTAGGCTTAAAAGTTGTAGTTTAATTACTATAGCTTGGTTTGCCTCATTAAACTCAACATTTTAATATCGAGAATGTTCAAAATTAATAAAATTGAACAGCCAGTTTGAAACAACAGCTACAAAGAACGTACCTGTCAGCCAATCCGCTAAATCAGGAACGACTTGTGCTAAGTGATTTCTTCCATCCAACTCGAATTTGGTAATCAATGCGAAACTTTCTCAGTTCCTCCCTACCATCACTGCGTACAGGCACAAGCCAAATTATCAAAGCACCTATCAGCGATGGGTTCATATCTTTGAAAGCCCCGTGAAAACAGTTAGCTTCCACAACGCCAACCTCCTTGCCGCCGCCATGGACGCCGATAGTCCGATTATGGGCTGATTATTAATTACCCGTTTTTGTCGGTCCTTAGCGCGCCACTTGCCGCTGATTGTCTTCGTGACAAGTTAAAGATCGATCCACGCCGTTAGGCCGCCTTCATCGGGAGAGTACAGACAACGCGCGCGAGATAAGACACATTGCCGATGGGGCGCAGGCAGCAGAAGCGGTTCGCGAGGCTCAGGCCAGGCAGCATCCGACCCGGCACAGATAGGTTTCGGAAGGTGAATTTTTTTTTCGCTGGAAAGATGCGCACAGGCAGATTAGCGGTGGCCGCCGCGGTTAGAGAGAAAAAAAAAGCTCCAGCGCAATGTACGATGCGGCACAAATTACGATTATTAGTTATTCGGGTAGATCTAGGTTCACTAACTGTTAATTTGTATTGTGGCGTTATATTCGTTTTGTCCGTTTCGAGTGGTGGAGTACCATGGCATGGCGTGGCTTGGTAGTGGCCAGGAGGGGGTGATGCTGATGTTGATGATGATGACCTGGTCATTCTCCCAACTTTAACCGGCGCACTTGCTACGCAGCAGGTTCAGTACCGTGCGATGATGAGGAGCAAAGCTGCAAAGAGATTATCATTAGGCGCGAAGAAGATTGACGAGCTGTTGTCGCGTTTTTAACCGCGTTAGTTTTGTTGGCGCGTATCGCACCTCGGAGAGAAAAAACTAACAGTATCTTGTTTCAAAGTTCTTGTTCTCGGTATCAACGAGTTAAATAGCGTATAATACACCGGTTCAAATGACATTCAGGGAAAGTGTCGCCTAGTTCACCATGAATGATTCAAGGGTTGTAAGCATTTTGCATTGCTTTCTTAGGGCATCATAGTAATGCATATCTTTACTAAGAGCTCACTTATTTAGCGGAAATCCTAATCAGTTATTTTTTAAAAGTTGTAACGAACTGTTCTATGCGGAAAAAAGAATTCTTGCATAACTAGTTCTGAGTTAACATACGATTCTTTTCCCAAAATTAAACTAGGAAGGTGGCTACATTCGATAATCCCTAAGGTATCGACGAAACCTTGGTTCAAGGGGATGGATGTGGGCCGTGACTTCATTCGTGTGATGTCCCGATTCATGGTAAACCATTACACGCTGGATGCACATCTCCGGCGTATTGGGCTCGTGGAAAGTGGCATCTGCGCTTGTGGCGACGGTTATCACGACATCGAGCACATTGTCTGGGCGTGCACCGAGTACAGTTCCGACAGGTCTCCGCAGAAGCACCCTCTTCCACCTGTACCATACCCATGATTGTTTGATGCGACTCCAAGGCGACACAAAACATCTCTTTTGAAATGAGCCAACAAACACGGGACCTACAGCACGAACATCACTCGCGCAACTCGAAGTGTTGACGATCCACATCTGAGCCGTACTACGAAATCATCTGGCAAAATCTCAGCCGTCTTGAGGAGGACCACCAAGCGTCCCAGTACGTGATTCTTCCTGATGAAGGCCATCCGAGTCTGTAATCTATACCGTTGATATCCCGATGCCTGAAACTGAAAGTTTATAATTTTCTCCCCCCTGTCGTCTTTGTCCACCCTTCCTCCCCTGACTCTTATACCCAGAAGTATCACCCCTTACACTCCCCCCAAACATCTTCCCGAAGCATTTTGCTCTTCCTGTCTCTTCTAATTTTATCTATTGTACTACATAATCTCATTGAAAATGCCCAACTCTACTACCACATAAAAATAACTTTTTTTTATTCCGATTATAGAGGTTTTAACCTTGAGGTCATTCGTCTTTTCGGGTTAGCAAAATCTCTTATGAAAAATTTCTAGCCCTATGTGCGGGGTCGGGACTCGAACCCAGGTGCGCTGCCTACAAGGCAATGGATTTACCAACTACGCTACGCCCACCCCCAAATAAAAATAACTCTAATTATTCTCCCCGAATCTTTACAAAATTAAATCACGCCCTCTAATTATTCCTAGTTTTAAGATAGTTGTAAAAATTCTCCCCCAGTTTTAAAATTTATTTGCTCCCATAAACTCCCTGCTAAAAATGTCAAACCATATTGCCATAAAAACTAAATGACCGAATCACCGACTGATCTTACGAAAATCATATTACCCCCTTGTGTAGATGTATAAGATAGCTATAAAATCTCCTTAGTTTCATTTAAAAAACCTGCTCTAATCCACCTAGTGGTGCAATTGTGCCTTTCTCATTTATCCAAACTATGATTCCTTAGTTGTTTTATTGCTTTATTTATATTGTAACGATATTTAATTAGCAAGGGACTAGAAGGTGTGAAATATTTTGCAATAGTACTCAAGGAAGAGCGAGAAGTTGAAGGAAGAAAGTTTAGAAAAGCGTGGAATAGGGTCATATGAGCAAGCTTAGAGTTTTCCGGTTCCGGCAGCATAAGTCATTTACGCTTGTCTGGGCATACCGCAGACTCAAGTGATTCGCATTTAATGCCAAAATATTCTTACCCATGCGTTGCAGAAGACAAAAGGTTAAATCGCCGGAAAACTCTAAGCTTGCTCATATGACCCTATTCCACGCAGACTTGGTTTGAGAAAATCGGTTCAGTCATCACCTAAGAATTGATGGGACTTTAATTGTGGAACTTCTGGAATTGTCGATAGTGAACAATATATTTAAAGAATATTCGGCTGGCTATCAGTGATCTAGACTTGCGAGTCGAAGTAATTTGGTGACCATTTCAATAGATTTTTAACATACGAGGTATTCAGGAATCAGGAATCAGAATATATTGGCTCAAATGGCACGTTCCCCGTACATAGTCGGGGATTTGTGCCTTGCCGTGTGTTTTCATCATTTCCTGAGCGGAAGGAAAGGACAAGGAGGTGTGGGGAAGTAGACTTGGAAGGGTGGGAAAAACAGCACAAAACAAAAAATAAACAACAGGTAAATTAAACTCACAAGTAGTTCAACTTGCCTGCGAATAAGCCTAAAGCTCTTTACCACATTGGATAAGAAACTTTAGTATGTCTCTGAGTTTCAGTCGACCAAACATGGTTTCGTCTATATAAGGACGGCTGAAGACTCGTAATCGCAATTGCGCTAGCGCTGGGCAGTTGCATATCAGATGATATGAAGTTCCGTAGTCGGATTCACAAAGATCACATGAAAAAGACTCAGCGCGCTGAATAGTTGCCATGTGATAATTGAGTTTGCAGTGGCCGGTTAAAGCCCTGGTCAGCATGCCGCAGTGGAGCTTCGAAAAATGTAAGAGATTTTTCGAAACCACTGGGCATGGTTGTTCTAGAAACGCCTTTGTTTGGCGACACGTTTGTAGATTTCTCCAATAATTGCGGTGCTCGGACGAAGCCCAGGACCGTATTTTTTCCCTTATCCAACTTGTCGAAATTGGCAGCGCGGGCTCAGGACCAATGAAGTCAATCGCTGAACCTGCCCTGGCCAATTCGTCAGCCCATTCATTTCCAGTAATACCGCAATGTCCGGGCACCCAGACAAGGTAAATAGTGTTGACAATGCTTAGTTCTTCGATTTGGGTTCGGCACGCGATCACTAGCTTGGACCGGGATTTGTCTGAGCTAAGGGCCTTGATTGCAGCCTGACTATCGGAGCAGAAGTTTATAACTCTGCCGGACAAACTCAGTTGAAGGGCCGATTGCACCCCGCACATAATCGCAAAGATTTCTGCTTGGAATACAGTACAGTATCTACCTAGTGAGTGAGATTGTTCCAGTCTCATTTCACGACAGTCGACACCAGCACCAGCACGTCCCTCCATCAGAGAACCGTCAGTGTAACAAACCACTTGCGTTTGTTGTTGTCTTTCCATAAAGCCAGACAACCACTCCTCTCGAGAGGGAATCTTAACATGGAATGTCCTGTAAGGAAAACTACAAGTGAGTGTAATATCGCTGGGAGCAAGAATATCTTCACCCCATGTAACCATTTGTGACCACAATCGTGTATGACTGGTAGCAAGATCAACATGATTACTGTTCCAAAGCCCAGTAACCTGCAGTCTGTATGCACATGATAGTGCTTCTTGTTTTAAGTGTATGTGTAATGGTTTGATATTTAGAAGTGCCTCAAGAGCAGCAGTCGGAGTCGTGGTGAAAGCACCAGTCAACGCCATGAGCGCCATTCTTTGCAGATGGTTTAGCTTTGACTGGACTGTCACCACCTCTCCCCTCTGCCACCACACAAGGCATCCGTATGACAGTATTGGACGTACAATTGTCGTGTAAATCCAATAGATGTATTTAGGTTTGAGACCCCAGGTCTTTCCAAAAGTTCGTCTGCACTGCCCGAAGGCCATGCACGCTTTCTTGACTCTGAACTCAATGTGAGCAGACCAATTCAGTTTGGAATCCAATATGACTCCAACGTATTTGACTTGATCTGCACACAGCAGCTCAGAATCAAAGAACTGCAAGGGACGAACCCCGGTTGTTATTCGCTTCTTCGTGAAAAGAACCATTGAAGTTTTGCTTGGGTTAACTGATAGTTTAACTTGTCGACACCACTGTTCGACAGCTCTTAATGCCTGTTGCATCAAGTCAAAGATTGTTCCGATGCAAAATCCAGTAATTAGTATTTGGTAATCGTCAGCAAACCCGTAGGTTGGAAATCCAAGCTCATTGAGTTTCTTCAACAAGCCGTCAGCTACTAAGTTCCATAACAAAGGTGACAGAACGCCGCCCTGAGGACAACCGCAAATACTCAACTTCCGTATCTCAGCCTGTCGCAGTGACGAGCAAAGTATGCGGTTACTAAGCATTGCGTTTAGCCAACCTGAGATACATGCAGGTATCCCATGACCGCGCGTCGCTTCCAGAATAGACTGGAAGGACACATTGTCAAAAGCACCCTCAATATCTAGGAATACACCCAAGCTAGATTGCTTGAGCGAGAAGGCTTTCTCAATGTTGTAAACAACATCGTGAAGCAGAGTGATCGTGGATTTCCCACACTGATATGCATGTTGCATTTTGTGCAGAGGATATTCAACTAAACTAACGTTCCTGATGTGATGATCGATTATCCGTTCCAAAGCTTTCAGAAGAAAAGAACTTAAGCTGATAGGCCTAAAACTCTTGGTTTCTTCATAGCTTGAGCGCCCCCCTTTGGGAATAAATCTAACAGTTATTTCTCGCCATGCTTTCGGGATATACCCGGTAGCAAGACTGGAAAGCAAAATCTTTTTCAAGACATGTTTAAGAATATCAAATCCCTTTTGCAGTAGCACGGGAACTATCCCATCTTTTCCGGGTGATTTGTATGGAGCAAAGCTGTCAACTGCCCACTTGACCGATTCAGTGGAAACCAATGTGCGTGCTAGCGCCCACGAGTCCGAATCACCAGAATGAGATCTGTGAACATTGATCAACTCCGGATCGATACAACCTGGAAAGTGTGTGTCGAAGAGACAATTAAGAACATCTTTTTCGTCTGTCACATAAACACCATCTCTGGTTTTCAAGGAGTTCATCTGAAAATCATTCGATTTGGAGAGAATTTTATTTAATCTGCTAGCCTCGTTCAGACTAGAGACATTAGTGCATAGGCTTTGCCAGCCAGCCCGTTCTGCAGATCTAAGACATTTCTTATATGCACTACGAGCTGACCTGAAAGCCCTGGAGTCATCACGCTGACGCCGGTTCCAAGCTCTTCTCATAACTTTCTTCATTCTATCAAGCTCAGCCCTCCACCAAGGGGTTCCCCTAGTCGATTTAACAGTACGAAGTGGACAAGCTTCTTCGTAGGATGCTAATATGAATGAGTTTGTCGTATCCACGACGTCATCTAAGTCGTCTAGTTGACTAATTTTCGGAAAATATCCATGAAATTTAGTCGCTAAGTTTTCCAAAAAGAGGTCCCAGTTTGTAGACTTAGGATTACGATATGTCACCACATTGAAGGTGACATCAAAATGCTCGAAAAATATATATTTATGATCGGATAGAGACGGTTCAGTTTCATTTGGAACCTGCCAATTTCCCAGTTCATGCAAAATTCTATCAGAGCAAAGTGTTATGTCTAACACCTCCTCCCTCCCAGACCTCGCAAAAGTTGGTCGGTTTCCCACATTCAGAATATGGAGATTTGTACTACTTATGTACTCCATCAGTTCAGAGCCTCTCAGATTGATGTCTGAGCTGCCCCAAATGATGTGATGAGCATTCGCATCACTGCCGATAATGAGCGGAAGCCCATTTCTGCTACAATATGATACAACGCTTTTGAAATCATCAGAAGGAGATGATTCGTTATGCGGTAGGTATGCTGAACAGTATATATATTTCTTGTCTACGTTTCCGACAGTCAATGTAACTGTGACAACACAGATATCGCGAGTTGTGAGCTCCGATATGAGACACGCGTCAATAGCCTTATTTGCAAGAATGCAAGCACGAGGCATTTCACGTGGGTTAGTCATGCCTGTCTTGTTGTAAGCAATGAAGGCAGTGTTAAGTAACTTTCCAAAATAGAAGTTTCCTTTATGGAAATACGGTTCTTGAACCAATGCTATGGAAGCTTTACCTTCCTGCATGAGTCGAGATAAATTCATAGTTGCTGTACGTTTATGTTGGAGATTGACTTGTGCTATTCTAACCATTGTTGATTAGAGAACTGTACATTTCATCTCCAACACAAATTGCACAACAACTAGAGGACACCAAGCGAGTTGGGATGTTAACGCATTTAGCGAGCCATATCAGGTTTAAATGGGACATGATCATTTGATTCCCACGATTTGCGAAGAAAATAATGGTCCACTGTGTCAGAGATTCGCATAACACAGCAAGGGCAAAACCCAAAATGCTCCGTGCGCGACTGGCATATTTCTGACTGGCTTTCTCATTTATCCAAACTATGATTCCTTAGTTGTTTTATTGCTTTATTTATATTGTAACGATATTTAATTAGCAAGGGACTAGAAGGTGTGAAATATTTTGCAATAGTACTCAAGGAAGAGCGAGAAGTTGAAGGAAGAAAGTTTAGAAAAGCGTGGAATAGGGTCATATGAGCAAGCTTAGAGTTTTCCGGTTCCGGCAGCATAAGTCATTTACGCTTGTCTGGGCATACCGCAGACTCAAGTGATTCGCATTTAATGCCAAAATATTCTTACCCATGCGTTGCAGAAGACAAAAGGTTAAATCGCCGGAAAACTCTAAGCTTGCTCATATGACCCTATTCCACGCAGACTTGGTTTGAGAAAATCGGTTCAGTCATCACCTAAGAATTGATGGGACTTTAATTGTGGAACTTCTGGAATTGTCGATAGTGAACAATATATTTAAAGAATATTCGGCTGGCTATCAGTGATCTAGACTTGCGAGTCGAAGTAATTTGGTGACCATTTCAATAGATTTTTAACATACGAGGTATTACGATTGTACCGATTTCATGGTATTGTACCGATTTATATGGGAAATTCCAGTGTATCCTTACTAACACCCCTGTAACTCCGGAAGAAAGAGTCAGAACCGAACGAAATACAGCAGCAGTCAATGGTATTACTGTATCTTTCATTTGAAATCAAGCTTGTAAAAAATCGGTTAAGAATTCGGTGGGAAATAGGTGTGATATTAGCTTAGGAACTTGATGAGTGCCTCGGGGGAATCAAGAATCGTCATAGGTGGTGAGGTCCAAGCTACTTTCATTGGTCATAAGTGATCTAGACTTGTAAATCCATGTAATGTTGCACTTATTTTAATATATATTACATGATTTACACATCATGGTGTTACCAGTTTATATGGGAATTATCTGTCTGATTACACTCTTTAACCCGTAACTCCGGAACCGGACATCGGATCAACTAAAAATTCAATAGCAGCTTATGGGAGCGTTATACCTTTCATTTGAAACAAAGTTTATGTAAATCGGTTCAGCCATCTCTGAAAAAATTGTGTGAGTTTAAATGACACACACATACATACACACAGCTGAAGGAGTTGGGAGCGAACGTCGTTGGAGCGAGGTGTACTCAGCAGGGCGAGATGATCTTCGAGCTGAAGAAGGATCCTTCCGTCAATGGAGCTTGACCTACCGCGAGCTCGTTGCTGAATCCTTGGGATGCGAAGCGAACGTGAGAGCCCTGTCGCAGCAAGCCGTAGTCGAGTGCAAGGGTCTAGATGAGATAACGACCGTTGAGGAACTGAAGAGTGCACTGATCGAGCAATGCAAACTGGATGTACCAGCGACGATCCGGATTTGGAAATCGTATGGAAGAACGCAAACGGCGGCGAGATGACTACCGTGGCCGCTGCCAGCAAGCTGGCGGAGACCGGCAAGATAAAAGTAGGATGGTCGGTGTGTTCGCTGAGAGTCACTCCGCGAGTTTCTTCAGATGCTTTGACCTCGGACACCTGGCAAGGAACTGGAAGGGCCCGGACAGGTCTGCATTGTGCAGAAAATGCGGAGAAAAGAGGCACGTTGCTAGAGACTGCACGAGGCAACTAAGGTGCTTGATCTGCAAACCGGAAGACGGAAACGACCACATGACGGGAGGCTTCAAATGCCCTGCGTACATAAAGGCGAAGGCAGGCCAATGATGATGATGGAGATAACCCAGTTTAAACTCAATCATTGCGACATTGCACAGCAACTGTTGTGACAGTCGACAACAGAAATGAAGTGCGACGTTGCAATTATTGCAGAACCGTATCGTGTTCCCCACGATAACGGTAACTGGGTTGTGGGTAGTGCAGGGATGGCTGCAATACAAGTGATGGGCGGTTTCCCTGTCCAAGAGGCGGTGGATAACACACACGAAGGTTTCGTGATCATCGGGATCAACGGCGTATTAGTCTGTAGCTGCTATGCTCCCCCAAGGTAGACACCAGAGCAGTACAATCGGATGCTGGACGCGCTAACTGACTCGCTAGTCGGACGAACGCCGATTGTTATAGGCGAAGACTAACGCTTGGGTCGTAGATTGGTGTAGTAGGCTGACCAACGCAAGAGGTTACAGCCTATTGGAAGCACTGGCGAAGCTGGATGTGGATGTGCAACGAAGGTTCCGCTAGCACATTCCGCAAAGACGGCCGGGAATACATCATAGACGTAACTTTCTGCAGCGCGTCGCTGATGGATAACATGAATTTGCGAGTTAGTGAGCAGTATGCACATAGCGACCACAAGGCTATCCACTACACCATTGTACAGTAACGCGGAGAGTGAGCACTGGCGAGCGCAAGTGGAAAATAAAGGACTTTGACAAGGACCTTTTTGTGGAAGCACTTCGTGCTGCCAGCGTCACTTCAATTCCGAACGCCGACGAGCTGTCGGAAACAGTAGCGAGGGCATGCGATGTAATAATGCCGAGGAAAATGGAGCCGAGGAACTACCGGCGTACTGGTGGAACGAAATGCTCAGCATCCTCCGAGCTACCTGCCTAAAAGCCAGAAGACGCGTTCAAAGAGCAAGATCTGAGGCAGTCAGAGAAGAGTGTAAGGTAACATTCCAGGCACGAGATAGTGCTAAGAAAGTCCACCTGCTACAAGGAGCTGTGCAGAGAAGTAGACGCTAACCCTTGGGGCAATGTTCACCGTGTCGTTATGGCCAGGATCAAGGGTCCAATGACGCCAGTCGAAATGTGCGCTAACAAACTGAAAATTATTGTGAAGGGTATTTTCCCGAAGCACGACCCAACCGTATGGCCGCCTACACCGTACGTTGATGCAGACGGAGGAAATGCTAGTGACAATCAAGTTTCCAACGACGAGCTCCTTATAGTGGCAAAAGGGCTGAAAGCGAAGAAAGCTCCTGGACCGGATGGTATCCCCAACGTGGCACTGAAGACTGCGATCCTGGCGTTTCCGGACATGTTCAGGATAGTCCTACAGAAATACCTGGACGATGGCACAAAGATGGAAGATCCAGAAGCTGGTGTTGTTGCCAAAGCCAGGGAAACCACCAAGAGATCCAGCATCGTATCGGCCTATATGCCTATACTCTTGGTAAGCTCCTGGAAAGGGTCATCCTCAACAGGCTGTCGACCTATGCTGAAAGTGAGAACGGACTATCGCAGAGGCAGTTCGGGTTCCGGAAAGGGATATCGACGGTGGACGATAACCGGCGAGACTCTTGAGGAGGTGGAGATGCTGACGGCAGAAACAATAGGCATCGTGCAGACCTGGATGGCTGACGTCAAATTGCAGCTGGCTCACCATAAGACTAAGGTAGTGCTGGTCAGCAACTGTAAAAAAATCCAGCGTGTCGAGATCAGCGTCGGGGGACAATCCATCCCATGGATGCGTGCGCTGAAGCACCTGGGTGTGATTGTCGACGATCGGTTAAATTACAACAGCAATGTCGACTATGTATGTGAGAAGGCTGCGAGGACAACTAACGCATTGGCTAGGATCATGCCGAATCGTGGAGGAGCAAGAGGCAGCACGAGACGTCTCCTGGCGGGTGTCTCATCCTCAATACTGAGATATGGCGTACCGGCCTGGGCTGCTGCGCTGAACTCAAAGCGGAACCGGACGAAGTTGACAAGCACTTTTCGCCTAATGGCTGTTCGTGTCGCAAGTGCGTACAGAACGATATCGTCGGAGGCGGTATGCGTAATTGCCGGGATGATTCCCATCTGCTTCACTCTGGCTGAGGAAGTGGAATGCTACCAGCGGAGAAATGCACGTAATGCAAGGAGTCTGGTCCGAGCGGACTCGTTGGCTAAATGGCAGCAAGAGTGGGACAACGTGGAGAAAGGAAGGTGAACCCACCGACTCATCCCAAATGTGTCTGCTTGGGTACATAGAAAACATATAGAGGTGAACTTCCATTTGACGCAGTTTTTGTCAGGGCACGGATGCTTCCGGAAGTACCTGCATCGGTTTGGACACGCTTCGTCACCCCTTTGCCCGGAGTGTGCGACTGTGCAGGAGACATCGGAACCCGTGATCTTCGAATGCCCCAGGTTCGAAGAAGTTCGTAAGGGTATACCTGGTGTGACAGTGGACAATATCGTCGAAGAGATGTGCCGTGACGAACATACCTGGGACTCTGTCAACAGAGTGGTCACGAGCATACTCTCCGAGCTGCAGAGGAACCAACAAGAAGCCACACATCGGGTTTCGAGAGAAATTCCGGCGCTGGGGAACTCTTCGACTGTGTAGACTAGGTCCACCGCCGGGGACCAGTTGAGTAGTACGCGATATAGCACTAGGTTAGGGTCGTCGGGGCGCCTGGGAACCGGACATCAGGCTTCACCGGAATCGCTGGACCGACCTCGACACTCTACCGGGCAGCTTGTGAGTATGCTAGATCCACCGCCGTGGATTAGACCGAGTAGACCGCGTGGAATAGCCAGCAGTGGGTCGTTGGAGCGCCAGTGAACCGGAAGCTACGCTCCACACGGAATCGCTGGATGGACCTCAGCATCTGCTGGCTGGCCGTTGAGTAAGCTAGGTTCACCGCCGGGACTAGACCGAGTAGACGAAACGGGGAGCTTAATGGCTCACAGAAAGGCACATCGGGTCGGGAGCAATCTACCGCCGGAGAATTCACGGTAGGGTACCCGACAGAATCGTTACGAATAGGGGAGCTAATTGGCTCACGAGACAAACACCGGTACAGAGAGAAATTCCGTTGCCGGGGAACTCTTAGTCGGAGTAGGATAGTATCCGAGTTCATCTCGATAAAGCTGGGAGCTAAATGTCTCAAGGAAGCGGGTAGCGGTGTCGGGAGAAATTCCTCCGTCGGGGAACTATCGGTCGGAGGAGTGTGAGTTCATCGTTGGGGACTATCCAAGTAGATCGTGATAAGGCCGGAGCTGAATGGCTCACGGAAACACGAGCTAAATGGCTCAATGAATCAGCACCTCAACCCCGCTCGGGGACGAGAGCTAAACGGCGACGTAGACAAATGGAGATAACAAGCAAGAGAAGAATCGAGAGTTAAATCAAAGCTCATAGGTCTAGCCACTCCATGAACCAAGCGAGGCTCTAAGATAGAGCAGAAGAAAGAGGTGCGACGGAAGCACAACGAACCCCCCCCCCCCCCAGGAAGTAATACGATGACGTAGTTCCGTGGGGAAGAAGGTAAGGCGTAAAAAGTAAGGAATGTTTTTAGTGGTTAGGTACGAACGTGAGTCCAACATAGTGCCAATACACTACAGGCCAGGCTTTTGAAGCTTTTTTAACCTTACTAAAAAAACACAGACATTTGCCGAACTCGACGAGCTGAATCGAATGGTATACGCTGAAGCCTTTTTATAAGGTTTTTTATGCGACTTTTTTATGCGGATTTTCAAAGTTATTCGATTCTTTTTATGCAGCTTCCTTTTAATTTCTAGGGCATCACCTGAAGCGACTTTTATCGAAAGATAGATTCTCGTGAATGCCCATGCTTAAACAAAAGACATAAAATGTTCATATTTTTATTTTAGGTTATAAATTACTAGTCTTTGGGTTAAGGATATGAGAAGCATTCTTGATGCAGTGAAAATAAAAACAGAAAATGACTGAATACCTTTTTACCTTTCTCATAATAAAACTTATGCAATCGGTCGGAATTTCGACTTTTTAACCGAGGCCCGCAGAGCCGAATCTCTTATACCATTCGACTCAGTTCAGCGAGATCGGAAAAAAGTCTCTGAGCGTGTATTTTTTTTACTTGGTGATAAAGCTTTTACGCCGACCCGGCACACATTCAGTAGTTAGACCATACTACCGATTTCGTCCATCGTGTGCCAGAGTGAGGGACGCTGAACAGAGAAGATAACTCTGAACTCTATTCCTCTAAACTCCACCAAGAAGTCCAACATTTGCCTGATCCCCCGGATTCCATTTCGTCGCTGTTGTGCTATCTTATGACAAACGTCATTTTGCGGTACACTGAGTTAGATATGCCACATTACTTGTTTGAAAAATCTCTACAAAGTGGTGTTTTCAGAATTTTGAAATTCTACTTGGTTAGTTAGATATAGCGAGAAACATGATGAGAAATTGTGAGTTTTTTGCATCAAATCACTGTATCTAGGGATTTGCTCAAGTTATATTGAAGTTTTAGATGTTTTTATGTGTGAAAATGTCTGAGGAACACAATGGCATAAACATTTTCAAAAGAAAATTACAGTTGTGAGAAAAACACAGTTTTAGTTTTAAACTGGAAATAAAGCATATTTGGCAACACTGTAATCAAAAATAACAATTTTTTCTAAATTCCCTGACCCATTTCCTTCAAAATGCAATTCACCGATTCTTTATAGACCATATGAACGCAAAGATATGAATAAAAGTTAAAAATTGATGAATTTTTTCTATGGAAAATTTTCCATGCACGATTATGACACGTCCTTCAAATTTTGTCATCAATACACGCCTATGACACGTGTGAGTGCGACTTTTGTTTACATTCATAGTAAAAACTCGCAACATAGTCAACCGATCTTCGTAATATTTGAGAGATTAATTCAGAAGCATCAATTGTCTTCTTTGGATTGTTTATACCATTTATAAGTTTCAAAATATTCAATCTCAAGCTTTAAAAATCGTTTTTCTTGAAATGTGCTAAATGGCGCTTGTCATAAGATAGCACAACAGCGACGATTTGACGGGGGGAGGCGTGCTAATGCACTTCACTTGATTCCAGGTCTAGCTGGTCGTGCTAGATTTCACTTGTCTTATAACCGCCATATCAGTCCTGGACGGCATAATATTTTACATGCCTACCTACGTTGACCAGTTGGATACCGTGGTCGATCCGGCGATTCCGGTTGGAGGGTGCCTTCCGGTTCACTGGTGCCCCAAATACCCTGGTGGTTTGTCACGTTCGGTGCTACTCGGCGTAGTCCCTGACGGTGGAGCTAGCCTACCTCGGCGGAGAGTTCCCCGACGAAAGAATGTCTCACGCTACCGTTGACGGACGCGTTATTCTTCCTTAGATGCAGTCCGGCAGAATGCCGAGGTCAGTCCAGCGATTCCCGGTGGAGGATTTGGTAAAATTCACTGGTGCCCCGATGATTCAAGCCGGCGATTCGCTACGGACTACTCGGAATAGTCTCCGACGGTGGATCTTTCCTACTCCGACGAAGAGTTCCCCGGCAGTGGAAGATCTTCCGAAACCGATACTACTTGGGCAGATGCCGAGGTCGGTCCTGTGATTCTGGGTGGAGGGTGACTTCCATGACAGGCGCCCCGACGAGCATATGGCGGAGCTACTTCCCAATCTATTCGAACTAGTTCCCGGCGGTGGGCCTAGTCTACTCCGACGGAGAAATTACCCGACGTTGAAATTTCTCTCGAAATCGTTATCTGGATGTTGGTCGGTTAGGTGCCGAGGTCAGTCTTGCGATTCCGGGAAGTCACGGTTCCGACAGCATAAGTCATTAAGTGACTTTACGCGTGTCTGGACATGCCGCAGACTCAGGTGATTCGCATTTAATGCCAAAAGATCCTGACTCCTGCGTTGCAGAAGAAAAAGAGTTAAGTAGCCGGGAAGCTCTAAGTTTGCTCATATGACCCTACTCCACGCTTTTCTCTAAACTTTCTTACTTCAAATCCTTGCTCTTCCTTGAGTTCTATGGCTCTTAATATTGAAAAATATTTCACACCTTATGTGTTTTTTATGCGGTTTTTTGCGGATTTTCAACGTTATGCGGTTTTTTCATGCGGATTTTTTTATGCGGTACGTATCCCCCGCATAAAAAAACTTCAGTGTATGTCACTCGGCCCTCCGGGCCTCCGTTAACAAATCGGTTTTCAGAGTAATTGCAATATCTTTCTATTGAGAAAGGCAAAAATAAAAAAAAATGGAAGAAAGAGATTGAACAAAAACAGAGCAAGCGGAAAAAAGGAAAACAAAGAATAGTAGAAAAACCAAAATGGTATACCGTGGAAGCACACAAAAACAACAAGAAGAATTAAGGAGGACTTCGGTCGGCTGAAAAACAACCAAGCTGCCGATGTAGATCAACTACCCAGCGAGCTATTAAAATACGGTGGTGAAACACTGGCTAGAGCACTGCACTGGCTAATCGCCAAAATTTGGTAGAAGGAGATTCTTCCGGAGGAGTGCATGGAGGATGTCGTTTGCCCAATCTACAAAAAGGGTGACAAGTTGGATTGTTGCAACTACCGCGCGATCACACTACTTAGCGCCGCCTACAAGGTACTCTCCCAAATTCTTTGCCGCCGATTGTCACCATTTGCAAGGGAGTTCGTGGGGCACTAGCAAGCGGGACTCGTGGGTTCCCGCGCCACCACAGACCAAATATTCGCGAATCGGCAGGTTCTGCAGAAGTGCCGCGAATACAACGTGCCCACACATCATTTGTTCATCGATTTCAAATCGGCGTATGACACAATCGATCGAGATCAGCTATGGCAGATAATGCACGAGTACGGTTTTCCGGATAAGCCAACACGATTAGTCAAAGCGACGATGGATCGGGTGATGTGCGTTGTTCGAGTATCAGAGACACTCTCGAGTCGCTTTGAATCTCGAAGAGGGTTACGCCAAGGTGATGGTCTATCGTGGCTGCTGTTCAACGTTGAGTTAGAAGGTGTAATAAGGAGAGCAGGATAGACACGAGTGGCAGGAAGTTCGTCCAGCTTCTTGGCTTCGCCGACGACATTGACATAATGGCCCGGAACTTTGAGGCGATGTCGGAAACGTACATCAGATTGAAAGCTGAAACCAGCAGGATTGGACTTGCCATCAACGTTTCGAAGACAAAGTACATGAGAGGAAGAGGTTCTAGAGACGACAATGTGGACTTCCCATCCCGAGTTCGGATTGACGGTGACAAAATCGAGTTGGTCGACGAATTCGTGTATTTGGGCTCACTGGCAACCGCCGACAATGATACCAGCAGAAAAATTCAGAGACGGATCTTGGTGGGAAATCGTGCCTACTTTGGACTCCGGAGGACGCTCCGGTCCAACAAAATTCACCGCTACACGAAGCTGATTATCTACAAGACGCGGATTAGACCGGTGGTCCTCTACGGCCACCATACCTGGACTATCCTCGTGGAGGACGAACGCGCCCTTGGAGTTTTCGAACGAAAGGTGGCGCAGGCGAATGAACCATGAGTTGCATCAGCTGCTAGGAGAACCATCCATCGCGCATACCGCAAAAATAGGACGTTTGCGGTGGGTTGGACACGTCGTAAGAATGTAGGACGACGACCCAGTGAATATGGTTCATGAAGGCGACCCTACAGGAACAAAAAGACGAGGCGCACAGCGAGCACGGTGGATCGAACAGATAGAGGACGACCTGCGGACTCTTCGAAGACTGCGAGGCTGGCGACAAAGCAGCAATGGACCGAGTGGAGTGGAGACGGCTTCTGTATACAGCAAGAGACAACAAGGCTCTAGCCTGAACGGTAAGGTAAGTAACAAAAAGAATTTGAACAAAATGATTAAATTATTTAAAAATAAAAACCAACTTAATCCACCTAGCAGTGAGATGAGACATTTCTTACACAAAATATTTGGATACAGTTGGATCATTTATTAGTTTGTAGAACCCATGCGAAGTAGCCACACGACAACTTCTAGTCGTGCACGGAAACCTCGAATAAACTGAATAAATTATAGAAAATCAATAAAAAGAACGAAATAAAAAAAATGAAAAAAAATATGAGAATGGCAAAAGATTTTCAAATTTGTAAAATGAAAAGAATGTTTAATATAAATCAAATTAATAAAATACATAAATCAAATTACATTAGCTCATTAAATGAAAAATATGGCATAAAAATCAAAATTGTTATAAAATTAATTGAATAAATTGAATTGACTCAAACTAACAAATTGAAAAAAATAAATAAGTGAGATGTCTGATCATGAAATGAATAAAATTAAAGAAATGAACAAATTGAATCAAATGAATTAAATGAATCAAATGAATCTAACGAATCTAATAAATCAAATGGATCAAATGAATTCAATGCATTAAATAAATGCAATGAATCAAATCAATGAAATTGATAACATGAATAAAATTATTGAAATAAATGAAAAGAATAAAATAATGAAATAACACATAAGTGAATTGAATAAAACAAATAAATTAAACAAACTAATCAAATAAACAAAACGAACAAAATTGATAAAATGAATAAAAAGAGAAGAACATGAGCAGAACAAAATGAATTGATTAAAGCGAAAAATTAAGCGATGTATAAAAGTTAAAAATAATATAAAAAAATAAATTGTGTCAAATAAATAATTTGGATGAAATGAATAAAACTGAAAAATAGTCGGTTTATTAAAATGAATAAACGGAATAACATGAATGAACAGGAAAAAACCCGTTATAATCCACCTAATGGTGCAATTGTGCCTTTCTCATTTATCCAAACTACGATTCCATGGCTGGTGTTATGTTTAATATAATGGTGGAACTGTCTATTGGATATTCAGTGCGATTTACACATACGTACAATGATTCGACAGCTTGAAACCAGCGGCGGATCCAGGAGGAGGGTTCGGCAGTTTGGATCCCGCCAAAAATTTTCAACTTGTTAAGAAATTTTAAATTAGTCTCTCAACTCAAAATCATTTCAAACCAAATTTTTCACTGGGTTTTCAGATCCACTAGGAAAGTTTATTCTAGAGGAATTAGAAAATTTTATTCGCGTGGTGGGGTACTTGCTGAGGGAAGGTCGGTTTAGGGAAGGGTGGTGAGTGATGTGGGGGGTGCCCCTCACCGTCTCCCCCTAATTACAACCCTGTTAAAATACAGAAAACCTACGCAAGTCAAAAAAAATATTAAGGATTATGTTGACGATGTTCAGAGTGATTGCAGTGAGTGATTCTATATGAGAAAGGCAAAAATGCAACAGGGTTGCTATGATTAATAATAAAATCCACTTGTTTTGAAGATATGCTGCTTCTTTAGTTAATAACTTTTCTCAGCGAATTTTCACAAACTTACAATGTTCCACGAATGTGTTTAGTAGAAGAATACCTTTAAAAATATACAGTGTTCTCCTTAACTGATTGATGAGGTGATTTTTCAAGAATTTATTTTCAATTTTAACCGATTTTTCACACTAATTTTCATATAAACTTTGAAATTTTTGGAGGGTCCGTAGACGCAACCGATAGGTACCAAAATTTGCACAATTACTAAGGTCCATAAAAGGAATCAGTAGAGCCTGGTGGAGCTAAAAGTCAAAAATTGAACTAGTCTAGTCTACATACATATCGGGAAAAATTTCGCCGCCTAGGAAGTCTCAGTCAGAGTACGGTAGGTTCTTCACTGGGGACTATCCGAATAGATCGCCATTCATGGAAATGGCGTGCGGAAATTTACCTTTGGGGAATATCCGAGTGAAATTCGTAGCTAAATGACTCAAGTATGCAGAAGATCTAAACAGCTTAATGGGTGGATAGAATGGCGAAAAACAATAGGAAAGTCGAAAGCTAAATAGCGTAAAGGTCGATCGAATTCATGAAACCAGTGAGCCTCCGAGTTAACTGCGGAAAATTCATGAGCGGACGAAAGAAGTACGATGAAAGCGCAACCCGAGCAGAAGAAAATAACTTCAGAATACCAAATTCAGGTAGCATAAGAGATAAAATGCCTGAAATAATAACTGAGACATGTACTAAGAATAACTAGTTGATAATGAAACAAGTTATTTTAATACCTGAATAATAACAAAACCTTTTCAACCTTCCAATAAAATAATTCACTAAAAGAAGGTGTTCAATAAAGTATTGATTTAGTATTTGTAAAAGTCACTGGAATACATAAAGAATACTAAAATAAAGTATTATACCTTATTGAGGTATTAAGCAGGTATTGACAAATGTTACTCCAATACCTGCTTAATACCTAAATAAGGTATTAATAATCAGTTAATGCCAGGTTTTGGTATGATACCAGAAAATAGTATGGTCGGGTTATTAGCCAGTTATTTCCTTCTGGTCGGGAATGGGCTTGGCTTATTTTCATATTCATTCTTTCAAAAATGCTCTGGAACGCAAAGTTGAATTTGGCGCGGAAATATTTCTCGCCGGAATTCATCGTGATGAAAATAGAACGTTCAGTGGACAGTGTAACTTGAAATTTGAATATAACTTATCCATATAATATGCTTGTGCTTGATTTAATGTAATCAAATAAGATTTCCGAAAATTCATGGAATTCTTATTGAATTAACCAACCCACGCATGACCACCAAAGTTTAAAATGTTTTTCTATCAAAATAATCAAAAGGATAATTAATTGAGCTCGAATATAAAGTTTAACATAAAATACCTGTGCAAACATGTCCAACACAAATTTAACTAAAGATAACCGTTTCCTTTGGAGAAAAACTCAATCCAAGAGCCGAGACAACCACTCGGTCAACCTTTTCCTATCATGCACCGTGCGGAGACAACCGTGATGCCATGAGCACACCCAAACTGCTCCGATTAGAGACTAAATTGCACCAAATTCAACCCATCAGACATCTGCCACCTCGAGTCCCTGGTCCCGGGACACACACACGTAATCCGCCTGCTAGCTAGCTACTAGCGGAGAGCCAGGTAAAGAGAGCGAGACAGCCAGCCAGAGGATGAATTGATGGCAGCCGTCTACGGAGCAGAAGAAAAATGCCAAATGTTATAGTTTTAAATTATACGTTTGGTTAAATACGGTTAAAATGATTGACTCGTCTACGTTTGATTGTGGCTAAACACATCGTATAGGGTAATGATCGGATAGCTCCGACTTCGACTGAGTCGCGCTCGACGGATCCGTTTTATTGTGAGTCTTTCAACACGGTCATCGTTCGTTCGTTCGTCGGGTCCCAAAAACGGTAGGGGCTGATTTTAGAGTCGCACTTCCAATGAACTACAACAGCAGAACAAATGAGTGAGGCAGGGCATTTAGTGCGATCGACCGGAGGGCGAGGAGGAAGTGGGCCATCTGAAAATTTGAGATGAATTTAATTATGATTTCGTGATCCAAACAAATTTAAGCGATTTATCTTTCCCAAGTGGATGTTTTGCTTCTTTTTCCGTGGCTTGCTGGTTCGGTGTATTTTTTTTGTCTCTAATCTAAGACGGCTGACAGACCGTGTCGGTCTGTGTTGCTTGGATTAATGAAATTGATCGTTTTGTGGATTACTAAATTAATTTAAAGTGCCATTAGGTTAGCAGGGAAAATGGGTGATGCGATAGATTAGGGTGTCTATGGAAAATGACGAGTGGCAAACATTGTTTGATGACTTCTCGGCAGAATTTCGGAGCAAGTCTCAAACTGCCAGAATAAAGAGTACCATGGCAAAAAAAACAGTTACCACGGGTGGTAAACCACAAATCAACCTCCTGGGAGGGACGGTTGTTCCTTACACCGGTGACCACAGAAGACAATTTCATCGGACACGAATGTCGTTCTGATACCGAACATGCCAACCAGCTTTCGTGTGCCGGTGCTGTGTAAAGGTCATTTATTTGATAATTTGCTGAAAATTGTTTTTCCTCGAGCGCACTCTGGGGTACCTTCGATTGTTTCTGTCCTGTGGATCGAGTGATTCCTTGCAGAGTGGGACACTGCAACCAGAATGCACGGTGACAGGTGAACCAGGCGAAACGTCATCCTGCTGTACAAGTTTTTTTTTCGATTAACCGACTTGTATTCCAGGAATCATATCGGAACGAGGTACGTACCCAGCACCTCCTCCTGGGCTGAGCAGGCAGTGCCCTAAACCGATACTTCACTTAATTCTTCATTGGTTGGTGCAGAAACTTCCCTCGTGAGCGGCTTCGAACCCTATCAGTCAACCGCACTCGACTGGACACCCCGCCGCTCGTTTCGATGATGATGGCCACAAAATCAATCGTAGCACGATTTTTGTACCCCCAATCCACCACTAACCACCACCCGAGGCTGTCCGGTGTAAGCTGTTCGGCAATCTGCAGCAGTGAAAAATAATGCATCGCGCAGGATAACATTAGACCCCATTCGAAATTATCGGCTTGAAGTGGTTGGTTCTGCTGTCGACTGTTTGTTGCGCAAACTTGATGACATGAAAATAATGCAAAAACCACAAGAAATATCACCAGGCGGCAAATCGTGCCGGTCGATGTTTGACCATGCGTGATTACCATCCTTCTCCGACCGACCGATCGACCAACCGAGGAGCAGGCTCAAATTATGGCTTGTGTCACGCCAATTTTCGATTTGCTGCACTCGGAGCGGGTAGGGGCTGTACACCAGGGGGGGCGGGGGGACTTTGGCGTTTCGCCATGGGATCTTAATCCCTCGCGGGGACGGGGCATCATCGAGCTATTTCTGGACAGGAATTTCTCTCCTTTCAAGAGCACTCGCTTTTCCACTAGATGTGCGCGATAATAGAGCTGCACGCGGGGCTACCGATGCGCTATATGGGAGCAAAATATGTTTGATCGTGCTCCGAGGGACGTGGATCATCGAATGTTTTTGGAATAGTCGTCTGTCCATGCCACAGAGAGACGACGACCGACGACGAGTGCCAGGTCTTTTGTGTCATGTGGTAAAAATAGACAAACGCTAATGGGTTTTTCGCGGGATGGCACGGTGGGTTGATTAGCGGGGGACATTGGTCAAATTTTTGAACAAAGGTAAGAATTTAATCTTCTGGCTTAAGAAAAGTGCAGCAGGAGTTTTAGGGAAAATTTCAGAAATTTAGCTTTTTTCTGACAATATGAAAACGTCGTTTGTTATGTTTAGTGTTCAAACTTCCTAACTAGGGTTCCTAGTACCGACCCTTTTTGCTGAGAACCGTTTCCCCGAAACCTAAATATGCAACCAACAAAAAATATGATAAAAATTATACTTTTATTGGTAAGCTTTTATATACTTCAGTCTACCTTCTAACCTCACCCAGAGCAGGAACAAAACGTTACTCTGTTATTGCTAACAATAAGTCAAGCAATCGATTTCTACTACTTTGTTGCATATCCACTGCACAAACAGTACAGTATCGTTCCTCTGGCATAGTAGTGAAATCACAAAGCCACATAAGTGAAGCGTGCCTCTACTACGAGAATACCATTGTGACTGACTTTAAACAAATTAGTATTAAACCAAAAGGGTGCTTGAAGGAACGATTCCACCATTCACAGAAGTTCAACCGAGGCTGGAAGACGTCATTATGAAGAATTGAGCTAAGATTCCCGTGTATATGAATGATCAGATTCGTACGTGCCCTTTTCCGATAGAGGCTAGATACTAAGTCGGGGTTCGTTCTTTTATAGATTAATATTTAACAGAAAAATGTATAAAGGCGGGACTTAGGCTCAAAACTAATAATTACATACAGTGAATTATGGAAACCAATCCACTCCAACTCGATGTTCTGGAAATCAAGAAATCCGAGAACACGGGAAACTGGAAATTTGGGGATAGGAGAATTGAGAAATTTACAAATTCAAGAATCGTAGAATATGGAAATCTGGATATATTCAAACCTGAACATTTTTAAATTTGAATAAATATATCTAATAACAAAAGAAACTGGGAATCACAGTAACAAGGAATCTATGAATCAAAGCAACTGGGATCTAGAAAACTGAGGAGAATCTAGAAATTTCAGAAACTGAGCGTCAAGAACATGGTTATCTGAAAATATTATTATTAAAATATTATTATTAAATTAATCCCATATTCTTTATAAGCAACACCTTTTTGCCTTTCTCCTATAGAAAGGTTATGCAATCATTCTGAACATCGTCAACCCAATCCCGGTCCGGAGGGCCGTCTGTCATATACCATTTGACTCAGCTCGTCGAATTCGGCAAATGTCTGTGTGTGTGCGTATGTATATGTGTGTGTATGTATGTACACCCTGTTTTTTTATGCGGTTTTTTACGAGGTTTTTTTTATGCGGATTTTCCAATTAACGCGGTTTTTTTACGCAGATTTTCCAATTACCGCGGTTTTTGCAAAAATATTCTAAGCCCTTTTGAATGCAAAAGACTTAGACTTTTTTCTGAAAAAAATTTCTAAGTCCTTTTAAATGCAATAAAAAAACTTAGAAGAATTTTGACAGTTTTTATTTTGCGCGGATTTCGCAATTAACACGGTTTTTGCAAAAAATATTCGAAGTCCTTTTGAATGCAGAAGACTTAGAAAGATGGAAGAGACGGGTCTTGAAGATTCCTTATGACCCGTACCCCAACAATATGGGTATTTTCGGAATGGTATTGAAGAGTAGGTTCCAGAAATTGATTTTTGGCGCCATTTTAAAATGAAAGATGGTGGCTTCCGGTTTAGCGAAATCGATATAACCCAATAAATATGGGTATTTTCGGAATGGTCTTGACGAGTAGTTGACAAATATCGACGTTTGACGCCATTTTGAATTCCAAGATGGCAACTTCCGGGTTAGCCACATTCACTATAACCCAGTCAATATGAGTGTAATTGGAATGATCTTAACGAGTAGGTTCCAAAAATTGATTTTTGACGCCATTTTTAAATCCAAGATGGCGATTTCCGATTTCGCAAAATTCGCTATAACCAATATTGGTATTTTTGGAAATTGAAGTTGTAGTACAAATAGTTTTAATTAAACAGTTGAATTTACTTAAATTAACGCAATATGTTTAATTTGAATAAATTCAAACCCCCAACTCACACCACATACGTCTCTTACTTCTCTCTCTTCCATTCTCATCGCACTTTCCTGGATGAACACATAAAAATATTTTGCATTTTGCTGGTTTATGATAAGATCTTATATTTGAGGTTAATTTATATGATTGCCTAAATTTTTCATGCGGGAATTTCGGAAAACCGGAAGTCGCCATCGAATTTTAAAATGACGCCAACCGTTTGTCTGCTACTCGTCAAAACCATTCCGAAAATACTCATGTTGATTGAGTTGTAGAGAATCTCGCTAAGCCGGAAGTCGCCATTTGGGATTTGAAAATGGCGCCAAAAATCAATTTTCATGAAAAACCTTGCGTGGAAGGTGCAGATTTATTTATTTCTGGAACCTACTCGTCAAGACCATTCCGAAAATATCCATATTGTTGAGGTGTGGGCCATAAGGAGTCTTCCAGACCCGTCTCTTCCATCTTTCCGAAAATCTTCTAAGTCTTTTGCATTCAAAATATTTTTTGCAAAAACTGTGTTAATTGCGAAATACGCGCAAAAAAACTTTCAAAAATATTCTAAGTCTTTTGCTGAGAGTTTTTTTACGCGGATTTTCGAATTAACGCGGCTTTTTTACGCGGATTTTCCAATAAAGGCGTTTTTTTACGCGGTACGTATTTTTTATTTATTTATTAACAGTTTAAGGCCGAAGTGGCCTGTGCCGTATACAAAAGATTCCTCCATTCCACTCGGTCCATGGCCGCGCGTCGCCAGCCACGCAATCTGCGAAGGGTCCGCAAATCGTCTTCCACCTGGTCGATCCATCGTGCTCGCTGCGCGCGGCGTCTTCTTGTACCGGTCGGATTGCAATTGAGAACCGTTTTCACCGGGCTATTGTCCGACATTCTGGCTACGTGCCCGGCCCACCGTAGTCGTCCGATTTTCGCGGTATGATAGATGGGCGGCTCCCCCAACAGCTGATGCAACTCATGGTTCATTCGCCGTCTCCATGTACCGTCTTCTATCTGCACTCCACCGTAGATGGTACGCAGCACTTTCCGTTCGAAGACACCAAGTGCGCGTTGGTCCTCCACGAGCATGGTCCAGGTCTCGTGTCCGTAGAGAACTACCGGTCTAATCAGCGTCTTGTAGATGGTCAACTTCGTACGACGGCGAACTCTGTTCGACCGAAGTGTCTTGCGGAGGCCAAAGTAAGCACGATTTCCTGCCACGATGCGTCTACGAATCTCTCTGCTGGTATCATTGTCGGCGGTCACCAGTGAGCCCAAGTACACGAACTCTTCAACCACCTCGATTTCGTCGCCACCGATGCAAACTCGAAGCGGGCGGTTCTCATTCTCTTCTCGTGAACCTCTTCCTATCATATACTTTGTCTTCGACGTGTTGATGGCAAGTCCGACACGCTTGGCTTCTCTTTTCAGTCTGATGTAGGCTTCCTCCATCTTCTCAAAGTTTCGTGCAATAATATCAACGTCATCGGCGAAGCCAAGTAGCTGAACGGACTTTGTGAAAATCGTACCACTCGTGTCGATCCCTGCTCTTCTTATTACACCTTCCAGCGCGATGTTGAATAACAGACACGAGAGACCATCACCTTGCCGTAACCCTCTGCGTGATTCAAAGGGACTCGAGAGCGTCCCTGAGACACGTACTACGCACATCACCCGATCCATCGTCGCCTTCACTAATCGCGACAGTTTGTCCGGGAATCCGTACTCGTGCATAATCTGCCATAGCTGATCTCGATCGATAGTGTCGTATGCGGCTTTGAAGTCGATGAACAAATGATGTGTGGGCACATTGTACTCGCGGCATTTCTGCAGTACTTGACGAAGAGCGAACACCTGGTCCGTGGTAGATCGTTCGCTCATGAAACCCGCCTGGTACTGCCCCACGAACTCTCTTGCAATTGGTGATAGTCGACGGCATAGTATTTGGGAGAGTACCTTGTAGGCGGCGTTCAGCAGGGTGATTGCTCGGTAATTACAGCAATCCAGCTTGTCGCCCTTTTTGTAGATAGGACACACGACATCTTCTATTCACTCCTCCGGTAAAATCTCCTCCTCCCAAATCTTGGTAATCACCCAGTGCAGCGCTTTAGCTAGTGGCTCGCCACCGTGTTTTAGTAGCTCGCTTGGTATTTGGTCAACCCCAGCGGCTTTATTATTTTTGAGCCGGCTAATCTCCTCCTGGATTTCTTGGAGATCCGGAGCCGGTAGTGTAATGTCTTCCGCGCGTGCTCCCAGGTGCGTTACCGTGCCATCCTCGTCGTCTGCTGCATCGCCGTTCAGGTGTTCTTCGTAGTGCTGCCGCCACCTCTGGATCACCTCACACTGGTCCGTGAGAAGATTCCCGTTTGTATCTCTGCACATGTCGGCCTGTGGTACGTGGCCCCTGCGCGAGCGGTTCGACTTCTCGTAGAATTTCCGTGTGTCTTTAGAGCGGTACAGCTGCTCCATCGCTTCGCGATCTCGGTCTTTCTGCTTGCGCTTTTTGGTCCGAAAAACCGAGTTCTGCCTGTTCCGTGCCTGTTTATATCGCGCCTCGTTCGCCCTCGTGCGGTGTTGCAGCATTCTCGCCCATGCTGCATTCTTCTCTTCGACTAACTGCTCGCATTCGCCGTCGTACCAGTCGCTTCTTCGGTCCGGGCCCACCGTACCTAGTGCAGTGGCTGCGGTGCTACCTATGGCGGATCGGATATCTCTCCAGCCATCTTCAAGGGCAACTGCGCCTAGCTGCTCTTCCGTTGGTAGTGCCACTTCCAACTGCTGCGCGTATTCTTGAGCCACTCTGCCATCTTGCAGCCGCTTGATGTTTAGCCGCGGCTTCGACGAGAGCTATGCACTGTCGAAAGTTTTGAGCGCAAGCATACTGCAACCAGGTGGTGGTCCGAATCTATATTCGCACTGCGATAAGTGCGGACGTTTGTGATGTCCGAGAAGAATCTACCGTCGATTAGAACGTGGTCGATTTGATTTTTTGTTACTTGGTCCGGTGATCTCCAGGTGACTTTGTGGATATCTTTGCGAGGGAAGAAGGTGCTTCGGATTACCATTCCACGAGAGGCTGCGAAGTTCACACATCGTTGGCCGTTGTCATTTGATACGGAATGCAGACTGTTAGGCCCGATCACCGGTCTGTACATTTCCTCCCTTCCTACCTGTGCGTTCATGTCGCCGATGACAATTTTCACGTCTCGCAGAGGGCAACCGTCGTATGTCTGCTCCAGCTGCATGTAGAACGCTTCTTTCTCGTCGTCGGGTCTCCCTTCGTGTGGGCAGTGCACGTTGATGATGCTGTAGTTGAAGAAACGGCCTTTGATCCTCAACTTGCACATCCTTGCGTTGATCGGCTGCCACCCGATCACACGTTGGCGCATCTTGCCCAGCACTATGAAGCCGGTTCCCAGCTCGTTGGTTGTCCCACAGCTCTGGTAGAAGGTAGCCGCTCGATGCCCGCTTTTCCACACCTTCTGTCCCGTCCAGCAAAGTTCCTGCAGTGCCACGATATCGAAGTTGCGGAGGTGTAGCTCGTCGTAGATTATCCTGTCACATCCTGCGAAGCCGAGCGATCTGCAGTTCCATGTTCCGAGTTTCCAATCGTGATCCTTTATTCGTCGCCTGGGTCGTTGCCGATTGTTCTGGGTCGTATTCTCTTCTGTATTGTTCGTTATGTGGGTTTTTTAAGGGGTGGCTTATAGGGCCTACGCCAACCACCTGTCTCGCCGGTGGGCCATCGTGCCAGGACTGCTTAAGGTCCCACCTGGGCACCAGGACAGGTTTACACCTTCCGAAGAAGGGTAATCCCCCCCTTCCCTGCCAGCATACGACCAAAGTTCCCACCGGGGTTGGTTACCCGATCTTCACTAAGGTTACTCGTATCCCAGTCGACGCCACGAGGAGGCCAGGGCTAGGAGTTACTGGGCAGGAAGCGAAGGACCGCAGGTGGGGTCTATTTTATGCCTTCAGGTACGAGAGGCTTACGCACTGCCCAGTCATTGTCGACCGACGCGGTACGTATCCTCCGCGTAAAAAAACCTGGGTGTATGTATGTATGTATGTGACCAAAAATAAGCACATCGGTTACTCGGAGATGGCTGAACCGATTTCATCAAACTTAGTCTCAAATAAATGGTACAACCAATCCCGGGCCGGAAGGAGGGTTTTCTGTATTTTAACAGGGTCGTAGTTAGGGGGATACGGTGAGGGGCACCCCCCCACATCACTCTCCACCCTTCCCTAAACAGCCCTTCCCTCATCAAGTACCCCTCCACGCGAATAAAATTTTCTGATTCCTCTAGAATAAATCTTCCTAGTGGGTCTGAAAAACCAGAGCAAAATTTGGTTTGAAATGATTTGGAGTTGAGAGACTAATTTAAAATTTCTTAACAAGTTGAAAATTTTTGGCGGGGTCCAAGCCACCGAACCCTCCTCCTGAATCCGCCGCTGGTTTCAAGTGTTTCAGCGTCGACACATAGCAACTCAAGTTCGTAGCTGCCGATTTATTGTACGTATGTGTAAATCGCACTGAATATCTAATTGACAGTTCCACCATTATATTAAACATAACCAGCCATGGAATCATAGTTTGGATAAATGAGAAAAGCACAATTGCACCACTAGGTCGATTAAAACGGGTTTTTTAAATGATCATAACCAGACTTCCCATGAACATCGACAAGTTGGCACTTGTGTACAACATTTCGTGCACGCGTTCAACCTCAAACATGCTTTACCTTTGTGTACAGGTTTTCCTCGAACATCGAACTCAAGCGAACGATGTGCAAACTTAGGTGTAAGCCTCGTGTACGTACCCCGGGTGCATACCCAAGAAAAATACACACAAAGCAAAACGAGCCAACGCTAGTGATGATGTGTGAGAGAAAGAGAAAACTGGTGTCAGAAACCTGTGTGTTCGAACACCGGGTACGGTTGTGCAGGTAAACATGTGTACGTGTTAACGTGCGCATCGGCGTGTTTGAGTTTGGACACGAAATACGGGTTTAGATGAGCACAGAACTAGAGCGAACATGGTGTTCAATGTTCATTTGGGAAGACTGGTTATAACTTTTGTTTTAGACAACATTTTTCTACAAAAACAGGTAAGGCAAGTAACTGGGACTATTACCTCTCGTTTGAGCTCATGTAGTTATTGGTATTATCAGCAGAACTGAAGTTATTGCTATTAGTCTGATAGGATTCTGCTGCAGCAATACTACCAAGAATATTTTCAGCTAGGAGTGAAAAATGAAATGGTAATATAGCTTAGTTGTCTTGTATTATTATTGAAACCTGATAAAACATATCGATTTGGACTGTTTTCGTTTATCTTTTCCATGCATTTGGACTATTGTAAATATTTTAGGAGAATCGTACAGAACAGAACAGAACAGAAAGTAAAGTAAAAATTATTTTGATCAAAATTATTTTGATTTTTTTCGTCCCCAACAATATCAAGGAAAAATAGTATCGGACCCCATATGCGCTAGGAACAAGATTGGAATGAAAGGTTTAAAAAGCCAATCCATCTGAGAACCTCGAAATCTTGAAATCTGAGATTTGGGCAATCTAGAAATCCAAGAACATGTAAATCGTTGTAGCAAAAGATCTGGGAATCTGTAGAAATTTGGGAATCAACGGAAAATCTGTAGAATTTCCAAAAAATAAAAATCTATGACTCTGAGAATCTGCGATTCCTGGAATATAGTAATCGAAAATAGTAGGTTTGTTAAAAACTGAAAAAAAACTTAACATGTGAATATAGAAATCTGCAAATGAGAACATTCTCGGAGGTGGTGATCCAAGATACTGGTAATCTGGGAAAATTTGATTTCTAAGAATTTGGGAATCTGACAAACTGAGCTCTTGTGTATCCAAATACTAGTAATTTTGAAATCAGAAAAGTTCGAAGGTTAAGTATATGAAAATCTGGATATCTTCGAATCTGGAAGTTGGTTAATCATTACGCGAGTGTTTAGTGAGAGTCTGTAAAATTTTGTGAGGATCTGTGAAATTTGGGAGTATTGGAGTTAGGGAACAAGAGAATCTCGAAATCTGAAGTCTGAAGAATCCGGAGACTCGAGGCTATGAAAACGATTTAAGAATCTGAATTTAAAAACCTGAAGCCTAGGTATTAATAACTATCTGGAAATTTGGGAATCTGAAAATCTGGGATATTAGGAATCAGAGAGCCTAAGAATCTGGAAATCTGGGGATTCGATGGATGTTAGAATTTAGAAATCTAGCAATCTGACTTTCTTGTAACTAACTCTGGAAATTAAAGATTCTGTGGTTGTGACAATCTAGGAGCATGTGAGTTGGAAAATCGGATCAGAGAATTTTGAAATCCAATATTCTGGGAATCTTGGATCTAAGTAGTTGGTAATCTGGACAAATTTGATTCTACGCATTTTTTAAACCTGAGAATCTAAGAATCCGAGCTCGTGTGAAGATCGAGTTCTAGTAATTTAGAATAAGAAAAGTTCGAAAGGAAAGTGTATGGAAATCTGCATATCTTCGGTTCTGGAAGTTGGATAATGTTTAGTGAGAATCTGGAAAATTTAGTGAGAATCTGGGATATTTGGGAATATTGAAGTTAAGGAACAAGCGAATTTTGAAATCTGCGATCTGAAGAACTCGGAGACTAAAGGCTATGAATATGATGTGAGCATTTTAATTAAACATAACTGGAGCCTAGGAATTACTAACTATCTGGAAACTTGGGATTCTGAAAATCTGAGATATTTGGAATAATCTAAATATAATAACAATCTGGATTGAAGGATCTTTGAATTTCGAAATCTAGCAATATGACTTTCTTGGAACTAACTCTGTAGTTGTTAAAATCTAGGAACATGAAAGTTGGAGAATATAATCAGAAAATTTAGATATCTAAGAAACTGGGAATCTTGGAAGCTTTTATGTTAAAAATCTGGATGCTATAAGAATCAATAAATCAATAAATCAGCGAATCCTTGTACGCAGCTCACTTTGGTTCGATTTCCAACCCCACACATAGGGTTAGAGATTCTTCCAAAAACGATTTCCCTAAACCCGAAAAGAGACGAATGGTACTAAGGTTGAAACCTCTCTAACCAAAATAATAAAAAAATCAGCGAATATAGAAATTTGGGGATACGGAATTATGTGAATTAAGAATTAATCTATGAATCTGGGAAACAACAATTTTGAACCGGTAAATCTACCTTTATGGAAATCCTATAATTAAACTATCTTGAAATTGGATAAAATTATTCTCTTTGATTTGGGAAATCTGTAAAGCCAAGAGTCTGGCATAATAGCTTTTCAGAAATTGGAAATCTGGAAATTGAGTGCTCAGATATGTGAGAATCGAAACTGAGGAAACTGAGATTCTTGTGATCTCCGAACCTGGGTTAGTTAATTGGTTGTACCAGAAAATCTTATAATTTGAGCAACTGGGACTCTGTAAATATGGGATCTTGGAAACCATAAAATCTGAGAATAAGACATTCTGAGGATCTGGAGTAATAAAATCAGAGAAATTGGCAGTTTGAATCTTTTCGAAACTATGAATCTTGGAATCTGAAACTTTTGAATAATGAGCATCGTGGTTTCTTGGAATCCAGAATTCTGGAATCTAGTGATCTAGGTATTTGAAAGACTCATTGAAACTAAGAATATTTAAATCTATGAATTCGGAAAAAATTTAAATTTTGAAATTAGCGAATTGACGGAACTGGGAATATAGTAATCTAACCCCCACCTTAGAACCAACTAATCCTGAAATTTGCATATCAAGAAATCTGAAATTTTGAAAATCTTAGAATCTGCTATGAATCCAACAATTTTGAAATACGAGAATCTGTGACCATGCTTGGTCTGAGACCCTATTTTTCACCAATTTGCTGCACACCCAAAGAGCACTAGTTGCCTAGCTTAAAACCTCCTCAATATTTGCATTTCAGTTTAAGTTTTTTACATGAGAGAATATTTCAATTCGTGTTTCGTTGAGCAAAAGTGTAGATATGGAATATTTCCTTTTTCGAGTAAGGGGATTATGATTGTTATGGAGAAATTTATGTTCAGACACTCTTTTTTACACCACTTAAAAGTGAAGCTTAAGGTAAATTGCATTCTATTTGAGTTAGCATAGTCACATTTTCCCCTCATTAGGAATGCAACATCGTCTGCGAATCCCATCGCGTCGTATCTGATTTCAGTAAATCATTTCAATAACTCGTCTACAACTAATGACTTCAGTAAGGATGATAGAACTCCACTTTGAAGGAATCCCTGATTTGTTTTCAAAGTCTGTGTCGTGTTTTCAAGCGTGACAGTTATTTCAAGGCTTGTAAGAATTGAGTTGATCCACGTTATTGTGTAAATATCATAGCCATGTTTTCTCATAGCCTACCTCATTGAAGTATGAGATCAAGTACGTAACCAGAAAAGAAATCGGGTAATTTTGAAGTAAAATAACGCGTTTCAAAACATCGGCCAGAAATGATGTTTCGATATACGCTGAAATCTGTTTTATGCGCGTGCAATTATAAAACTTCGTACAGCCTGCTGCCTCAATCTGAAGCCCATTTATTTACATTTACATTTATTTATTTATCGCACGCATCAACAGGCCGCACTCGGCTGTAGGAATACTAGCGTGCGGATTCAAAGAAATATAATAAAAAATATACTTGAGTGTAAATAAGAACATTTACCCTAATTTCCTGTGTGCTTAAATTAAACGTTGGAACGTTACACGACTAATGATGGAAACTTAAACTAATTACATTTAAAAAACTGCAGGAATTGCTTTCTTAAAGATATCCGAGACAAATGAAAGTCGAACAGGTGTGACACACGATTGAAGAGGCGTTGTAGTCCCGTGATAGCGGCATTAGCTGTTTGAATAGTTCGTCGAAACGGCACTCCCAGAAGAACGTTTCCGCGTAACGTTCTGGACCTTGCTTGGATGTTGACTCGCTCTAGTAAATCTGGAGAATCGATGCGTCCTGACAGAAGATCAGAGATGAATAAGGCTCTTGCAGTTTCTCTACGGCGCTGAAGGGTATCGAGCTGGATGAGTTGACACCGACTCTCGTAGCTTGGTAGACGAAAAGGATCGCGCCAAGGCAGGCGTCGAAGAGCATACCGTATAAATTTTCGTTGAACGCCTTCAATTCGATCGCTGCTGTTCATGTAATTCGGGTTCCAGACTGCCGAACAATACTCCAGCGTGGAGCGCACTAAAGAGCAGTAGAGGCTTTTGAGACAATAAATGTCTGTGAAGGATTTAGCCGTACGGAAGATGAAGCCCAGGCTTCGCGATGCTTTACCAACAACATACGAAATGTGATTCTTAAATGTAAGTTTCGAATCTAACAGCACTCCAAGATCCTTAACGCAGCTCACCCGGGAAACAAGAGCTCCAGACAAGTTATATTCAAACTCAATGGGATCTTTTTTTCTGGAGAACGATATCACAGAACATTTCGCCGGATTCAGATTCATTCGGTTGTTTTCACACCATCTGCTGAAAGTATCAAATTGCTGCTGCAAATAAAGTGCGTCCGTTCGGCTCTTAATTCTGTTGAAAATTTTCAGGTCATCTGCATACGACAACCGTGGCCCTTTCAGCTGATAGTTTACATCGTTGAAATAGAGAGTGAATATCAAAGGTCCGAGATGACTTCCTTGCGGAATTCCAGACGTTGCGGAGAATAGTTTGGAGTATGCATCACCTATGTTCACACTGAGTTGACGGCCAACGAGATAGGATTGGAACCATCGCAGGAGTGATCCACTGAAGCCAAGTTTTTCCAATTTAGCGATTGCGATATCGTGATTGATTTTGTCAAAAGCTGCAGATAACATCAGTTTGTTGATTCAGGAACTCGATAACATCAGTTTGTTGATTCGCATCGAACCCTTCGGGCACAAAAGAGGTTAGAGATAGTAGATTCGTCGACGTCGATCGATTCGGCATGAATCCATGTTGGTCTTTAGAAATATATTCCTTACAGTGAAAAAACACTGACTCCACCACGACTAACTCAAAGAGCTTGGAAATGGCACAGAGCGCAGAAATTCCTCTATAATTGTCAATGTTCCTCTTATCACCTTTTTTGTGGACAGGAAAGATGAAAGCTGCTTTCCACAATTGAGGAAATATCGCGGTTGTCAGTGACATTTTGAATAGTTGACAGAGTGGTTCCACCAAACCAGATATACACTTTTTCAAAAACACAGCAGGGACACCATCTGGCCCGGGAGATGACGATGCTTTAAGCTTGGATGCTGCTGATACAATATCCGAGTGCTCTACACGAATCTCATTCACTGACCGTTCGAGTTGGGCCACGCCGCTAGCTGCAACGTCAATCTGCTGCGAGGACAATGTCTCACTGACGAACACACTCGCAAATTTAGAGGCGAACAATTTGCATATGGCTTGTGAATCACTAATAATAAGGCTCTAAAGTAAACTTTAAGATCTTTCTTTATCCTATTTTTACCACTTCACCAAAAATACGGTCTAGGGTCTAAAATTGTCTAAATAATGTGAAATTTGGTATCTGAGCTTACTTTGACGTTTGTCGCAATATGAGAGAGGGGGCCTTTGTGAATTCAAAAAAAAAATTGCGATGCTCTAATGTCGCAGTTAGAGACCGAAGAATCCTCTGCATCTCCGCGTGTATCGCGGAAAGGGGAGATTTGTTAGTGAGTGTGACAATAGCACTATCATGTAAAAGTTTGGGAAAATTATCTTTTGTTGTATTAATCCCAATAAGCAACTTGAACTTCGGATAACCGAATATGAGGAGCATTGCTTAGACACAAAATAGAGAACCCCTTTTAAAGAAAAATCATACGGATATCTATGGTATGTTACAGGTAAACCTAAACAACACTTAGATTATGAAAAATAGGCAGAGCAATGTGTCATATAACCCGTTTCACCTGTAGAAGCGAAAAGGAGAAAGGAAGAGCCGAATGGAAGCGTACCTTCACTACGGGGCATTTGTTTGATGTTCAAACTTCCTGACATCACTAACTGGACTTTAAAGAGAGGCGACCCACCATTCACTAAGAAGCCTAAAAAAAATTTTCAAAATCTTACAACACGGGTCAAATATTGTATGCCTGTTGAATGATTTGTTTTACTCCGTCTAAGCTCGGTCCTACGGATGACCGTCAATGGACTAAATTACTTGTGAAATTTAGGGTTCGACTTCGTCTGATCAGAATCCGCCACCAACTTAGTGATAGAATTGTTACTGGCTCCAAAAATGAAAATGCTATTATATAGTATACTATTTCAGTTAATGTTTTCAACACCTCGTCTATAACTACTGACCACAGTAAAGGTGATAGAAACGCACCTTGAGGGAATACCTTATGTGTTTTCATAGTCAGCGTCGTATTTCCAAGCGTGCCAGTTATTTCGCGATTCACAAGCATTGAGTTAATCCAATTAATTGTAAAAATAACAAACCCAAGTTTTCTCAAAAACCTTCCACATTCAACTGTTGGATGCATTGTCGAAAGCTCTATGTGGCGAGTATTACAAGTACTCTGTTTTAATATGTAAGTCAATCATTTTCTCCATTATTTTCGGAAATATAGAGGTTTTCTGATTGGTCTAAAGGATTTTCACCAATCTTCTTTCGGATCAAAGGTAGTTCGCTAAATATTCTAATATTCAGCAAGACGCCGAAATATTCAGCTGTGCCAGACCTCTCGAAAGTTCGCTTCTATAAGCACAGAATTGAACCTATCAAAAACTAAATATATGCTGTTTCGTTCATCTAGAAGAGCTATAGGCGTGCATCCAGACCCAAGAATGGGACAGTCTGTAATTCAGGAAACTAACTGCTTCAAATATTTAGGACTTCACTTAGACCCCACACTCTCCTGGATTGAGCATATCACATCTATAGAGAGAAAAGTTGCATCGTTATGTGGGGCTATGCGTAAGGATGCTCTTTTGTTCCCCAGCATGTACTTCTAAAATTTTATTATGCGCACATCCACTCATTGCTGAACTACCTTGTATCTGTGTGGGGCCGTGCCAGTATCTCGAATCTGAAAAAGCTACAAACGCTTCAAAACAGATGTCTTAAAATTATTTATAAAAAACCATTTATGTACCCTACTATTTTGTTATACAATAATAATGCCCATAACATTTTACCTTTGCTTGGGTTGACTAACTACCAAACAATAATATACATCCACAATGCTTTGCATAATACTATTGCTCATAACAATCTAGAATTTACAACAGGCATTCGAGCTCACAGCACTAGACAAGCCAATCATTTATTATACTCCAGAGTATCCACGAACCTTGGTCAAAGACGCATTTCTTTCATCGGACCTAAGTTATTCAACCAGCTTCCTACTGATTTAAAGCAAATAACATGTCGCACTCGTTTCCAAGCAAAATTGAAACTAATTTTAAAAAATAAAATAGGAGAATTTGTAATTTAAACTTCGTTCACCACCAATCGAGCTTATTCCTTTAGCTATAATTGGTTAACATTTTTTTAATAAAAACAATTGATAAATGCATTTTTATAGCAATTAGTAATAAATAAATTTAAATTATTATGAGCTTCCTGCAAAGCTACGATGGGACCCTTAAAAGGATTCTTTTCCGCTGGGTACTCGCCGTAGCTTCTTGTCAAATTTTGTGTTTTGTCGGTCTCGTAATGTTTTTTTTTGTTCTCAGCGTTTCCGCGATTCGTAACTTTGTTTTGTTGTGCTGACCTTTTTTTTGTACGCTGAGAACTGATGTGTCCACTACCAGGGGGCTCCGTTTGTGAGCTTTTTGGTGTGGGGGTAAGAGGCGGGCTATTAAAAAAAAAAAAAAAAAAATTGTAGAATTTTGTCTGAAGCACACAAATTACGTTACTGGTGACAAGACATTTATATAGAACTAACGCGTTTACACACTCGCTCGCAAAGTTGAGATCGATGGTGTAGTTATCGATTTGAACATGGCATTCGTGGATCTACTGAAGGACGGGATTGGCTGTTTCAAGGCTCCAGTGAGCGAAGATTTTGAATTGCGATCGCTCCGGACAGGACAAAACGGTGTGTCCCTTCAAACTAGTGTCGGGTGACTTTTGGTGAGATTGCTTTGCGTCTTCTTCGACAAGGATCGTCTACATGATCGGTTGTTGCACCGCGTAGCATCTATGCAGTATTGCACTAATTACAAGCAAATGGATCTTTGTAGCACTATTTTTTATCAGTCTCTTGAGAGGCCGTCAATATACCGGCAAGAGGAAGCTTTGCCACAAATCCGAAGTAAACAGCCCTGGTCTTAGACATTTGAGAATAAACAAGGAGTTTCCAGAGCTTCCAGGAACACCGAAAATCTCATGTGATATTTCAACCAAAGATACAACGTAGTTTTTGGATTGGACCTAGGTTGGGAACCGGAAATATTGTGATATAGCGGAACTCCAGCCGGCATAGAGGAGACTTCAATGTTCACGGTGCGGCATCCTCTACATCCAACGAAACATCGAAAGAAGTGAATCGGCGTAAGGCCTTTGTTTCTAGAGTAATCAGCCCCTAGTATCAAACACTGACTTCCCGTTTGAATCATACACATTGAACTCTGATCTTCTTTCGAATCATAGACAATCCACTAAATATTCTAAAGATTTCGAAAGAACTGACAGGTAAATATCCGTAGTTACAGTTTTCTCGAAAGTTCGCCCAGAAAGCTCAGATTACATTACTGGCGGCAAGCCTTTTATGACGGACTGCCGTGTCTACATGTCCGCTCACAACATTGAGATCGACGGTGCAATCACCGATTCGAGATTGTCATGCGTGGGTCTACTGAAGCACGGAGTTGACTATTTTAAAGACCCCTTGCTCTTATGAACAAAGATTTTGAATGGCAATCGCTCTGGACGGAACAAAATGCTAAATCTTCTCAAACTCTCGTGTCAAGTAACCTTCGGCAGGAGATTCCACATAACCATGCCACATGTACAGACAGCGTCGGAGGATTCTGAGGCATTGCCTTAAAAAGCGCATTACTCTTTTGCAGAAATATTAAAAAGAGCTAACCCAGCTATGTTAAAACTTCGTTAGCCCTCATATTATGCCGAATTAAGTATGGGAAAAATAAAATAACCACTTTTTAACGTTTTGTTGCGAAAAAACCAGCGTATGAAATTTCATACGCTGGGCTGATAGGGTATCAAAAAATCATTACAAGAAAAATTCGGCTGATATCCTTATATTTTGCATAAAGTCGAATAATATGCTAAACCTTGCGAGATCATTCATTTAGCAGCTTTTTTGAATGATTTTAACACTTTCATACGCTGTGTTATAATGGGTTAAGAAATCTTGATTTTTTGTTTACCACGAGAGGTTGCACGCTCATAGCTGTCGGACCATGTTTCGCGCTCAGTGGCCAATGGAGGAAACCGCTATTTTGAGATTCATCCAGATACTGATTACACGAGTGTTAAAAGTTTATATTTCACAAGACTTTTTGATGTTCCCGAAATTTCACGACAAGCAACATATTTACGCAAAATCGTATACAAAAATTAGATAAAAGAAATAGAGCTTTGAAAGAACACGTTGTAGAACTGAATATTTCATCCTTCGTGATGACATCGAATTAGCAAATCAGAAATATTGAAAACAAGCTGTAGCTTTGGGCATTTATCTGTAATGACCCACTCCTCCAAAATCACTAAATCGTAGCCATTAACAAAAAAATGATAAATAGAACTTAAAAAGAACACGCTGTAGGTCTTTGAACTGGATTTTTCATCCTTCGTGATGACAAACGAATGGGAAATAAAAAATATTGAGAACAAGCCGTAGCATTACGAATGCATGAAAGATGGTTATGTTCATAATCCATATAAAACAGACTGGTTCAATGTAACTCTTTTACGATTATGGAGAGTAATAGTAGTTTTGTTACAAACGCGATCGAAGTTAACATTCTCGCTATCAAGAATATGATGTCTCGTTGGAAAAATGAATTGTTTCACATAGCGTAAGCTTGGCAACAGATTTCATCAGTAGCAGCGAGACGAAATGAAATAGAATAGATAAAGGGAACTGTGGGTAAAATAAACAGGGGCTCTGAGGGGGGTTAAATGAACAGGTAGCCAAATCAAATCAATGTTTGATAAATTCAGAACAAATATCGCGGAAACTTGAACTGCCAAGTATTCAAAGGATATTGAAACCATTTCTTTTGATAAAAACTTTCGAATATGATATTAATATGATAAAAGCCAAAATCAGCATTCATGTCCATCGCTGATGTTGAATTCGCCATATAGAATATAACGTTTTTTGAGGTGAAATTTTAATTTTATTCTACAAATGGGGTTACATCATTGTAATTCAACCTATCACAGATATTTCACCGCAATAAATAGGTATCATGACAAAATGACGCAATCGGCACGACTGTTTGAAAATATATTGTCTTAGGGGGTGAAATGGACAGATTGTAGTGGTGGCAATATGAACAATCTTAACACTCCAAGTACCACGTCTTAAAATCAGTCGGAAAGCTAACTCCAAGTTGCTATATCTTTACTGTGCTCCTAGACTCCTCCTCCTGCACTAGATTGAAAATCGGTTAGTATTACAGTAAGAAAATTCAATTTTCACGTGACAAGTTTTTTTACCTACAAATGTCCTGTGTGTATGCAATGCTCATGTCCCGCTGGGACAAAATGCAAATCAATACATACATGCAAGGCAATATTGCTTGTGCCACTAAAAATGGATTCTGAACGCACTGCGCACTTACCATTCTTCTTTTAAAATCTTCTCATAGGCTGGTTATATCGATTGGTCTCTCTATGAAAGTGCCATTTCTATCTACTATCTACAAAAATGAAATACATATATTTTGACAACTCGCAGTTGTAAGATCACTCACACTTTGAAAGTGCGGAGTCCAGGTTAGTGGGAAGTGCGCAATATGTACGTAAAAAATATTGCCACCAGGCGTTAATTTCACCACCACCAAATGTTCGTTTTATACATATGATTCTATAAGTTGAAAGAATGGTCTTGAAATAGTATAAAATGGAATTTCGATATTTTTGTAAAAGTACAATTATTTGGAATAGTAAAAGTTTAAAAATCGGGTTTTGGAAAATACCACGAAATGGGGTGGAAACTGAAATGAAAAAAAAATTCTGACCAGTAATACATTGGTAACAAGCAACGTTACTGTTACAGCAGTTACTGTGCGCAAATTATACTGCGAGCCATTGTTTCGAAAAACTATAAAAAATAAACAAAAAAATAACATTCAGCAAAAATGAGAACGATTTTTTGACGTAGGACTACGTCTTTGTTTTCGATATGGGGGTGCACTCTGCAAATTCTACAAAAATGGTATGTAACGAAAAGTGGTACAATTTTAAACGCATATAATTCAGCCATCTCACGATAAATTTTCAATTTTTTTGCACAAATCGCCCCGAAATACTTCTAAGAATAGATTCCAATAGATAAACCCAAAGATTTTTGATATCATAGCATTAAAAAATTAAATAGTATACAACCTTGTCAAAATATCGCGCATTAACACACAGAAGATAGCGCTTCCCAAACCCTGTACGACAGATTGGTGTACCTTGAGCGCTACGCTTCTATGAATGACGTCATCATCGACTATTTAAAGAACGGACTTGGCCAGACACGCTCAGTTCCCTGTTGAACGGCTGGCGAAGCAGATCGCTGCGCTGTGTTTTTTACAGCCAGTGTAGCTGAGTTAGAAATCCGTTACACTGGCTGTGGAGATACGCTACCCTGTGCCGTCCAACAGGCGACCGCTCGAACTGCTTCCTAAATGCCGCTGTAATGTTGCCAGTAAATTTTTGGTTTAACTAGCACATGTATTTGCTATTTGCGCTTGAAATTAAGTAATGTAGTGGTAGTAATAAGCTTCCCATTTTGGTTTAAACGCAAGGACAGTTTTTAAAACAGGATTTGATTAATTAGTTTAGCTCATCTAAGCAATTTTATCAATTCTGTAATTTAAAAGGAATTTTACGGAACTTGGTGAATTTGGCCCCACTTGCAACTGGTATAATCAACCTGCACAAAGTGTTGCATAACGCAGGGCTGTTTTTTGGAACCAAATCATTCAGCCCTTCGCTATGCAAAATCACGATATTATGACAGATGGGCTAAGCGCAACCGTTCCTTTCAATCGGGAATTTTGGTGAAACGCGCTAATAGTGTCGTGGTGGTACTAGTTGTCTCTTTCGCTCTACCCATCATCATCAGCGTTGACTCATTTTGCATTGTACGCTTGGGTTCAATGTTTGGGGCGAATGTGTTGGTAGGTAGGGGAACTGGCGGTAAAATGAACACGTTAAGCAAAGTCATTATTTTCTAACTAATAAGTGAATGAGATATTACAATCACCTTATGTTTCTTGTTAGACATGTTTTGTACATATCTGGTAAAAATACTTCGTCATAAACACATTTTTTCAAACATGATTCTTGATTTCTAAACATGTCTAAAAATGAGACATGTTTATAGCGAGTGGGTAAATTGAACATGTGGCGGTGGTAAAATGAACAGCTTCTGGTGACTTGCAAAATGTCCTGTATGTATGCAATGCGCAGCGTTGGAAAGCGTTTTTCCGATCAATGCTAATATCCCAACAAATCATGAGCTTTGCATACACACAGGACATTTTTCAGGCAAACAAAAATGTCACGGAAGAATTGAATTTTCATGACGTAATATTTACCATTTTACAATCCTGTGGCATCGAAGCACATCTGCAAACTAAGGGTTATCCAAGGGTGTTTGAACTTTTAGGATCTGTTTGAGAGCAACTAGAAAGCTTGGTCTATACATGAGATGTGATTATATTGTCTAAAATTTGATTTTTCCTCACCGGTCCGGGTGTTTTTTCCCACACACTAAGTACTAAGAAAATAAATATTTTGCATTAAGTAGTATAGTCCTACGTCTACAGTTCGTGCAACCCCATAGGGCTGCCCCTTGTAGTTTTTCTACTTCAAAATCAAATTAAATTAATTGAACAAATGATTAAAAGCGTTTATATAATACTAACTGTTACTAACGTAGTAATAATACAACCAGTATTTAAACTGGTATTGTCACGAGTCACATTTCCACTGACAGAACGAAACACTAACGGCAACCGTACACTGCGGTACAAATGTACCCCACGCCAACTTTGACACCTGCTTCCACGAAGGCTATAAGCAAACTGGTCTTACTAGGAACTCTAAATTGAATTATGGTTAGGGTCCCAGGTCGGTAAATGCCGCATTCTCGTTTTCACACGGCTCCAAAGATGGCGTGGGGTACATTTGTACCCCAGTGCAACGTTTTAGGATTAAACAAATCTTCTCATTTTGGTGGAAAAATTTACACAAGGGAATTTGTTTAGAACGTGTTATCCACTTTATATCATTTTTAATAGTGATTGCGTTGTTAATACAAAATCATGTAGCACTTTCATCGATTTTTTCACAACTGTAAAATAGGGTCATCATTCGAAAAAATGATTGAAAGTCGGATAAACACGAGAAAAAATAGACAAGTCGGTTTTTGATAAGATTGCTTATAATTTCAGACAAACAGTTTTTAAGCATCCCATTTGCCTGCTAATGATTTTCTTACCAAATCGTCATTTCAGAGATTGAGTAACCTCTAAAAGGTCAGTTGGAATATAATAAATACAAACAAATAAATAAATACAAATAAAGCGATTTTAAATGCAATCTGGCAAATAGCAGCAAACACCAGTGTACATTCTACCTCTGCTCAAGCTAGTGTTTTAAGAAAGTTAAGCAATCGACAAATCGTCGCTGTTGTGCTATCTTATGACAAACGCCATTTTGGGGTGAACTGAGTTAGATATGCTTGTTACTAAGTTTTAAAATCTCCATAAAGTCGCGTTTTCAGAATTTTGAAATTCTGCTGGGTTACTGAGATATAGCGAAACACGATTATGACAAGCGCCAATTTCTCGAGTGATCGAGTTGTGCTATCTTATGACAAAGAAAAAAGAGACAACATTCTAGGTTTGTTGGCTTGCTATAAGCCGAAAAGCTTATAGCAAGCCAACAGATGTCTCTGATGACATAGGTAATTCCTATGCAGATCAACCATAACCATTAGCTAGGTTCTTGTCTCGGGAGCAAAACTTTTCCTACCATAGTTTTTTCTGGGAATGGTTGGCTTATATATTCATGATTATTGAACAAATTTCCTTTTGAGATTTCCACTTGTTTTGGAAAGTATACCGAAATGTAGTGATGGATTATGCAAGAAGAACATTTGTTTCGTCTAGTCACCTGTCAACAATAACATTGTTTGATATACATTGTCTCTAAATTGTCAATGAAACCAATTTTTGTTCATTATTTTTCCTGAATAAAGGAGGAAAATTGGAAAAACTTTGTGTTTTACTACCATCATTTTGTAACCTAATATTGCTGCTATCCCATGGAAAAGTATGATATTGGACATAGTGATCTATAACGCATAATTTTACGAATCAGTTATAATTCATTTTTATATGAATTCTTCTGTACACATTTGTGACACGTCATACATATTTTATCATCAATACATAGTTATGACACGTATGTGAGCGATTTTGGTTTACATTTTAAGCAAAAACTGTAAATATAGTCAACCGATCTTCGCACAAATCGAGAGTTTACTTCAGAAAAGATAGAAGCATTGAATGCCTTCTCCGAAAAGCTTCTAACATTTATAAATTTTAAGATATTCAATCTCAAACTTTAAAAATCGTTTTTCTCGAAAAGTGCTAAATGGCGCTTGTCATAAGATAGCACAACAGCGACGAAATAACAGTCGCCACGATCTGACGTGAGTGAGATAATACACTGTTGATTTTATTTTTGCGATGAACGTTTGTCTGTTTGTTGTGCGCAAGGATGCAAAATGTCTACGGCTGTAATATTTTTGCCTACATTCTCCTTTCTCATACGACGCTGCAGTTGTTCGCTACTGCAGGACGCCCAGCGCTGTACGGCCTGTGTGCACAGCAGTAACACAACAACAAAAATACTACCCCTAGTACAGCCACCAGACGCTAGCAGTACTGCTTCTCTAATCTTATTTTACACTATTTAATATTTTTAATCACAAACAACAACAATGAATGCGGTTCATTTACGCCACGACCGGCATCAACACTTTCGTGTGCCGCCCTCTCCCTTTGAATGTGCAGAGAACAATGTACAAAGCGAGAGGGTAAACTATACTGTGTCACACTCTTACCGAGCAGTCAGAGTACAGAAGCAAAACAAAAATGAATTTTACTGCTGTACGGAGAAGTGCACTCGGATTGGCTACCGTTCTGGCAGGAGCAGTATTAAGCCTTCGCTGTAGCGGGCTGTATGGCTTGAGCAAATGTGAATGTACCGGTAATATGTAGTTTACCGATACCGTGCGCATCCTTGGTTGAGAGATGAGTGAAGATTCGCGTCAAAAAGGAGGCCAACTTCGGTTAAATACAATATCTATTGATTTTAACTATTGTGGTATCCGGCCTTCTGTTGGCGGAAGGTGATATTGAAACTGGATCTTACGGAAGTTATTTTCATACAGTTCCATTGTATGCGAAATACAATATTGATAACGTTTAATTGTTAAGAGAAGTTGACTTCTCAACCGTTAGGTTACGGCATGGTACAAGAGTACCTTTCCAGATTTCAAGTAAGAAAATTACAATATGTTTTCCATAACTAGAACCTGAAACTTTGTGACATTTTAGTACATCACCAGACATAAGTTTTAGTGAGATAAAATTGATGATGTGGTAAGTGAACCTGAGTGGAACGTCTTGGTTGTTTTTACCCCACAACAGACCGACAGGGTAATGCTCATCACAAAGGAAATTTTACAATATACGAAAGAGGCCGATGCTCGTTGCTGCTCGACCGAGTTCGTGCTTGTCGTGAGCGTGGGGCATCAAAGATCAGTATAAAGGGTGAGATTGAATAACGCGGTGTAATGGGCGTTACTGCTAGTGTTGCCGATTTGTTCGCCTGCGTCCACACAGTTACCTACTTTTTTAAAGCTGCTATAAGGAATCGTAAGAGATCGCATTATATCCGGAAAACCGTATTCCCGGGATTGTGTCCCAGGATTGTAAAACTATTTGTAAATTTTAAAGAATCCTAGCAATATGGATGTTAAAATTGTTGGGATTGCCTCAGCGATTGCTAATAATGGTAATGTTACTGTATTATTTACCGCAAGGTTCTACTGTATCGATTTTATTGGCTATTTTCGGCAAATTCAAGACTAAGGGAAACAAAAGCAATGAAATAGAAAGTTATAACAAAGAACGGAAAACTAGGACTAGACAGGCTCATATAGATATGATCGAAAGGAAATGTGAAGAATCCTTTGTTTTTGTTGGTAAGAGTTGAGCGTTCCACCCAGGTCTACTGCTGAGAACATAACTCATCATCATGTTTTACCGCCGACGCCTGCGAAAAATTCTTCACAGATTCTCGCCTATAACGACCACGCGATTATTCTTTCCCCTTCTGCTAGCATTTATTTTTCCTACGTTCTGGTGTACGTTATCAACAAGCACGTTCCGAAGCAAGTTCACCATCGACACACCGGCCCTCCATGGTTAACGAGTACGCTGCGAAGGCTCAAGTCCATCAAGAGAGCTGCCCTGCGGAGATTTACCACAATACCACTCAGAAACTATTACCGATCACAGACCGAGAGATAGTAGTTGTCATAGGAGATTGTCGGGCACCCACCATCACTTATACGTCAGGAATACCTCATGGAAGCCACTTAGGACCGCTGATGTTTTATATATACTTCAATGATGTCCATCTAGGTGTCCTTTGCGGATGATCTCAAGATTTTTCGTTTAATTCAATTGAAGATTGCAGATTTCTCCAACAGCAGCTTCATGTCTTTGCTGATTGGTGTAACACGAACCACTTGTGTGTGTGTGAATCCGAAGAAGTGTACGGTAAAATCATTTTCACGGAGGAAGGATTCGATTTATTTTAACTACCATTTACTAGAAACATACATTGATCGCGTCAGTCACGTTAAAGATGTGGAAGCGATTCTGGATTCTCAACTTACGTTTAAACAACACGTTTCCTATGCAGTTGATAAAGCGTCTCGAGCACTGGGATGCATCTTCAGCATAGGCAAAAAATTTATGGATATCTATTGTCTCAAATCGCTCTACTGTTCTTTTTCGCGATCAATCCTAGAATATTGCTCTGAAGTGTGGATACAATAACGGCGTTGAGAGAATAGAGACCGTTAGATGGCTGTGAAGAGATCCTGCCCGACTACTTAGCTATGAAAACCGCTGTCAGCTGATTCAACTGGAACCCCTATATGTTCGAAAGAATATCGCAAGAGCTTTGTTCATGTTTGTTGAGGGGAGCATGCGTGTTCAACTGAATAGTTGCGCGAATATTTCCAGTGGCATTCATAAAAAAATATTAACATCGGGCCGAAGTTTCTCCCTGATTGGAATGCAATTCTCTGAAAGTTCCAGGTTTTTCCTGGAAACGACACCCAAGTAACAAGATGATGCAGGCTCATAATTATCGGACGATGTTTCGCGCGCAGAGGCAGATAAATTCCGCCATTTTGAGATTCATCTAGATACTGATTACACGAATGTTAAATGTTTATATTTAACGAGAATTTTCGACATGTTCCCGATATTTCGCGACAAACAACACATTTGCGCAAAATCGTTTTAAAATTTTTAATAAAAGAAATAGAGCTGTGAAAGAACACGTTGTAGAACTTTGAGCTGGATATTTCATCCTTCGTGATGACATCGAATTATCAAATCAGAAATATTGAGAACAAGCTGTAGCTTTGGGTATGTATCTGTAATGTCTACAATGACCAACTCCTTGATTTATCGCAATGTACAATAAAATCGCTCTAAATCGTAGCCATTAACAAAAAATAATAAATAGAACTTAAAAAGAACACGCTGTAGGTCTCTGAGCTGGATTTTTCATCCTTCGTGATGACAAGCGAATGAGAAATAAAAAAATATTGAGAACAAGCCGTAGCGTCACGAATGCACGAAGGATCGTTATGTTCAGAATCAATTTAAAACAAACTGATTATATGTAACTTTTTTACAGATATTGAGAGTAACAGTTATTCAACTGATTTACAAACGTTCCCGCTATCGTGAATATGATGTCCTGTTGGAAAAATAGATTTCTTAATAAAGCGAGCTTTGCGACAGATTACCTAAGTAGCGGCGATACGATATGGAACGGAATGGTTTGAATAGTCACGCGGGTCGTGAAATAAAATTGTAGGGGAAACCGAGGAGTGTTGAAATAGTTTTTTTTTGTTTTTATTAGAAAAATCAACAAAAACTCATTCGATTATTGCTTATTTTTAAATTTATAACTTTTATTTACTGCCCATGATCGCAAACCAGTCCCCTAAAGATAGGAAATCCCACAGATAACGGCACTAATATGCGATCATGTGTAGTTTATGCTTTATCAAATTACGTCAGAATAAATATGACAAAGCATCAATATATTGATTTTTCCCTATTCGTGAATCATGAATTATTACAGGAATCAATGGAATTTTATCTTTGTTTTTATATATTTATCTTTTTCCGATCCATCCAAAAATTGTCTCTTTTTCGTGAACTGAACAATTGATGAAAACCTTGATCAGGTTTATGAAATTGTGAATAGTAAAGCTCATATTATAAAAACTGTTTGTGTTTTCAAGAACCGATTTAATCCACCTAACAGTGAGATGAGACATTTCTTACACATTTCACTATTGGATTAGTTTGCAGAACTCACGAGAAGCAGGCACCCAATTAGAGGTGGGATGAAAACAGTTTCTAGTCTTGCACGAATAAAATCTCGAATAAACTGAATAAATTATAGAAATCAACAAAACGACCGAAATAAAAAAGTAAAGCAAAAAATGAAACAATAGGTTTTTAAATTCATAAAATGAGTAGAAAAATTAATGGAAATCATTACAATTTTGATCCAAATACACGAATCAAATTAGATTAGGTTATTACATAAAATTATTATTATTATTGATTAATTTCATCCAGTGAATACAATGAATCAAATTAATGAAATGGATCAAATGTATAAAAAGAATGGATGAACCAAATGAATAAAGTAAAAAATAAATGAAATGCATAAATAAAACAAACGATTCAAATAAACAAAATGAGCTGAGGTGATAAAATGAATAACAAGAAGAAAATGAGCAGAATTAAATGCATTGATTAAAATGAAAAATTGAACAATGGTAAAAGGTTATAAATTAATATAACGAAATAAATTGAATCAAATAAATTATTTGGATGGAATGATTAAAACTGAAAAAGTAGTCAGATTATTAAAATGAAGAAACTGAACAAAATGAATAAACTGGAAAAAATTAATAAAATGCATTCAATGAAAACAATGAATGATATGAGTAAAATGCACAAAAAGAATTAACTGATCAGAGTGAATCCAAAGAATGAAACGAATAAAATAAGTAAAATAAACGCAGATGAACAAAACGAATAAAAAGATGCGGAATGAAATAATTAATTAAAATGAAATGGTCATATATTTGAAGCCAAACACATTTTTGAATAAAGAAAATGAATAAACCGGATTGTACGAATTTGAAAACCATTGCATCAGAAAGTTTTGAAATGTTTTTGAAAATCCCATCTTCTGATAAAAGGTTAATAAATATGCAATGGACTTTCTAGGGCTTCCATCTTTTTTTGGTTTTATTCTTTTTGTTTTCATGCTTCTTTACTTGACGAATTCAAAGTTTACTTTTTGGTCACTTATTCCCGAAAAAAGATTTATGTGCAGAACAGAATTTACTGGTCCTGTATTTTAACGCGCAATTGAATAAAGTAAAGTGAGACAAGGTCACATGTGCTTTCAAGCCCCTTGAACAGAGAACGGCAGAAGGAGAATGCGATTCGTGAATGAGACAGGTAGATATTTCAAAGTTTTTATTTGCATTGAAGTAAATAGTGTGAAATGTCTAGGCTATGTCGATTGCATAAAAGCCGTGTTTGTATTGTTTCGTTCGGAATTCTCGTGCAGGAAATATGGATAAATAAGTCCTATACAGACCAATATTGTAAAAAAGAAATGGTTCAAACTACTCAGTATATCCAAATATGGACGACGATAAGTTAGAAGACACATTGTAGTTGTATCCCCCATCGAGAGTGGGTACTTTGGGGACTTCTTTTCCTGGATCTAATTTGTGGATATTTTTGGTCTTTGATCCGTTATTTTTCATGAAAGTTCGTACCAATACAACGAATGGTTCATTCGCCTGCGCGACGTTCCGTCTTCCATCTGCACGCAACCATAGATGGTACGCAACACCTTTCGTTCGAAAACTCCAAGGGCGCGTTGGTCCTCCACGAGCATAGTCCAGGTCTCGTGGCCGTAGAGGACCACCGATCTAATCAGCGTCTTGAAGATATTCAACTTTGTGCGGCGGCGAATTTTGTTCGACCGGAGCGTCCTCTGGAGTCCAAAGTAGGCACGATTTCCCGCTATGATCCGTCTCTGAATTTCTCTGCTGTTATCATTGTCGTCGGTTACCAGTGAGCCCAAATACATGAATTCGTCGACCATCTCGATTTCGTCACCGTCAATCCGAACTCGGGTGGGAGGTTCACATTGTCGTCTCTAGAACCTCTTCCTCTCATGTATTTTGTCTTCGAAATCCTGGCTTCAGCTTTCAGTCTATGAGCATATATTTCATTCAAAATTCAATAGAGATACGAATAGTTTAAATATCGCACGTGGAATGTCTCTTTTGAAAATTTCCATCGTCAAACTTTCATATTACCCAGTTAAGCCAAATATTTTTCTGATATAGCCATGAATTTCCTTAATTATAGTGTAGATACAGGCTTTGAATGCAATTGAATTAAAGTTGAGTTGATGTAGCAGCAGACAAAAAATAGTTTTGTTTTCTCAAACCTTCGCAATTACAATTAATAAATATTTCAGATTGGCAGAAGATCTTATCACACAACTTAGAAATGCATACAGAAATAGCTAGATAGATGCGATAGAAGAGAGACAGAGAGAAAACGAGAGAGAGAGAGAGAGAGAGAGAAAGAGAGAGAGAGAGAGAGAGAGAGAGAGAGAGAGAGAGAGATGGGGGGGGGGCGTGTGAGGAATGGCAAATGATGGTTAATGCAGTGACATTATTTTTATAGGTATATTATTATGATATATTGGTTCTTACATTCTTATCATAAATAATGTAAGTAGTAATTTTTGCTCCATAACCAGTATAACCTAAATCTTGCAAAAGAGCTAAATTTTCGCTAGATTTTTGGGCTTGTTACAGTTGCTTTCGGTGACGCCACAAGTATAACTATATTAGAAATCTTTTATCTCACTACTAGGTGAATTACTTGTTGATCTGTGTATTGATATACCATCCAACATTTACCTCATGATTGAACGCAATGCCTAATCCAAGGAATAAATACTAGAACTCACTGTTTCTTTATCAACGCATTATTTTGTCTTTGAAGTGAACTTATATATTGATTTTTGAGAAATAGTTCATTTATTATAAAGGTAATTCACAAAATGTTCTCAACATCGAATTCCTTGAATCACGTAGATGTGTTTTCAAAGCCCGATATTCAAAATCGGTTTAGTTTTGCCCCTAAAACACCAGTAAAGCAAAACTCTGTATGAAACAATCTCATTTTTAATTAGTGGAAATTGGTAAGCGAGGACTAAAAATACAAAATGTCTAATATCTCCGCCGCTCGTGCACGGATTTAGACAATCTATAGCTTGTTAGAAAGGTATTTTTACAAGCTTTCTATGTGCAGTTTGTGGGACAATATTGTATTGTTCGAAAGTTATTTTCAAAAAACCTGCTGTGTTTTGATAAAATCACCCATATCTCAGATAGTAAACAACATATCGAAAATCAAAAATAATAGTGTCAAATGGCAACGTTAGGCCTTTCATTTGAAACTATTTTCATTAAGATCGGTTCAGCCATTGCTGAGATAATTACATGACATTTTGTACATACATACATACACACATACACACATACAGACATTGTCTCAATTTGTCGAGCTGAGTCGATTGGTATATGAGACTCGGCCCTCCGGGCCTCGGAAAAAGTTGTTAAAGTTTGAGCGAATCCTATACATTTCTTTTGTAAGAAATGTAAAAATAAAGAAACTCGGGGCTATTCGGACCTACCTAAGCAAATTGCCTTCATAGGTGTGAAAGAATTTTCGCGGTCAAAGGTCCTAATTGTTAGTTTTAAATCTAAGCTACATTTTGTTGCCATAAAAGTTCATTTGCACCACTCTTGCAAATTAATTCTACAATTTAATCTTTTATTTCCGACCACATTATTAACGCTCGCTATCCCACAGTGCGATGCGACGAAAAATTAACCGTGGCTTCACATCACACACTTGAGTCGTGTTGTTTCACAATTTTGATCCAAAACCGCCATACCTATAAACAGAAGGGGAGGAGAAAATTGTCCCCGTTGCGTTCCCGAGACCTGCCCCCCTCCCCCTCTCTGTCATCCCACACCATACGCGATCAGCGCCAGAGATCGTCCACATTAATCAAGTTCGATATAAACCAGATGACCGACCAGAGTCGCGTCGGAGTCAAGATGATCCCCCGGATTCGTTTCACACCATTCTCCCATTTCACCTTGCTCGGTTTTTGTGGACTCGTCGTTGCCTACGATCGCTGTGCTGCGTTGCGACTGTCGGTGCCATACGTGCACTGGCCCTTCACCGATTGGACACCAGATGGGAGTCCACTCGAATCGGTCCTGGTGACCATCGTCGTCGTGTTCGTCCGTCCGTTTATTTCATCAAGGAGTGGATGGAAACGCAGCAGATGTCCGGAGGCAGCCATACGGACTCGGTGAACTGACGGACATCACAGCTTTGAGGCAGCAGCAGCAGCGGGTAACCTCACCATGTTGAAGAATTAGAGCTCAATTTGATACAGCAGGATTGGGTTGGGAAGAAGGACGGTAATTTGGTTTTCGATAATGACAAAATTTGTGTGGTTTTTTTAGGACTCGGAGACGGTTTACCATTGCGAGTGCCATCCACAGCCGATCAATCATTTCTCGATTGGTTGATGAACGGTCCAGAAGCAAAATTGTTGACAGCGGTTTTGGTTGTCGGTTTGTGGTTTCATCATAAAACAAAATTAAAATTGGTTGACTAACAAGAGACTCGCATGTGATCATTTCCACAGTGGGATGCTCCTGTTGTTGACTTTTTTTTAAACAAAATTTAAAGAGGTTTTTTTTATAGAATACATATCCGATAATTGGTTTCACGTCATAACTAAAGTTTGCTATTCTCTACGGGTGGAATATTCAATCGAACCACGATTTTAGATTAATAGATAGGGTGATGAGCCTATTTTCACCATACTAAGCAAGTGCCTCACTAATTCGGTAATTTCTCGCCTTACAATCAATGGAATGCGTAAAAATTGACATTAACCGCTTTGCTTCGTTGTTAAGAACCAATATAATAACACAAATGCGTTGAAAACAGTAAAATTCTCGTGTTTGAGCACAATGAAAACTCGAATCGAGTGCCCCTATTGTTGCGCTACCATTTGACTCAATGCGTTGAACAAAGATGGCAACTCCCATCTGGTGTCCAATCGGTGAAGAGGCAGTGCACGTATGGCACCGACAGCCACAACGCAGCGCAGCGATCGTAGGCAACGACGAGTCCACAAAACCGAGCAAGGTGAAACGGAAGAATGGTGTGAAACGAATCCGGGGGATCATCTTGACTCCGACGCGACTCTGGCCGGTCATCTGGTTTGTATCGAACCAACGGCTTCAAATGGGTAGGGAGATAATAGAAACATGGCGCAAATAGACTCATCACCCTACATGACTCCAAATAATTCAAATTGTCATAACTAAATCCGTATGTCTCGCTGATCAATTCGCTCGGAAATTAAACACCGACCAGAAGCGCACAAAGAACGAGCAACTGTTTAATCAGATATATAACACAGAAATTACGATTCTCCTTAACCCGTCATAAGAACTCTTCAGCAAAAGATTCTCGTTAAGTATTTATGCAAATAGCACCGTCAGCTTCTAGGTCCCGGAGAAAAAAAATAACAGAAACAAAACCGCCGAAGACAGATTTTCCCTCCAGTTACCCACTGTCTGCGTCTGAAGCTGCAGAACGAAGGTAAAAGGTTCCCCTGAGCCGTGTTTGGAATGTAAACATTTTTACCCTTAGCTCGTTTTTACCCAGGGTCTGAGAACTGGGATAAGAGTTTTTCTGCACTTTGACTTCAACAACAACAGTTTATTCTAATGTAAATTTGTCTCCACGAACAGGCCATCATCAGAATTTCTCGAAAATAAATAGAAGCTTGACAGAGTGACGAAAAAATCGAAAGATTTCTTAAATAAACAACTCTTTCCCGCTTTGTGCCGAAATTGTCTCCGTCATTGTTACCGGGAAGCGATATACACACTTTTCTAGCAGCTTGAAGTGCATCTCGAATTTACGGTGCACTGCTGCAGCAGTGCAAGGGAAACAGAAAGAGAGAACCGAAATTCAAGGAGCCCTTGATCTTCGACTTCGGTTCGTTCGGCGGCAAAAGAAGCAACCGGGTTGTTGATGTAACCATTTGTCACCCGAGTGTGAGACCTCCCAAATGTGTGATTGTTACTCTGCTAAGCTGCTACGGCCTGCCAGGATCAACACAGGAAGGAGGTGCTAATTGGTCCTGTCTAGGAGCGGGGATCTTTTGAAGACGGAATGTACCTACAATATAATGCACAACAGTCAACCGTTGAACCGCTGTTAATTGGAGGTCCCCGATTTTCGACACTTTGCACATAAACATGGCTCCTGCCAGCAGACGTGACACTTTTTCATTTCGTATCCTTTAACTTAACCTTTTATAACCCTTTCGTTTCGTTCATCACGCAGGAATTTGAAGTGAGAAGTGTTCCAATCTTATGAAATCCACTTTTTAGGAGTCTGGCAACTCTTCTAATTGCTTTTTATTGAGATACAGTGAAAAGTGTCAGATTGGTGAAGAGTTTTTTGAAAAAATACGGTGATTTCCTTTAGGACAATAAAATTGGCTCGATTGTGAAAAAAATACTCTAGACCCTATAATTTGTAAAAACAACTATTTTTTATCCGAAAATTTGGTTTATGAGTGATAAAAATTGCAAAGAAAAAGATTAAATTGATGAATTAACGTCTGTAACCCGTGTTCTCATTTTTCAACTTATTCTCAGAATCCAGGAGTTACGCTTATTTTTTCTGAATTTCTGATCCAGCTCGATTTGTTTTTATATTTGCACCAGTCTCAGTTTTTATTACAAAATAAATGTAAATGTATTCTAAACTAAGTCAAAGAACCGTGGTTCTATTAATATAACATTTATTAATATCCCCAAACACTGGGCCTTATAAAGGGTTAATCCATTTTTTGGTGGCATAAGTATGACCTAAACAGACATGCTGTGTTAGGTTCGTGTTCTATCTCATTACGTTCTACGTCGAGAAAGGGTTTTTTCATTCATTTGGTTCTGATTATTTAGTTAAGGTGGAAGGGCACAGAACTATTTGTGGTTCTATCGAATTTTCCGATAAAAGATTCTTCCCTCTCATGAGAATGTTATCGACTGAATCCGTCAAAATAAACGGCAGAACCCGAAATTACTTTGATTTTGTCGTTTTATTTTGACTGATTGATTGATTTTTTGATAAAACTAAAATTTTGAAGAATTCTCACGAGCAACATTTTCGAAATATGTCTGTATGCTCACACCAATATAGCTACGATGCTTCGTTTTCAAATTTATATCTTAGTATGGTTGTGAAAAACGCCGTGTGGTATCCAGCGAGCTGAAATCTCTCGATATATTTGAGTAAATAATAGATCCATTGGGTACCTGCTACCATGTTGTACGAGGCGACTAACAACAGGAGACGTCCCTGATTTGAGTTATTTTTTCGTGCCGAAGGCCGAGATTGACTAAATTGACTTGAAAATTTTAGCCACGGTCGAAGTATTATGGGTTTTGCCTTGTCTCTCGTTTAGTGAATTTCTGTCGAAATGGATATTTATTTCTTCGCAGACCGTGGAATTGAAGTTATCAGGGCCGGCGGAACACCTTTTACCCGAGATTCGGAGTGATTTCTCCCGTTTTGAATATTTCTGCGATTGCAAAGATAATACCGATAAGTCTCATTTTCGATGCAAATATATATATATATATATATATATATATATATATATATATATATATATATATATATATATATATATATATATATATATATATATATATATATATATATATATATATATATATATATATATATATATATATATATATATATATATATATATATATATATATATATATATATATATATATATATATATATATATATATATATATATATTGCAACCGGCCCCGGGATGGTCTATTTCCGGGCCAAAGACAAGCCATTTAACATCATCAATATATTGCGTGTCAACAGTTGTTACGGCATTTAAATAGCAAGGGACTGGAAGGTGAAGTATATTTTTCAATATTTAGAGCCATAGTACTCAAGGGAGAGCAAGGAGTTGAAGGGAGAAAGTTTAGAAAAGCGTGGAAGGATTCATATATGCAAGCTTAGAGCTCACCGGCGACTTAACTTTTTGTCTGCTACCGTAGGAGTCAGGGTCTTTTGGCATTAGAAATGCGAATCACCTGAGTCTACGAGGTCTAACTAAACAACACTCGACCGTGTACGAAAAAATATTTTGTCTACGTACCCGCTCGGGAAGTAGAGATTGATGGAGTAGTCTCCGAGAAGGGCTTTTATTGTAAAATAGGGGCTGCTCCTTCCGGATCCCTGTGCTGTCAGTGAAAAGTGAGGGATTCTTTACTTGAAAACTCATGTTGTCCTTGTAGTAGCTTTCGTTCATTTGGATATACATCATCTTGCACACATCGGTAAAGGTAACTAGCTGCCTTAGTCGAACCGTTCCAGCAACGCTTGTTTCCTGCGAACATTTTCAGGAAATCTAAACACGAAGGCCGTCGTTCGTAGAAGTTTCCTCCAACTAGAGAAGTTGATCATCGATAAGACCCTATTTTCACCAGCATGATGCAGCAGGTTGGGACGTAACTTCTCCCGCGAAATTTCGAGGACTGGCTGCTTTGGCCAATTGCTTTCGGGTAACCAGAGAAATTCGGGTTCTTTGAACCATCGACTGCTGTAGTGTAGGATCGGTGCTGATTTCCACTTGGTGGCCTCGTCAGCTACGTTGAGTTTCGATGGCAACCACCTCCACTCGCTAGGCTCTGTTGTTTCCAATAATTCGCTGATCCGACAGGCGACGAAAGGGCTATACTGCCGATGATCAGAATTCAACCACCACAAAACATCGCGTGCGTCAGTCCAGAAAACTCTTCGGGTGATTTTATAAGTATGCCCTTTGATAACACTTTCCGCTAATCGGGCACCCATAACAGCCGCGGACACGAACTTGAGGGGAGCGAGTCTACTTTTAGCTCCTATTAACGCGCATTCCACCTGCCCAGCCTCTTCAAAGCGGAAGTAACACACCGCAGCGAACCCGTTTTCGCTAGCATCTTCAAACATATGAAGTTCGGTGGATCTAGTACACGCGCTAGAAGTTTTAAGCCTGTAACAACGAGGAATTTCTAGAGATTCTAAGCTCGGTAGGAACTGTAACCATTTGATCCATTTCTTCCACTCCGTATCTTTTATGCACTCGTCCCATGATACTCCAAACCTTCAAACGTCCTGTAGGAGTATTTTGAGGAACATCAAATTGTTTGCTATTAGTCCGAGAGGATCGTATATGGACATCATAGTGCTGAGTAGTTCCCGTTTGGTTGGGTGTTTCCGTCCTGAGAGTATTTCTTCGTTGCGCTTGATGAAAACTTTATAGGTAAAAATATCAGCCTGAATCGACCACCACATCCCCAAAACTTTTTCCTTAGCCAGTTCTGTTGAGATATCCAGACTTTTTTCGTTGACAGGTTCGGCTCCCAGTGCACGTAATACTTCGGGCGAATTTGACATCCAGTTCCGCATTTCGAAACCTGCTGTCATGTGGATCATCTCGACTTGCTTTGCCAAAGTAATGGCCTCATTTTCATCCTTTACGCTCGTCAGCATGTCGTCCACATAATGTGCCTTTCTAATTGCTTCAGCGGCGGTGGGGTACAGGAAACGGAAACAATCTGCATTTGTGTTTTTGACTTACTGCGCGCAACTCGGAGAGCAAGTAGCCCCAAATGACATTACCGTCAGCACGTACACATCGGGGTTGTTTTGTCTCGCGTCACTACGCCATAGAAAGCGTTGGTACTGCTGATCAGTTTCATTAATTAGCACCTGGTGGAACATCTCGCGTATGTCTCCTCCAATGGCCACCGGATGCTCGCGAAACCTATATAGAACCGATGGAAGCTCGGTTAGTTGATCTGGTCCTTTCATGAGGACTGAATTAAGTGAAACATCGTTCACGGCGGCAGCAGCATCCCACACGATACGAAGCTTCCCGGGTTTATTTGGGTTGAATACCGGGAACATTGGAAGGTACCAAACCCTATAATGTTGCTCCTTGATCTCATCAGGGTATAACCTTCGTGCATAACCCTTTTTTATATAGTCCTCAATCATCGCCTTTAGGGATTCAGCAAGTCGCGGCTCGTTAGCCATTTTCCGCTCAAGATAATGGAATCTTCTCATTGCCATTGACTTATTATTCGGTAGTCTGACATCGTCGAATTTCCACAGCAGTCCTGTTTGGTAGCGATTTCCCTTTTGAACAGTTAATGCACGCATCATGGTCAGAGCTCGTTCATCTTCACTGGAAGTGACGGATTTGCTAGGTTGCATTATTCCAAGACTATCAAGTGAGAAAAAACTTTTAACTGTGTTATGGAGATCATCGTCATTTTGAATAGCGTTCGTGCATACAGCGTAACTGTGATGAGTCATATAACCCTTTGGGATTCTTCTACCAGTATACGATCCGTGTAACATCCAACCTAGTCGAGTTTTTGCTGCGATAAGGTCCGTTTCTCCACTTTCCCTGCTATCTAATATGTGTCCCACTCGCCAATTATTGATTCCTATTAGGATTCTCGGACGAACGTCGATGTATGAGTCTATTGGAAGCCCTTCCAAGTAGCCATGCTTTTTGGATAGTTCGTCAAACGTTAAAGGTTGCGAAGGAAGCTTAAGTTCTTTTACTGTATGGACGTCGGTCAAACGGTACTTGGATTCAGAATTCTGAACACCAGAAATCTCCAGGGAGACCAAGGTCGATGAGTTCTCATAACGACAAGTGTCCGCAGTCCAGCGTAAGCAAAGCGGATGCGAAGTTCCTTCAAGCATGAGCTCTGTAGCTAGCTCGTTCTCGAGCAATGTTAAAGATGATCTATCGTCAAGAAATGCATAACTGTAGATCATAGATTCAGGACCGTGCAGGATGACAGGTACATAACGAAACAGTACTGATTTATGGATAGTTCGGTGAGTATTGCAATTGTTAGAAAAGGATGGGAAAGTTGAGGATGACGACGCAGTTCTAATATCGCTCACAGTATTCGTCGACTTCGGTGAATCATTGTGTAGCAATCGATGGTGTTTATAAGTGCATCCATGTCTTCCGCAAGTCTCCGTAGATTTACACGGACCTCGATGTGCTCTCAAGCATCTCCTGCACAGCTTGTGGTCCCGCAGTACACCCCACCGAGCGGAGTGATCAAGACCGAGAAATTCTTCACACGTTTCGACAGTGTCGCAGCATCCACTACGAATAACACATTCCCCCTTCCTTTTGTTAGACTCAATCTGTCGCTCGGGCGATACTGATGTTTCACGGTGTGCGTATATGAAACCGTAGTATTTCCTATTTCGTCGTGTTTTGGAGTCTAGGAATGCTGACCGTGCTAGCAGCTTCTGCTAAATTATAAAGCCAATCACTGAACTCACTTAGAGTCGACCGCTCGAGTGACTGTCGATGTACAGCCCAATTAAGCTTGATCATCGGTGGCAGGCGATCAACCAATTCCTGAAGCAGTGACACATTATAAAGGTAGTCGTCTAACTCGCAAGCTTTTACAGTGGCTACCATATTTCGCACAGTTACAGAAAATTCCACTAAGCATTTTAAGAGTTGCCATAACGCTATTTATGTTTGATGGATGGAGTACCTGACTCCGCACGGCGTCTTTGTGCCTTTCCTTGCAGGCTTTTCTGCAGTCGAATCATATTTTCTTCCGGTGTATAGCCACACATTCGGGTTGTACTCTCAAATGTCGCGTAAAATAACGGCCACTCTTCGGGATCACCGTTGAAGGGTGGCAATTTCTTCGGCACTGCTTGGCGAGCGGCAACTTGGCTTTTATTCAGCATCGAGGTATTTATTTCACTTGTGTCACTGTCAAAATCATCGACAGGGGGCGCTGCCCGGATATTGGGCCGCGGTAGTGGCATAAACGGGGATGATTGGTACGAAGGGATTCCGGATAAACGAACATTGGATTTACGTTGTTTTGGTATGGCTGCAGAATCTTCAGCGGTTTCTATTAGAAGGCGATAACGTTGGTTCAAATATTTCCGTTCAAGGGCTTCTTCTTCTGCTAGTAACTGCAAACGCAAAGTTATTTGGTCGAGTCCAACTGGCTGCCCTAGTTGGTCCTCTTCTATTTTGGACCCTTCTGCAGCTTGTTGCTTTTCGCCTTCGTTGGTAACGATCGTTGCATCGGGGCACTCAGTTTGTTTTGGTGAACCGGGCTTTGGCAATGATTCATTACTGGATGTGGCTGCTTTACATGTTTGACAGCTCCAGTCTTGATATTCAATATCCTGTGCCACACCAACACATTCGAAATGGTACCAGATACTGCATTCATTGCATTGTACCATACGGCTATTATCCAACGACTTGCAGTTAGGACAGCTACAATCTGGCGGTGGAGTTTCTTGTTGTTTATCCTTTTTTCCTGGCATGCTTAATCTTACAGATCCGGAAAACGAAATTTTTAATATGTTGCGGAAGCAACAAGTATATAACTTTCCGTATTCTTAAACTGTTTATTTCAACTCGCAGTTAAAAATTTCCTGGAATACAAATAATTAACCCTTGTGAAGGCAAGCTAAATTCCTAACATTAAAGGGCAAGCCGGGCCTCTCAGGCCCGTTTAAATTCAGGTTCCTTTCTCATATAGAAAGGTTATGCAATCGGTCGAAATTTCTACTTTTTAACCGAGACCCGCAGGGCCAAATCTCTTATACCAGTTCGTCGAGATCGTAAAATGTCTGTATGTGTGTATGTATGTATGGATGTATGTATGTGGCAAACAATCTCACCGATTTTTTTCAGAGATTGCTGGACCGATTTGCAGAAATTTGATCTCAAATGAAAGGTACAACCTTCCCATCGGTCGCTATTGATTTTTTTTATTGATCCGATTTTCGGTTCTGGAGTTACGAGTTGAAGAGTACGATCACACAGCAAATTTACATATAAACTGATACCACCATGAAGTACAAATATATGTTAAAATATGTGCAACATTACTTGGCTTTGCATATCTAACTCATTAATGACCCACCGAAGGCACTTCGACCACATTGGCCAGCTATGACGGTTCTTGATGCTCCGGGGGAACTTACCAAGTTCCTAAGATAAAGTTATACCTATTTCTCAGCGAATTCTTTACCGATTTTTGCTTGGTTTCAAATGAAAGGTACAGCGTTCCCATTGGCTGCTGTTGAATTTCTAATTGATCCAACTTCCGGTATCGGAATTACAGGATGATGAGTACGAACACGCACAGCAAATCCCGATTTCAGCGTATAAGGCGATGGATGTAAAAAGGTGATTTTTTCCAAAAGATGATTATTCGGAAGATCATGTCGACCGTCGATTGGTTCTGAGCTCCATTTCGTTTGATCACGACCAATAAATGTTTCTAGGTTGGTATTAATTTCTTCTGATGCATAACCGGAGTACATATTCAGATTATTCTTCCCAGTCTGCATCAGATTCATTGTCGGAAGCAATATCATTCACATCTTCTTCCTCGCTTCGCATATCAGCTTCGACATCGTCTGCTGTTGAATTTGCTCGAATTTCTTCCATTATTTCAGTATCCCTTGAGACGATTGAAAACATGGACAGATCATGTTGTAGCCATTTCAATTTTTTGTTGCTTCTAGATCCTACAATTTGAATAATTACGACAACTATAATACCAAGAATAGACAACAAAATTAGACAATAACGACAAAGTTAGGTTATATTGTATCCGAATAATTGTCAAGTAGACCACAGTGGGTGAAATGAAAGTATTTACCCAAAAAAATATTACACACGTGATTATCGTATGCTATTTTTTCTTATAAGAAAAGGTAAAAAGATAAAATCAATCTAAACTTGAAAAAAAAAACCTGCTAATATGGAAATGAACTCATCAAAATGTTTCTTTCAAATAAATGTATTAAACCGGTGGTATTCCTAGTAAATATTGCATGCACACCGGGCCTGACAGGCCCAGCTTGCCTTATCGTGCATGTAAAAATTCAAACATAGCTGCGCATCACTCCATAGATGAAAATTTCACAATTCTGTATTTTTGTTATAGATTTCAAAGCTACTTATCACAATTTTCATGCCCAAGCTTATACTGCATACACATTTTTTGTAACTAAAAAATTGTTGGACGCCACTAACCTACAAATATCGATAATGAATTCATAGCTGATATTACAATCCATTTCTCATTAATACCGTAGAGCATACAACTGTAAACTAATTATATCAATCAAAGTTAGAATATAAATGTGTAGGCAATCGCAAATTCAATTTTCTTTGAAATAATTTCAACTAACGTGATCAAACCACCGTAACTTCTTTGCTCAAATCAAGTCTGATCCAAACCGGAAACTCTAGCTCGTACCCGCTGTCATCATTAGCTCAAGGTTGCTCGTGAACAGGTGTGTCCGCAGTCGAGGGGTTTGCGGAACAGAAAAAAATTGATTTTTTTATTTTTGAATATTTGCATCTTTAAGATAAGGAAAACATGGTCAAGACAGGATTTACTCAAATTTAGCCTTGTTTGTCTGCTAGAGCCCATTAAACATTTTTTCACATGAGGCTGATAAAATTGGGGGCTCATCAAATCGGGTCTTCAATGTATTATAATAGATAGGCAGTATTCGAAGAAGTTTCTTGTGGACGAGTGTAGAACGACTTTGTTTCTACTTACTTGGTGTCAGCGTAGTCGGAAATTCGGTTTGGTGAAAATCTAACTTTCAGTCAAAATGGCATAATTACGAAGCCGCCATCTTTGAAGTTTTAAAATTATGGAGAATAAGTTTTTTTTTAAATTGTAATAGAGTTCCTGTCTCCAGCGAATTTGTTGAGGATTTCATTTAACACTACTGTATTGTAGGCATGAATACTACGTATATGGAGTAGATCAAGTTATAAAATGATATTTACGAAGTGTTCCTTAATCCAGTTTTTACTAAAATTGTGAGCTTCACAAATTCAAGCTTTGGATAAAATGTAAATTTTATTTATAAACAATAGAAGAGATTTATCATAAACAGTAAAATCATAATAATTTAATTTAAATTTAAACAGAAATAGCCCAAAATATGTTAATACCTTGAGCACATGGAGCCTTCATGTCTTCAACAAAGAGGTTTGTAATAGCACTCCCCAAAGTTTTGCTGAAAACATTAACAAAATTATTTTATCAAATGATGTGCTGTTTAACGTTTGTAAAATTCATCGAAGATACTAAACCTGCGAAATTGGCGGAATGGAAAACGCCATTTTTCATAAATTCCCCTACTTTTGGAAAGTGCTTTTCTCGTTATTAATTCTATAACGTGTTCGTCTCAACTCGACGCATCCCCAAAACAAAAACATTTTCAGCAAATGTTGGAAGTAATGCAATTTTTCGGTGAGCAGTTCTAAGTTTCATAGACATTAAAGCAATTCCAGTATCGCTTCCTATTAAAAAAGACATATATTGGAAACTAAACATCAAAAACCATTTAAAAGCGTTCTGTCAGGGTGATAGGCCTTTCATTTAAAATTTGTTTGGATAAGATCGATTCAGCCATTGCTGAGAAACGCGAATGAGAGTTTGTCCGTTACATACACACACAGACATTGTCCCAAATCGTCGAGCTGAGTCGATTGATATATAAGACTCGTCCCTCCGGGTCTCGGAAAAAATATTGAAAGTTTGAGCGAATTCTATACATTTCTTTTCTAAGAAATGTAAAACATACAATAAAACAGATAGTTAAAAGCAATCGGTGGTGTCGGTAACCAAATTGATTACGAGTTTTTATTTCACGGTATCCGAAGATAGTTCCCCGTAAACCTGTTCAAAGCGCGCGCGATAGCAGGAAGTGCAGTGGTTGCAGAAGAAATCCTGATCAGGCAGGTGAAAATAACAGCAAAAGTGTTTCGGAACGATCCAAAATTGAGAAGAGTAGCGAAGTGCGTGAACATAAATCTGGTCCTTCGAACCGTATTTTCTTCACCAGTTAGACCAACTAGAAGGACCGGAGAGCATAATAGCGACCGTCGAACGACTGCCGATCGATTGGCTCCTTATCGGTGGAAAACATGTCCAATTTCACCACCGTCCGGTGAAACTCGACGTAGAATTTCTCCAACTTTTCCGCCCACGCTTCTACTTGGGCAAGTCCAATTCTACTGGCTTCAGCCTTCAGTCTGATGTACGTTTCCGACAACGCCTCAAATTTCCGTGCTATTATGTCAATGTCGTCAGCGAAGCCAAGAAGCTGGACGGACTTCCTGCCACTCGTGTCTATCCCCGCTCTCCTTATTACTCCTTCTAACGCAACGTTGAACAGCAGGCACGATAGACCATCACCTTGCCGTAACCCTCTTCGAGATTCGAAGGGACTCGAGAGTGTCACTGATACTTGAACAACGCACATCACCCGATCCATCGTCGCTTTGACTAATCGTGTTAGCTTATCCGGAAAACCGTACTCGTGCATTATCTGCTATAACTGATTCCCGGCACTTCTACAGAACCTGCCGAATCGCGAATATTTGGTCCGTGGTAGCGCGGGAACCCATGAATCCCGCTTGGTCGTGCCCCACGAACTCCCTTGCAAATGGTGACAATCGGCGGCAAAGCATTTGGGAGAGAACCTTGTAGGCGATGCTAAGTAGCGTGATCGCGCGGTAGTTGCTGCAATCCAACTTGTCACCCTTTTTGTAGATTGGGCAAACGACACCCTCCATCCACTCCTCCGGAAAAATCTCCTCCTCTCAAGTTTCGGCGATTACCCAGTGTAGCGCTCTAGCCAGTGTTTTACCACCGTATTTTAATAGCTCGCTGGGTAGTTGATCTACCCCGGTTGCTTTGTTGTTTTTCAGCCGACCGATCTCCTCCATGACTTCTTGGAGATCAGGGGCCGGCAGCCCATCGTCTTCTGCGCGTTCTCCAAGATCCGTTGCCTCTGCTGCCTCGTCATAGTACTGCTTCCACCTCTCAATCACCTCACACTCGTTCGTAAGAAGGTTGCCGTCCAAGTCCTTGCACATATCGGCTTGCGGAACGTAGCCTTTGCGCGAACTGTTCAGCTTAGCGATCTCGTTCCTCCTGTTGGCGCTTCTTTCTCCGGAGGACCGAGGTTTGCCTGTTCCGTGCTTGTTTGTATCGCTTCACATTCTCTCTCGTTCCGTGCTGCAGTATCCTCGCCAGTGCTGCATTCTTCTCCTCTATTAACTGCTTACATTCGTCATCGAACCAATCGTTTCCTCGTTTCGGAATCGCTGCCGCTATGGTAGTACTTCCTATGGCGGATTTTCCTTCAGCCATCTTCAAGAATAGCGGCGCCCAGCTGTTCTTCCGTTGGTAGTGCTGCTTCCAGTCGCTGTGCGTAGCCCTGGGTAACCCGGGCGTCCCGAAGCTGCGCGATGTTGGGCCGTCGATTAGAACGTGATCGATTCGGTTTTCGGTGCGTTAGTCAGGTGATCTCCAGGTGACTTTGTGGTTATCTTTGCGGGGGAAGAAGGTTCTTCGGACTACCATGCCACGGGAGGCTGCGAAGTTCACGCATCGTTGGCCGTTGGCATTTGATACGGTGTGCAAGCTGTTTGGCCCGATCACCGGTCTAAACATTACCTCCCGTCCTACCTGAGCGTTCATATCACCGATGACGATTTTCACGTCCCGTTGCGAACAGCCGTCGCACACCTCCGCATAGCATGCTGCCTTCTCGTCGTCGGGTCTCCCATCGTGTGGGCAGTGTACGTTGATGATGCTGTAGTTGAAGAAACGGCCTTTGATCCGCCACTTACACATACTTTCGTTGATCGGAGTCCATCCAATGACGCGTTGACACATACTACCCAGCACTGGTGGTGCCACAGCTCTGGTAGAAAGTAGCCGCCCGATGCCCGCTTTTCCATACCTTTTGTCCTGTCAAGCAAAGTTCCTGCAGTGCTACAACTTCAAAGTTGCAAAGTCTATACATCAGTCATTCGTCAAAATACGTATTAGTGAACATCGTGGTTGTATGAAGTGGAGTGAGCCGTTTGCCTCGTACATCGAATATTCTGAATTAGCGTCCAATATATTAGTACAACTCAAGTTGTAGTGATCCGATCGAAAATCAATTTAGGGAAAATAATAATTGAGCCATACAATTTCAAGATCTGAAGTAATAATAAAATAATATAATTTTGAAATGTGAAATAAATTTTTTCGACTTGTTTTATCTCGTTAAACATATGCAATATCTTAGATTCTCTAGGTATTCTGAATGCAGACTTGCGCAGCTGAAGCCTAGTTTAAAAGGAACTAAAGAAAAATTTGCCAGGGATAACGTGGGCAAAAGTTAGTTAAAACAAAGTTCGATATTTTTAGTTAAAATATTGAAATACATATACAAACATAATCATTTTTCTGCAATACACAAGTAATAGTAACGTTGTCTGATAAAAATACTGGTAATGATAACTACAGTTCAGAGAAGTAGGCGAGCACTCGTCTGGAGCAGAACACTTTTTTCGCTGTCAGTTTTCTGCTGTGCATTTTAATCGAAAAAACAGTTTGTTTTTCACCCTCGGTGCCGTAATTCTGATAGTGAATCATCAGTGAACCATTAGGAGCAGCGTTCCCGGGTGGACAGTTCCCCATGTGATGCCAACAAAAGATTATTATTTGCTTTGTTTGGTCTGCCGGCTTTTGGCACTGCTTCTGCGTGCTGGTGTGAAGCCCATGCCGCTGTTCGGAAGTCTCTCGCCGACTGTTAGGAGACCCACGTGTATCGGCATTTCGCCGGAAGTTGTGAAGGCACCATGGAATTCCCGGTGAGATTTTTCCATGTTATTTTGATTATATTGGTTTTAGGAGAGCTGCGAATGCATTGGTAATTTTATTACTATTGATATAACTTCCAATATAGGTTTATATACATTCGATTCGCCTTTTGTTATCTCCATCATCTATGAAAACTGTTTCGGTTCCGAGCGTTTTCAATAAGTAGCTGATCGGACTATTATCAAAATAAAAACGCTTGTAAGGACGTAACCAGGTGTGCGGGTCTACGTCATTGCAGATCGTGGCGAAAACTGGCAATAGATATGCTCAATTCTGCAACTTCACCCTACGATTTGTGCAGGTGTGCATGCTATGCTATGATATTGATAACTACAGTTCAAAAAACAAAATTTTGAAAGCCAACGGTTATCAGTACTATTTAACTTATCGGTAAATAACGAACCACCCTGTGCCCTCTTAAGCAGGGAGTTTGGTTCATGGTTAAGAACTTCTCGGGAGGTGATAGACTGTCATATTTGGAGAAAAAAATTGTTCTACACATACCATCAAATCTCAACCGTTACAGAGTTATTGAACTTTATGTGTAAAAAACTTATTTGTCTTAAAATACCTCTAACTCAAAAAGTATACTTTGTCTTTCAAATATATTAGGTCCACTGGAAAGGTGAGAAAATTTCGCATTGAGTGATGCCCTCACATGTTTCATCTAATGAGTTTAAATAGCCTTTTCAAAGTAATTTAGTGAAAATCAAACAATTTTAATCGATTTTTCGTTCATTTCTTGAAAATCCTAATAGTTAATCGCATCACTTTAATAATCCAGATTGTTAGTCTTGAAGAGCTGCATAATTCGTTCTTTGACATGATACACTTACCTTTTCTTATTTTCATGAGTTTGGGTTATTCAACTTGGATATTTTTATCTCATTTTCACTAATACCAGCTCTAATTGAAAAAGTATGGCACTTATTGTCTTTTTTTCTTTTTATTCGAAAGCCAGGAAAATTTTACAGAGAAAAATGTATTAATACCTTTCAGTTAAGTGAATTTAGTATTCTTTTAGAAGTAAATTAGTTTAAAGTTAGTGCTATTATTAGCATTTTCGTTAATTTTCTTAAAATAGTAAATAATAAACATCACCATTATTATCATGGAAACAATGCATCTCAGCAAGTTCTACAGTTCTTTCTTTGACTCCATTCAATTATCTCTTTTGGTTTCGACGCAAAATCGTTGTTATCACATCGTTTCATTTGCAAAAATAACGATTTCGAACCCACTACATTTGTGGCGAGGTCATGCTGTTTTAACTATTAAATAGCAGCAAAATGAAAAGAGATATAGAGAAAGTGTCAAATAAAAAGTTATAGAGAACATTAAGGGGCATCAAATGAATAATAGTAACGATAAATTTTGTTGATTAATAATTAGAATAATTAAAAAACTCTCCAAAAAAACACAAATTTTGAGTTATTTCGTTAGTAAATAATCATTTAGTACACTTAACTAAAAGATATTTGTACATACACTGATAGGACATTTTCTCAGCTTTCCAATAAAATCTTGTAAATAACGATATAAAGCATATTTTTCAGATTAGAGCACTTGCAAGTCGGTTACAGGAAAAGTATAGTAATGAAATTACAAAGAAATGAGAAGAGATAGGAATATGTCGTCCAAGAACAAATTATGAATCGTCCTAAAACCCAACGTTTGGATAATGGATATTGCTATAATCATACTTCATTTTTTCGAGAAAATTAGCAAAAACCTCCTCAAAAACACTAACTTTTAACTACTTTACAGCTAAAAGGTAACTAAAACTAATTAACTGAAAGATATGGGAATAGGAAATTTTCTCACCTTTCGAATGGAACTAAAAGATTTAAAATAAAAAGTATACTTTTAAAGTTAGAGGTATTTTAAGACAAATAAGTTTTTTACACAATAAGTTCAATAACTCTGTATCGGTTGAGATTTGATGGTATGTGTAGAACAATTTTTTTCTCCAAATATGACAGTCTATCACCACCCGAGAGGTTCTTAACCATGAACCAAACACCCTGTATATACCTACTAAAAATAGTTTATTATTGGCAAAATCAAGTTTGAAATAGAGATGGTCGGGTTCGGGTTTTTGGACCCAAAACCCCGACCCGACCTGAACCTGAACGGGTTCTGTAAATTTTAACCCGTGAAGGGTTCGGGTCGGGTTCCGGGGTTTTGAAATTTGGAATTTTCAGAGTCGGGTTGAGTTCGGGTTTTGAACAGATAAAACAGAACCATTTATTGACGCTGTTTACGTCTATACACCACACCCAGTCTCTTTTTGTAGTATTTAACTTTACTTCGTGATACGAATGGATGACACTTATAATCGTACTAAATTTTACCACAACTGAATCGCTAGAATACGTCATATTTTTTGATGCTCAAATATTATATTTCTTATTCATTTATAGAATTCGCAAACTTCTTCAGATTAGCCAAAATGTCCGAACATGGTACATATATGAAACAAGCTCTTTCTGTTAGAGCACAACTCGGGCTGGGCCGTTGTATGATCCGGGTTCCTTCATGAAACTACATAAATTTCCACAATCTTAAGGAATTGATCGTAAAAATATGGTGTGTTCTGTTCAAACCATGAGCGGATTTGTAGACGTTTGCTGTCGTTGTGAGAACTCCATTGGAGATGTCGAAGCATCTCTACTGGCGCGCATACCGTACTAGCTAATGATGTGACATCAAGAACTCGTCAGAGAATCTTGCTTGACACCCCTCGACACAAGTTTGATCGTACCAACCAGTAACGCGGGTGACGTCGTGTAAACTGTTCAATATGAATTGCCAATTGACATGGCTTAATTCAATATATCTAATACATTATACAAAACTACTCTTGCAGGATTGGTTTTCGATAAAAAATAGAAATTTCGGTTAAGTATGACGGCCAAGGTTGATTGAATCTACCATCATTTTGCATCTTGTTTGCCCATGCGTCAGCCGCCGATTTATCCTACTTTCCGGTTAAGGTATCGACGATTTATAAGTTTCTCAGAACATTAGACGTTTGATAATAGTAAATATAAATGCCAATTGGTCTCGCCAGTAACTCGTTTTACCATAGGCAGATATATCTAGACGATGTAGAGTGATTATATAATTCTTAGATGGCCTTGGATCATATCGGGTTTTAATAAGTCCGGTTCAGATCGGATTTATCAAATTATAAATTTTCTGGTTCGGGTCGGGTTCGGATTTTAAAGTTTTGAAATTATTGGGTTCGGGTCGGGCTCGAGTTTTACAAAATTAGCATTCTCAGGTTCGGGTTTTGCAATTTTAAATGTTCGGACTCGGGTCGGGTTCGGGATTCTAAAATTTTTGAAATTTCGGGCTCGGGCCGGGTTCGAATTCGAAAAAATTGAAACCCGACCATCTCTAAAGTTTGAAACAATGAAACATACATCCATATTATTGTCCCTTTTTTGTATTGATTAACACGAAAGTATCTAATTTCCACCGGCCGTTGCAACAATTTTCCTCTTTTCTCCTTAATTTCCGCCACCGTTGCCTAATCCAGCAAGTTTGACCGTCACTGTGGGAGGAAGCCACAACGAGAATCGCGCCCACAAAGATTCCCCGAATGACATTGACTTTGAAACCTGGCGTTGAACTCTCAACCTGGCAGGCCGTTTCCTGTCCGCTACTCATCATCGATGGATTCGATTGCGGGAAAAGAGCAGCAGGATGAAGTGTAATGATGATGCCTACAATTTCCTAGAACACCGAGAAACCGATAGACCACATCAAAAGGCACCTCGGGCGTACAGGTTCGTTTGGCCAGTTTTTTGAAAGTCATACACTTCCTGTGGACAAAACCGAAAAGTTGCGGGGCAGTGTTCTATAAATGCGAAACGCACACACACACGCACACAACCTATTCACCAGCTAAGTCTTGGAAGAGTCCATCTTAATCCCCTCTTCTCTCTGTGTCTCTCTGCCCATCCGGAGACGGGGTGTACAGTAACAATCTCGTGTAATCTTCACTTTCAATTATCTCATCATTTATTAAACGATTATCGATCTTCCACAGTTTCAGCGTCCAATCCAGGCGAGGGTTTCCTCATCGTCCCCCACTTCCACCATCATCAGGCAAGCTCATTCAAGCTGAGCAACTGGAACGATTCGTCTCTATTTTATTTATACGCCCCGGGCCCAGATTGAGGAGGAACTCAACATCGCGCGCGCTGGTACTGCTGAATGAAACTGTGCTTCTTTTATCTGCGCTCTCACTCTCCGAACCACCGACCGATCACCGATCGGACCGTCGTCAATATCTTTGTCCGGAGAAAAACTCACAACGATCTTTTGTCGAACCATCCCGGGTCTGTGATCCATATGGCGATTAGTTCGGGCTTCGCCGCCACTGTACCGGGGAACAATGAGAGACAAATTTTGGAGACAGGAAATCGGTAATTTTCGGGGTCTTCGGCGATGTGTAGGCTACAACTATTGTAGGAATTGGGCACCTATTTTCGATCAGCATTGGAGCATTTTTTTCTACTTCTTCGGAGATTATTAGCTCTTCATTGTGTTTAAATTGCTGAAGGCGGGAGCTCGTTCAGAGCTAATAGGCTGCAAGTGAGGTTATTGAAGGTAATCAGAACTGTCGCAAGATAAGATCATTTGCGTCATTAACTCCGACGCACTGTCTCCTATCTATGATCACTTCCAATTAGCTTTCAGAGAGTATCACCCATTTTCTTCAGTGGCAAAAAACATCCTTTTTTTGCCACATTGTTTCACTTTTTTCTTACCTTGAACACAGCAACTTAGGGCGAATGGTACAAAGCTTACCCAACTGGAAAAAGTTGATTAGCTCGTTAGGCCAACCAGCTAACGTGTGATTTGCCGCACTTTCCTCTCTGTCACCATCTTTAGTTGCGTGGTGTAGATTATGGTGGGTACATCAGCCGGTAGTTGGTCGGTCATCACCATCGTTGACTAATGAGGTTGTCGGCGGAAATCTTTGGCACCCCGGGAAACGCCCCCCTCCGAGTGTTGGGGGGCGGAACAATCTCGTTAAACTCAATCGCACTCCGGTCCAGTTATGATCAGCTGGTTTTAGTGTGTATTTTTGTGTGTGTGATAATAACATGCGGGTGGGTAAATTAGCAGGCTAATAAGTCGCCTGCTGCGATCGTTGTATAGCAGTTTAGTTCACCGGTATATGAAGAAATCAATTCATGAAAATATGGTGCTTCAGTTAAGGTACAACAACACGTTTAGTGCTCCTGAATTTCCTTTATAAATCGAAGATCACTTATTACGACAAAAACTAATTCAACATGGATAAATTTTTATACAGGGTTACCAGGTATAATAGGAAGTAATTTTTTAATGTAGAGTGAATTGGGGTCAAGCAGGTTAGTTTTCGTTGGCGAGCACGTGCGATGGTATTTTTGATAAAGTCTCAATTGTTACTAGGGTATACATCTGGCAACATTTAGCCAATAATGGTTTTATGTCTCGCTAAATATTTTTCAAGCTGAATCCAATAAGGCGAAGGTACTTTCTTTTGATATTTTTAAAATCTGGAGGTACGATAGGGAAGTTTAATAAAACAATGTACACACCTAGAAATTCAGCATGTCAACTTTTATTTGAAGAGTATGAATACTACAGATTATTTAAAAATTAGAAGACAAATAATACATGGAATCTATTGACGTCATTCAGGTAATAAAATGAAGAATTGGCAAATGATATGAAAAATCAGCAAACCGTGGAAGAAAATGATGCAAAAACGTGTTTTGCAGCAGCTGCGTCTGCTTATGTACTTGTGAATGACTTCGTTGATGTGCTCGTCGTCGCCGGAGTGTGGAATAGAAGTTGTGCATTCAAGCTAACACGGTTTCTTAGCTGTGGGACGACAACGTCTGCGCTTCGGAGCATTTTGTTCGGATTCCTTTTCCTTCTCTTTTTCGATCATGTTTCCTTTTCGATTATCTACTTCAACAACAGCTTAAATTAAAATATTATTAATTCACGCAAAAAATCTGACGCACTTTCAATGATGACGAGCACTTACCTTGCATACTAGTTTTTCAAACGGGACCTTTAATTGCTTAGAGGCTGATCGAATACAGGCGTAATCTTGAACACTTTATGTTCTGTTCACTGCGTACTTTATGTTCTGTTCACTTCGCTCAGGCGTTATTTACACAAAATTATGCACAATTTTCCTGTCCACATAATTCAAATTTACATTATAGTAGTGGCTTATTGGGCCTCCAAACAGCTGACCAATCGTGCCCCCAAGCGCATATTTCATGTTGATGTCCATATTTAAAAAAATATCGAAAAGCCAACGCAGAACTCGTGTTAAGCATTAATTTTCACATAAGAAAACAACACCGCGTCGCCTGGTAACTCCTGAAGTTCATTTAGTCCACTTCAATGTTTCCCATCTTCTCGTCGGTGGGGTTGGTTCTTACCGCAATAACGCTGGATATCGTCATCAATAGTTTATCAGTAGTGTATCCGGAGACAGGTCGTATAATCGTACATAAACTGCAGTATCTTCAACATTCACTTAACTCAATGTTTCATGTTGTTATGGGTAACAAAGATGTTCTTTCTTGCATCTTATCAGTAATCATCACATTTGTAATATGGTGGAACTGAATAATACAAATTTTATCTTCATTTTTTATTTCGACTAATGTAGTTTACTCACATTTTCTTGTGACGTGTAATCACATTTTCTTCTTTACTTTTTCAACGACATTAAATTACCTAAAGATTATTGGGTAGGGAAATTTATGAAAACAGTACTCAAATGAGAGTCAGGGTGTGAAATATACAGATCGGAAAACTAGAAGTGGCAAGGTTATTCTCATGGACCAATCTTCTACCGGCAGGAGTCAAGCTATTTCCGATTTTCGATTTCCGATTTTCGATTTTCGATTTTCGATTTTCGATTTTCGATTTTCGATTTTCGATTTTCGATTTTCGATTTTCGATTTTCGATTTTCGATTTTCGATTTTCGATTTTCGATTTTCGATTTTCGATTTTCGATTTTCGATTTTCGATTTTCGATTTTCGATTTTCGATTTTCGATTTTCGATTTTCGATTTTCGATTTTCGATTTTCGATTTTCGATTTTCGATTTTCGATTTTCGATTTTCGATTTTCGATTTTCGATTTTCGATTTTCGATTTTCGATTTTCGATTTTCGATTTTCGATTTTCGATTTTCGATTTTCGATTTTCGATTTTCGATTTTCGATTTTCGATTTTCGATTTTCGATTTTCGATTTTCGATTTTCGATTTTCGATTTTCGATTTTCGATTTTCGATTTTCGATTTTCGATTTTCGATTTTCGATTTTCGATTTTCGATTTTCGATTTTCGATTTTCGATTTTCGATTTTCGATTTTCGATTTTCGATTTTCGATTTTCGATTTTCGATTTTCGATTTTCGATTTTCGATTTTCGATTTTCGATTTTCGATTTTCGATTTTCGATTTTCGATTTTCGATTTTCGATTTTCGATTTTCGATTTTCGATTTTCGATTTTCGATTTTCGATTTTCGATTTTCGATTTTCGATTTTCGATTTTCGATTTTCGATTTTCGATTTTCGATTTTCGATTTTCGATTTTCGATTTTCGATTTTCGATTTTCGATTTTCGATTTTCGATTTTCGATTTTCGATTTTCGATTTTCGATTTTCGATTTTCGATTTTCGATTTTCGATTTTCGATTTTCGATTTTCGATTTTCGATTTTCGATTTTCGATTTTCGATTTTCGGTTTTCGGTTTTCGATTTCGATTGTTTATTGTGTTTTGTTTGTTTTTTTGTGCTTTTCGTATTTTATTTTGTTTTTTTTGGCTTTCGATTTTCGAAATTTGGTTTTTGGTTTTTGGTTTTTGGTTTTTGGTTTTTGGTTTTTGGTTTGTTGGTTTGTTGGTTTGTTGGTTTGTTGGTTTGTTGGTTTGTTGGTTTGTTGGTTTGTTGGTTTGTTGGTTTGTTGGTTTGTTGGTTTGTTGGTTTGTTGGTTTGTTGGTTTGTTGGTTTGTTGGTTTGTTGGTTTGTTGGTTTGTTGGTTTGTTGGTTTGTTGGTTTGTTGGTTTGTTGGTTTGTTGGTTTGTTGGTTTGTTGGTTTGTTGGTTTGTTGGTTTGTTGGTTTGTTGGTTTGTTGGTTTGTTGGTTTGTTGGTTTGTTGGTTTGTTGGTTTTTGATTTTTGGTTTTTGGTTTTCGTTTTTTTGCACTTTTGTTCTTCTGTCGTTTTTTTGTTTCTTGTTTTTTGGTTGTTTTCCTTTTTTGTTTCTTGTTCTTTATTATTTTTTCTTTTTTCTCCTTTTTTGCTTGTTTTTTTTTATTTTGATTATAGAGGTTTTAACCTTAAGGTCATTCGCCTCTTCGGGTTAGAAAAATCTCTTATGAAAAATTTCTAACCCTATGTGCGGGGTTGGGACCCAGGTGCGCTGCGTACAAGGCAATCGATTTACCAACTACGCTATGCCCACCCCCTTTTCGTTTTGTTTTTTGCTGTTTGCTTTTGTTTTTTTATTTTTGTTTCTTTGTTTTTATTTGTTTTTTGGTACTCTTTTTTCATCTTTGCGTTTTGGTTTATTTAATGCGTTTTTATCTTTTTGTCTTTTTGTCCATTTGTACTTCTATCCATTTTACTCTTGCATATTTCGTTATTTTTGTTAATTTTTTTTACTTTTGTCATTTTGTCGTTTCTGTCATTTTGTCTAGTTTGTCTTTTTACGCCTCTTGTCAGTAGTCGCTTTTAATAAACTTTTCATTTTTTCCTTTTGTCCATTTTACGCTTTTGTAAATTTTGTTCTTTTGTCAATCTTGTCCATTTTAACTATTTTGTCCATTTTTCCTATGTTGTCGATGTTGTTTATTTTCCCATTTTGTGCATTTTGTCGATTCTGACCATGTTGCCCATTTTATCTTTTTCATTTTCTCCATTTTATCTTTTTCATTTTGTCCATTTAGTCGATTTTGTCCATTTGTCTTGTTGTCTTTCCGTCATCCTTTTGTCCTTTCGTCCTTTTGGTCAATTTCTTCTTCAGACTGTTGGTTCAAAGTATAGTCATAGGAATTGCTGGTTTAATAGTCTGACTTGATGAAACACTTATTAAAGTTCGAACGTCCAGTTCCAATTGTTTTCCTCAACACAAAGAATCCCTTCTGTTCGTGAGATGTATCACATATCGTTGGCAAACAGACACATATGCATTTTTAAAATGATTCGCCCCCCAAACCCAAGGCCGCCCCAGAAAATAACAAATTCTAACGCAGCCCAAGTCGGTGCCAACATTCGTACCGGACCGGTATAGAGTGGAGAATTGTGCAAATTTATGGATTATCCTTTTTCAATTTATTATTCATTTGCTGGTCGGCTGACTTCGAGGCCAGGTCCGATTTCGCTTGACCACTTTCTCCCTCCACCACCATGGTGCTCACTCTGACTGTCTGGTGAAGGGTATGATTTGCCAATGTGCTTTATTCGGAAAATGCCATCACTTTTCCACATTTTCCCCCATACGGGTTTCTACGAGTTGGGCATAAAGATTACGAACCAATACATGGTTGAACGAGAGGATTATTTGCTTCTTGTTTGGGTTTTCAAATTGAACTTCAACTGTAAAAATGCAATTGAAATTGAATAAAACAATGTTTGTTGGAAATATACACTCCAGTCAATCTGCTCATTAAATAGGCTAAATAAATACTCATTTAGCATTAATTCTAGTATAATTGAATGCAGGGAAAAAAGTGACGCCCCCTACTTTACCACATTTTTTTCAGACCCAGATTACAATTTTCAGTGTGACCAAGCGAGAAAAAATAATTGAATTTTTATGGTTACTCTTTCGATCCAGATAGAACAAAAAAAAAATAAAAATTGCCACAAGCCTATACACTCAGATTTTTATTGTTCCGATTTTTTAATCCGTCGAGATCCATTTTAATTAATTATTTAAAAAAGCGATCAATTATGGGGACGAAAAAAAAAACGAAACACAATTTCGCGTAAACGTTAATGGCGTTATTCGATTCAATTTAATCAGTAACATCAATTCAATTAAGCCGATTGCATAATATGAATTACTCATCCTGTTTAAAAGTTTATTATTGGCCAATCGAGATTTCAGGCTGAACAGACCAAATATTAAAACAAACGTCAGGAGCATTTTTCCACTCAAGGCTGATAATTTGCTGGAAACCCACAGCGTTGGCCACTCTAACGTTTCCAACGGAATTCCTTTGCTTCATCCCAAACTCATGTTCGAATTCCGCATACGAAAATCCACGAAAATCCTCTGTCAGATTCTAGTCGTAGTAGGCGGAGAAGTCTTCTCCAACCATTTTCAAAGGCTTCAAACAGATTCCTGGACTGATTTCGGAATGCAACTGCATCAAAGTGCATGGCTACCTAAGTGCCAATCATCCTTCACCAGACAGAGTCGAAATCTTAAACAGTCGAATTCATTAGCCGGAATTGAGTATGTGTTTTAGCGGTTGCGGCCAGCTTCCGCCCCCCTCCTCTCACAACCGAACACAGTCGAGTTTGTCCAAGTGCAGTAATTTGCACAAATTGGAGTCGCAGCTTCTAATGTGTATCATTTCGTGTTTAGACGTTTTTCACTAATTCGACAAATTCGACTTTTGCATTTAATTTTTTTCCGACAACGTCTCCGAGAACTTCTAAGCTAATTTATAGCTTTTGCCTTTTGCGTTTTTTTAAACAGTTCGTGTCTTCTCTTTTCGCCACGAATATGGTGATTTGACTAAGCCCACTGCCGCACCGACCTAATTTAACATATGGGATGATCGACGCATCATCATCATCGCCGGGATCGAATTCGGGCTAGTAGAGTGTAGAAGTAAAAACAGGGGTCCCGAACATCGGGCGGGCTTTCGTGCGAGGGACTGAATCCCTTTGACGACGACGACGACGACGCAGCGGCGCCGACGCCGAATAAATTAGACGAAATGACTCTCCTGAAAAGAAGGAGACGTGTCCTGGTTTGAGGATTCATCGAACATGCAAATGGATCGAAAGAAAAAGCTGTCTGCCTGCCAGTCGATAATCTTGGCCTGTCTTTGCACCGCTCAGGAGATGGCAGTTGTGGTAACTTTTTTAGATTGTTTCCAAACCGATTCGCAGCTTGCCCTTGATGTCTGATTTGCATATTGACTGGTGATTCTCTTCAGTAGATATACGTTCAAACGGTCGTCTCAGGTGATAAGTCAAAACATCGAAATAAAAAAAGCATTTTGCAGGGTTTTCAGGATTTTTACAAAACTAATATCTATTCAACAGTCAACTTAAAACTAAAATTCTGCATCCCTAAAAAAATTACCTGGAACAGCCGTTAAGTCCACTGAAGATGACTTACATTTCTAAAAAAAATTGTCATGGGGCATATTCAGATTACTTAAGGGGGGGTCTTACTTAAGGGTTTCAGCGCGAATAAAATCACTTCTTTTGCGAATTTTATAAGAACTTTGCGTGAAGCGAAAATTTTTTTATGCAAAAATATCCACAAACGACTCGGTGACTAAGCTTTTTGTAGATATGATCATATGACGCGCTGGATGGTATGCAGCAACTGTGCCAGACACCATAACTCTACAACGAAAGCTAAGGAAAGAGCATACGAATTGCGGATTTTGGATGCCACGAACCGCCGGGGTTACTCTCCCTCTCCGCCCCAATCGAATTACGAAGATGCTCGTGAATTGAAAATTAGTAAATGTAATGATCTTATTTCATCTAGACTACATGAACAACTACTAAAAAAATTACAAGTGTTCTAAAAATTAATTAATTTTGAAATCCGGAAGTTTTTCCGGAAAAAAAATGAAAAATGTGGACGACTGCCTTCCAAATATATGTAGCTCGCTTAATTTGTTTGTAGACAAATGCAATTTTTTGAAAGGAGAAAACCACGTAAAGGAAATATATCAGATTTGGCGTAAAGCAAAATGTAAATATTTTTGAAGCCGAGATGGTGTGATACACGATCTTTAAAGTGTCCGGGTTAGCTTGAATTGTGTTATAATAAACTATAAACATCACACCATTTTGGAAACAGATTTCCAATCATTATACCTAAATCTGAATCTATTCAGTGTTTCGTAATTCTGTTGAAATGTTTCACAACTATGGCTCCGATCTATCATTCCCGTTCCGCTCGAACACCCGCACAATTGACAATCTGACGATGTTCGTATAGTAGCGTTATACAATCTTTCACCATCGATCGCATCGATGATCCGCATCCCATCACATATGCACAGGTACCGGATGACTTTACATTTTTGGGGGAAATTATGCTATGTTTTTCTCCGCGAGCAACCAGAAAAGAACGAGTCCTTGAACAACCCAATAATGGGTCGATCCATTCGCACCTCCCGTCGATTTCCAGCGTTCGATGCTGGTAATTATCGTCATTTTCCTGCACTATTAGACTAGGATAATGCTTTGTTTTCGATGGAATCGGTATTGATGGTAATCGTCATGACTTTTCGAAAACAGAAAATCGTACGCTCAAAGTAAATGCCGTAGCGCCATTTCTATTGGTGCCATGGGAAATCATATACTTTTTTTTTTTGAAAAATAAAAAGCTATTTTGTTGTGGCTGAAAGGTATTCCGTAGTGGAGAGATCTATCGAAGGCAGAAGCTCTTAATTGAAGTTTACCGCCGTTGGAAGCGTAACTTCGTTTGAGCAGTGAAAACAAGCTGTTCATTCAAAAGTTTGGCCCCTTTGGGGTGTCGGTCTTATCCGAAGCGTTTTTAAAATGTCATTTTTCTCCATTTTTTGGCAATCAATAATTTTTAATGAATTCAATTTTTTGAAACGCTGGAAGAATTATATTTTGAATCACCTAAACAAGGATTATGCACAGGATATACAATTTTGGGAGCTTTGTGGAATTTTAGAAAAATTATTGCGCTTAAGGTGTCGGACTTGCCCCGCGTTCCCCTACTGGCGGATAGAAGTAGAGAAGCGACGCGGGTAAAATTTGTTCGTTTGCTGTGTCAGGGGCTAGACCGTTACAGAGTTTTTGAACTTTTGAAAAACTGCAAAAGATGTAGGAGAGCTTTGAGTAAGACGGACTCATGGTTATTTTAGAGATATAACATTAAAACTTCAATTGTATTGTATGGGTAATCTTGAATCATGAAACACATAGTAGGCCTTGAATACTGCTAAAGGTGTACAATTTAAGCAAATATTGATAATCAGTAGGGCAGTTTCGTGCGAATGTAATTTTCAAGTTTCCGATTTAAAGGTTTATCGAGGAATAAATCAATTTTTTCGCGGATATTTTCCTTTATTTCGATAAAATAACTCTTAAGTGACATCTTCGTTGACAATATAACAGGTAAGTTTATTTATGCGTGAAAAAGTACAAACGTTTTAAAAATAAATGTACTGGTAAGAGCAAGACGGACAGTCGTGATTAATTTTATTGATTCATGCTTATATGAATATCTCGCGTGTAGAATCGAAATTCTAACTGTCAAATGTGGAGAACCATCCAGTTAGCCGAAGTCTCACATGCAGTAGACTGCAGAATGTATGTTAATGTGACCGAGCCTAAATACGGAATTCCTAGAAACTGGAAAAGGTAGATGACTTTGTGGATGTCCCATACTCTGGCTGTGTGTAATCGAGGAACTGATGTTACCAATTATGCATTTAATATAAATATTTTTCCAGTTTTGTATAAAAGATCGTGACTGATCATTGGAACTGATTGTATAACTTTCTTTATTAACCCATTCATGTCCATGTTGTTTGTGGATAAGAACGTTTTTAAACAGCTATAACTTCTTTCTTCACAAAAGCAAGTAAGGTTAATAAATGTGGCTATTGCCTTTCATTTGAGTATTAACAGTTGCAAGGATCAGCTCTAGAACTAAAGTTACAATTAGTCTGATTGGATTCCGATGTAGCAGTGTTGCCAGGATCAGTTTATGTTGATGGCGGAAAGTGAATTTTCCATATATCTTCGTTATGTTGCAATATTTTTGAAAACTGACAAAACTTTTCAATTTATTGGACTATTTATTGGACTATTGGAAATATTCTAAAAGAATTTTATTGAGCATTAGAAGGTAAAAATTGAGCAGCTTCTAGCATTGCTAGGGAAGCACGTATCTTTATGAAAAAAGGCTTTTCGTGTTTCTTGATCCCACCGTTTTCAAGGAAAAATAGTTTTAAATCCTATACTGCCCATAAAAGCATAAGAGTCCCATATTGAAAAACAGCAAGCCGAGAAAACACTATTGAAGATTTACATTCTCATTGAGCCTTATGGATAGGACAACCATGTTTTGGTATTTTTTTCGGTATTTTTATAACAAACCTGGTCATCTTATTTGTTCATTGTGATTCAGTGGTGATACAGAATACAATCCAACAGATAACTCATTTTCGTCAAAAATCTATATGGGACTCTTATGCTTTTATGGGCAGTATATGCACTAGAAAAAAGTTGGGCATGAAAGGGTTGAGAAGAACAAAAACCTATTTAAAACATCTGTTAGAAACAGTAAATTTCAAAATTTTGTGTTTTGTGTCTTACCCCCACCATATGTCCGTTTCACCCGCAGTCTGGAAAAAGTGCAAATATTTCTTCGCTTTCTAGTTTTTTTTAATGTTGCTTATTGATTTTTGTAACATAATCCCTCTGGGCACTCGAAAGCCAACATATGAAGCTACTTTATAGAGTATAATATGTTTACAAAATCATGCTCTTGCTAGGTTATATTTCAATATATCCTTAATATGTCCGTCTTACCACCAGTTCCCCTATGATTTACAGCATACAGCAGCGCTCCGCTGCGAACATACACATCATCACACTGGAGAGAACCCAATATCGTTGGTTGCGCATTGCCTTGGGTTGCATGCGCTCGACCCATACGATGAGTCTCGAAGTGCTGGTGGGCGTTCTCCCACTGAAAAATTGATTTTGGGAATTCTCATATCGATTGCTCATCCGATGCGACATTTTGAACGCGTTGGTGATTGAAAACTTCGAGAGGTTCGTCGAGCTTAATTCTCAAACCCGATGTATGTCCTTGTACTTCGACTACATGGCACAGAGTATCAATCGTTCTTCGTACAATCCCAACTTTGTCTGTTTCCTAGATACTTCTGATTCTACTGTATTCTTCGACACATCCACGAAGGAAGAGATTCGTGGAATCCAGGATTATATACGCCCGCTAGTGATCCCCAATATATTTATAAATTATATAATAAATTCAGAGAAGTCGACTGTGACAAAACGTTCTACACTGAAGGATCAAATCTCGATGGTTCCACTGGCTTCGTTATCTTCAATGATAATATCATCGCTTCGTACAAGCTCAATGATCCTTCAATTTACGTTGCAGAATTAGCTGCTACCCTTGGGATCATCGACACTTTGCCCACAGATCACTATTTCATCATTTCGGATTGCCTCAGCTCTATCGAGGCTCTTCGTGCGATGAAAAAAACGATTCCCGTATTTTCTGGGGAAGATACGGGAGTCCTTGTGTACGTTATCTGAAAAATCTTAACTGAATACCTTTGTTTGGGTCCCCTTCTCATTGCTCTATCCCGGGCAATGAAAAGGTCGACTCTTTAGCAATTAGCGCATTGTGATGAGGGCTATCACGATATCGAGCACGTTGTCTGGGCGTGCGCCGTATATTGTGACGCCAGGTATCAAGTAAAGTATTCCCTTCGGGCCCGAGGTAGATCACCCTATGTCCCAGTTCGAGATATGCTGGCAAATCGTGATTTCCCCTATATGTCCCTTATTTATACTTTCATAAAAACGATAAATATTCCAATTTAGCCCCTCTCTTTTATTTCTTGTTTTTAGAAGTTTCCTCCTGCCTTGTGGAACCAATCAGCTCCAGAGTGCCACTATGTAACCGCCGTCGCCCTTACCACTACGGAAACTGAAGCGAGAGCGACTCGAGGTCCAATGACTTTTGAAGGATTCCCCGCGGGTCCGAAGAATACCATCCGCCAATTACAGGTGTGCGCCGATGAAAAATGTCGTTATCGGCGGCGTTGGTGTGATTTGAGCCGGCGGCGGCGGCGTATCGGGGTGACGCCGTTCGCTAAAATGATCGGCGGCGGCGGCGGCGCAAGGCGGCGTGGGATATTTTTTGATTTGGATAGGAAGTAGTATTTTGCTCAATCATCTTGCTATGAGGACTATTGTGTCTGCGTGGGTCAAAATTAAACCAAATATTGATGACGTAACGGTGTCATCAGCTTTAAGTATAATACTGTGTTTTCAACCGGAAATTAATTTTATTTGAGAAAATTGAAAAAAAAGTAAATATTTTTAGCAGTACCCAAAATCGCGATTACTAAAGATAAATTTAAATAACCGCTTCTAATGCTTGGAATGCCAACCGTTACGAATATCGATGCTAACAGAGTTTCAGAAAGCATGAACAGTTTTATGCCATTCATTTTAATAAATATTCCTCTGAGATAAAATAACAATACCTGGTCTTCAGTCTAATTTGTACTTCTGCCTAAGCTAGACCTACAACCGAGTCGTTCACTTCAACTACCGGTATCCTGAGACCAAAGGAAACGTATTTATTTCTGCCATAATGAGTAAAGTTGGTTTAGGATCGTTCATCCGACCCAACGCTGCAAACGTTGTCTTTGAATATTGTTCTACACGACTGAGCTTTCGTGAAGCGGAACATTTTCCAAATGTGAAAATGGAGCATTTGGTAGTTTACCATCTACAGGATCATCACCTGCACAGTGCCACACTGATCTCATTCAACATGTCGAACCGAACAGACATATTCGTTTTGCCATTCGTGACAGCATAGGGATTAAGATTCTCGCGTATAGGAAAAATGACAATACATAGGTAAGGTGACATGACCGCATATCCCTTCTAAGCTAATTGTAAAATGCATGTGGCAATACGGAGAAATAGAATTTATTACACCTGATGCTTGGAGAAATTTCTTTATGCTGAGAATGCGGATCGACTATTCACCTAAAAATCACGGAACTATTAAATAAACCACGTTATGTCCCCATAACATACAAATTCCTACGCGCATGTATTAACATCAGACGCCACACCATGAACAATCCTTGCGCAATACAAAGATACAGATACAAACGAGAATGCATCTCAGCGAATTGCCGACTCATCTACGATATACCAATCTAAACAGTGTTCTCCATACAAATACCTACAAACGGTTCCCAAATCTTTGACAGTTGTTCAGGACATAATGACAACTGCTAAACAGCATCCAGCACCCCAAAACTAACTGTTAGCACTATCGGCGAGGACGTCAATAAAAAGGCGACGTTGCTCACGCGCAAGTGCAAGAAGCAAAATACAAAATACAACATCCGACCGTCGGCACCAATACAGCTTTAACTATGAAGACCTGGACGTCAGACATGAGAGAAGTAACTAATCCCAAAGATACAGCAGACAAGCAGTCAACTGTATCCCCACCACGAAAGAAGGTCTCCACTCTCAACAGAAAGTCACGTGCGCGAGATCCTAAGGATAATCAATAATATTTTTTGCTAAAATATTTAAAATAGAAATTAACGGAACGTTTTCTGGGCTACTATGATCGTTTGATACACCGCACTCAATATTTTGCCCCCGTATCTCGATGAAAAAAGATCCTTAGCATGATAAAATTACAAAATGGTGCGGCTTCCAATACAGGTTAAACATCGAATCACTTTCGAACAATAGGCCAATATGGTACTAAGTTTCGATTACGGCAAAGTTCTACTGTATCGATTTTGTAGGCCTTTTCTGTAATTCAAAGGAAAAGAGAAACAAAATATAAGAAAATTGAAAGGCGGATGAATTTTCTAGAGAGACCAGTTGGTCGGTGTTAGGTCAGACCGGACTAAGTGACAGTGCATTGATTTCGAGAAAAACGCGTTTAAAGTTTGAATCGCAGCATCCTTTACATTATAATTGGAAAATAATTTTTACCATAATTCTTGTTTATTGTTTCATATTTCAAATCTGGAAAAAGTGGAATGTAGATGAAGAAATTCTTTATCCAGTGCTAACATTAACTCATTTTTTGATGTTTTGCGACTTGGTCCGGTCTGACTTAACACCGACCAGTTGTAAACTTACAGAAAACCTTCCATTATACTGACAGAAGGATGTCTAGCACTAGTTTTCCGTTCCAAGTTTCATTTCGGCAGACTTCGCAGCCAGGTTTTAGGAATGTGCAGGGCTATTGCATGGCTAGTTTTACGGGGCTACTGACTTCTAAGAATCCTTCCTGGCGGAAGCTCGAACACACGACGGGTGGCTTATACGACACCAACGCCTTACCCTCTGAACTGCCAGACCAAGGTTAATAGTTAAAAGTCGTACGGCTTGAAATACTATATCGAAGGCATGACGTGACGTGACCGTGGCCTGTTTTCAACATCGCCAGTAGATGTTCAGCAATCGCTATACGAACCTTCCTTGCGTGCAAATTTGAGTAGAATGGTGATTCACGCGTGCTATGGTAATTTGCAACGTATTTTTATTTAAATATTTACACAGATTTATTTAAAACCAATTGTCCTAGCTTAGATGTCGGTTCATTAAGTTTTACTGTTTCTAACCATGAAAAAGTAGTATCATTCGGCAATATGCTAATTCCGCATTAGCCAAATATTTTCTCGTACTGAGTAACTTGTGTCTTTAACTACTGAGAATTCGACAGTAGGAACTATTATGGTTGCCACTGACTGACTATTGATTGCTGCGTTCCGGATGACTATGCGAGTAGGAAGTCAGAAAAAATACTGTCCAGGCTATTCCATTATCATATCGGTTGATTGATTAATAAAACAAGAAATGCTCAGAACAAGTATATTGCTTAACCTCTGAATATCTTAATACCTCTTACCGACCTATTCGGCTGATATTCGCATGTCCAGTCGTTTAACAGTGGAACACTAAATAAATTCACAGTTCATAAGCAAACCGCAGACAGTTGAATTGCCGTGCGGTTCGAAAGCACCTTTGTTTCCATAGGGACTACAATATCCTGCCTTAAGATTGGTAATGGTAAGAATCACACAAAAGTTTATTTATTAACAGATTAAGGCCGAAGTGGCCTGTGCCGTATACAAAAGACTCCTCCATTCCACTCGGTCCATGGCCGCGCGTCGCCAGCCACGCAGTCTGCGAAGGGTCCGCAAATCGTCTTCCACCTGGTCGATCCATCGTGCTCGCTGCGCGCCACGTCTTCTTGTACCGGTCAGATTGCAATTGAGAACCGTTTTCACCGGGCTATTGTCCGACATTCTGGCTACGTGCCCGGCCCACCGTAGTCGTCCGATTTTCGCGGTATGGCAGATGGGCGGCTCCCCCAACAGCTGATGCAACTCATGGTTCATTCGCCGTCTCCATGTGCCGTCTTCCATCTGCACTCCACCGTAGCTGGCACGCAGCACTTTCCGTTCGAAGACACCAAGTGCGCGTTGGTCCTCCACGAGCATGGTCCAGGTCTCGTGCCCGTAGAGAACTACCGGTCTAATCAGCGTCTTGTAGATGGTCAACTTCGTACGACGGCGAACTCTGTTCGACCGAAGTGTCTTGCGGAGGCCAAAGTAAGCACGATTTCCTGCCACGATGCGTCTACGAATCTCTCTGCTGGTATCATTGTCGGCGGTCACCAGTGAGCCCAAGTACACGAACTCTTCAACCACCTCGATTTCGTCGCCACCGATGCAAACTCGAAGCGGGCGGTTCTCATTTTCTTCTCGTGAACCTCTTCCTATCATGTACTTTGTCTTCGACGTGTTGATGGCAAGTCCGACGCGCTTGGCTTCTCTTTTCAGTCTGATGTAGGCTTCCTCCATCTTCTCAAAGTTTCGTGCAATAATATCAACGTCATCGGCGAAGCCAAGTAGCTGAACGGACTTTGTGAAAATCGTACCACTCGTGTCGATCCCTGCTCTTCTTATTATTATTACACCTTCCAGCGCGAAAATCACACAAAAGTATTACATCCAATAAGATTATCGTTTTACAAAGAGTATACCAAAATTCATTCACTCAACACATTCAGGTCAAATATGGACTTGGCGCGACCTTAAATATGATCGGCGGCGCAGCACAAAAAAGGCTATCGGCGCGCTGACCATTTTTTCCTGAAATCGGCGGCGTGTAAAAATCATCGGCGGCGGCGGCGTGGCGCGGCGGCGCACACCTCTATATTTTAGTGCCATTGGAAAGGTGAGAAAATTTTCTATTGAATGGTGTTCGCGTATCTTTCAGTTAATTAGTTTTAATTACCTTTAAGTTGTAAAGTGGTTTAAAGTGGTTTTTGATAAGGTTTTATTTAATTTTCTCAAAATAATGTATTATGATTATAGCAACATCTATTATCCAAAAGTTTGGTTTCAGGACGATTCATAATTTGTTCTTCAACATCATTGGAAAGCTGAGAAAATTTACTTTCGATGTAAATACAAATATACTTTAGTTAAGTGTACTGAATGACTTTTTACTAGTAAAATAACTCAAAATTAGCGTTTTTTAAAGAGTTTTGTAATTATTATGATTTTTTTTCAACTAAATTTATCGTTACTATTGTTCATTTTGTGTCCCTTAATAATCTCTATAACTTGTTCTTTGACACTTTATCTCTATCGCTATTCATTTCGCTGCAATTTAATAGTTAACACAGCATAACCTGACCACAAATGTAATGGGTTCGAATTCGTTGTTCTTGCATATGAAACGAGCTTAAAAAAATAATTTTGCTTCGAAACTAAAAGAGATAATTGAGTGGAATCGAAGAAAAAATTGTAGAACTTGCTGAGATGCATTATTTCGATGATAATAATGGTGATGTTTATTATTTACTTTTTTAAGTAAATAACGAAATTGCTAAAAATAGCATTAACTTTAAACTAATTTACTTCTAAAAGAATACTAAATACACTTAACTAAAAGGTATTAAAACATTTTTCTCTGCAATTTTTTTTGCTTGCGAATAAAAATAAGAAATACTACAATAAGTCCCATGCTTTTTCAATAAGAGCTAGTATTAGTGAAAATGAGATAAACATATCAAAGTTCAATAACCCAAACACATGAAAACAAGAAAAGATAAATGTATCATGTCAAAGAACAAATTATGCAGCTCTTAAGACTTACAATCCGAATTATTTAAATGGTGATGTTAATTAGCAACTTTCGCGGAATGAATGAAAAATCGATCAAAATTTTTAAATTTTAAATAAATTACTTTGAAAAGGTTACTTATCCTCATTAGCTGAAATATGTGAGTACATCATTCAATCGGAAATATTCTCACCTATCCAATGGATTCAAAAGATTTGATTTGAAATACAAAGTATACTTTTTGAGTTAGAACTATTTTAAGACAACTAAGTTTTTAACACAAAAAGTTTAATAACTCTGTTTCGGTTGAGATTTGATGGTATGTGTAGAACGATTTTTTTCTCCAAATAAGACAATAAATTCTTAACCATGAACCAAACACCCTGTATATCTCGATATCCTGAATATATGGAGCATTTTTGTGTGCAGCCACGTTATGTGTAATGAAGTTCTCGAAAACTTTACTGAAGACCTCAAGTTTTTCAAGACTTAATCAGTTTGAAGAATTAATGGATGCATCTGGGAAGATTACTCACCAAAATTATTTTATCAGAAGATGTTTTACGTTGCAAAATTCTTCGAAAATGCTAAACCTACTCAGACGGTTTCAAAGCTATGTGATGTTGACCATGAAAACTGTTTTCGAGCATTTATTTTACTGTTCTTCGCCATTAAAGTTCATAACTCAAGAACGAGTCCTTGTATACGAAATTGTATTACGCCATTTAATTCAGTACTCAAATGTACATCATAAATAGCCACTAACTTGAGATTTTTTTTAAATTTTTCTTCTTGCCAATCCTACTTTGTAGCTATTTAAATAACACGGTGCTACAGTGATTTTGTACTTTTCAAGAGACCTAGTATAGGTTGTAGATCTTATCAAATGTAACACAAAACAATGTATGAAAAATGTTGTATACCCTCAAAATTTTCGTTTATAGCAAAAAACGATTTTTTAAAACTATCGGCACTAAAAAAATTTTTACGCGGTCATTTTTCAACCGATTTTAAATTTTTTGAGTGTTTTGGAAAGAAGAATTACCTTTTCAACAGTATTTTATGTTATGGTCTTTTGTTAAAAGTACTATGCGGTTTTGGGACAACAATATGAAAGTTATCATTATTTTGCTATTTTTTCATTAAAATTATGAAAATTTCGCAACATTTTTCTGTGGTCATAGACAAGCTACCCATATTACGCATTCTTATGAAAAAAAAATCAAGTCAATTCGTGGATTAGTTTTTGGGTTATCGTGTTCGCCAATTTGGAAATCGCAGTTTCGAGAAAAACGCTATTAAAGGGGGTCCCACATCAAATTGCATAACGGAAAAAAACGCTGTAGAAAATGAACCATTGGGTATCTTCTCTTGAAAATTTGGGTAGAAGTAGTTTAGAGCGTATTGTTTACACTGTATTTTTATCGCTGTCAGTTTTTCGAAAATTGTAGCCGATAGATTGACATCTGTGTATGTTATAGCAAATATGTGCGAAGAATACACAGCCAAGAAGTTCAGCGTGGCCACAAAGATTGCGGGACTATGTTAGAACACTAACACTAAAAATTAAGCGGATGAAAATGAAGTCGATTTTTTGCGCACTACACCAGACGCCCCCCTTAAAGAATTTCATATAGACATGTGAATTGTGAACACAACATACGTTGTATAACATTCCACTGACACAAACTCGAGGAGCAGATATTTCAGTTCGACAACACCAAGTTCTTTCGTGAATCGGAAGGGTCAAAGTAATGTCGGATGCGGTCGGATGTTGCCTCATTCATAGGTAATCACATAAAAAGTTTTGTTGATTTGACAAAACGGTCAGACTTAGACTTCAATTTATTATATCTACCGTAATTTTTGTCTCTGCCTTCGTATTCTTTAAGTGGTCACTTTGCGCCGAGCTTTAGGCCCGGGCATAAATAAACTCTCCTGAAAATACTCAGATTCCAACCACCCGTTTATAAACATTGATTGAACTCGATTGGACCATATTTGGACCAAAGATAATCCGCTAAGTATTATAAAGCTTTTGACAGACCTAATGCAGACATATTCTACAGTGACAAATATCCCGAAAGGTGGTGGAATTATGATATTCTGTATAAAGCAAGCACGTTACTGGCGACAAGGCTCGTATGAAGGACTTTCGCGTCTAAATGTCTGCTTACAAAGTTGAGATCGACGGTGGAGTCACCGATTCGAAATTGTACGTGGATCTTCTGAAGTATGGGGTTGGCTGTTTCAAGGTCCCTTTGTTTCATCGAGCAAAGATTTTTGAATGGAAATCGCACTGGATGCTGATGAGAATTAATTAACCGAAATTTGGTTTGGCTTAGCAAGTCAGTGCAATATGCACTATGCTATATTTCTACTTAGTGGAGAAAATTTAGGTAAAAAACTATTTTTTCTCCATTAAAGAGAAAATTTATTTAAACCACATTTGCGTGTAAACGGCACAAAACTTATAACCAAATTAGTTATTGAAGAGACGTTTCGAGTTCCTCTTTGATGAACTAGTTTTGCACTAATTCATAAACCAGTATAGAAATCAAAGCACATCAAAACAAGCAGTGACGCGCTTCTGAGAAACTGGTTCCTAATTGCAAAAATTTGGCAATAAAAAACAGTGACACTTGCAAGATTCCAGTTTTTTTGCTGTTGCACACCGAGAAAGATGATTGTAATTCAATAATCTTCCAAGATTTAAGCATAATGTCTGGCGACCTCAACGTCATGTAAACTATATAATTATACTTCATTATCCTAAATTGCATAATAATCCAAAATGTCAAAGCTTCCCGCACCAGACTGATGAGTCCGAGCACCCTATCATCGTACAACTGCAACGATTAGATCCGCTGAGGAGCGCGGACGGGTCGTGTGCGCCGCGGTTTTTCCGATTCACGTATCGTTTACGCTTAACCGGCTTCTCCAAAAGGGATCCGCATATAGGTATGTATAAGCACTATGCAGCCTGCCTTAAGCACTGGCTTCCCGATGCCCTCGGTGCGGTTCCTTCTGTTCGGCGGTGTATTCCCGCACAAATTAATAGCGGTTGGATGCTGAGAAATTATTCATCACTAAGCGGAGGTGATCATCATATTTATCCTTTCGGGAAGCTTGACTGCAGCTGTGGGGGGGGGGGGAGAGGATGCACTTGCCAGTTGCCAGAGTGGTGTACTGTTGGAACCTGTGATGACACTCAATCATTTATGCAATTTGGTTTCGAGGCCAAGGCCAAAAGGGGAAAGAGGTGAGTTTTGCATTCACGTTAATCGTTCCGGCGGTTTTCGGTCCGGGACGATGCGATGGCGCAACCAGCGAACACACATCATCCAAGCAAGCGGTAACAGTAGGTGACTCTTCCGGTGAAAACCGATGCGATGGATTATCTTCTGCGGTGATTGTGGTATGCTGCAAAATTACCCCTGCTTATATGATACATGGCATTAATTAATCATGGTAAATGCGTTGATACAGTACGAATAGAATGCTTAATATCTCGAACAACAAATGAACCCCACTAAATGGCGACACTTCAACTGAATTCGCTTTAAATTACTCGGAAAACTGCCATCGTATGTCTTCATTAACGTCCGAATCCGGATCGCACCCCACTTGTTCTACATTTTTACCTTTCAATCGACTGACGTCCCGCCAAACCCAACAATTCCATTGCATCAAGGATTAATTATCGCACGACAACGGCGCGATCGTCACGCAGTGGACCGTTCAAGGGAAAAAGGACTGGCGGAGGTGCTTTCACTTGTTACCTACGTTGTTGATGCGCACTTTCACGGCAATCGAACTCCTGGACCGCGTAATGAGATGCTAATGAAATGTGAGAACTGCTCCCTGGGAAGCGATAGGACAAATGCGATAAGCGAACAGAACGGTCGTCCCTGACGGGAGTTGTGGCTTCATCGGCGCAAGGACATGTGCAGTTGCTTAACAGACCGCAACGGCATCGCATACCTCCGTATAGCTACGAACAGCTTGACAAGCGGAAGGTAATTAGTGTTGGGTGCTGCCCGTGGCTCGTCGCTCATCAATCTAAATGATTCGTTTGGCGGTATTTTGATGGTACTTAACGGACTTTTTTCTGTCTGTTGTTGCTTTGTTTCACAATGTCATGGGAGGGTTCGTTTGCTGGCCGTATGTAAAAATGCTGCCGGCTCCGTTCGGTTGATCGAGTCCCCGCGAAACGGTACCGCGTAGACAATAGATCTCTATGATTAATAGAAAAATTTATCCCGATCTGAGATCAATCAATGGATAATTTATCGATAAATCGATAAATAATGGCTGCCAATTTGATCAACGATGTTGACCGTATGAGTTCCCGAAGACTTTCCCCCCTTTTGTTGGGGAATCAAATTAATGACAAATTTCGATAGAAGGAATCGCTCATTTTTCTTTCGAAAATAATCAAACAAAAGAGTCTCCAGTCGGGGAACTCGACCCGATCAATCGGTCGCTCGATCGCGGCTTCCATCCGGGCATAGACAAAAAGCATGCTTCGATGAAACCAAAATTCATTAGCCACGATCACTTGCCGCGAGAGTCATTTACCCCCATCGGGAGAGATCAAGTGATCCTTGGCCGGTGCGTCAAAACTAAAATCCAAACGGCTCACACAAATGAAATGGAATTAATCAAAGTCACCGTTCGCTTCCTATTACGGAGCAAGTTTACTGCGCTTTGGACGACAGGTTTGAACAAAAATGGCGTCCCCCGATCGCGATCGCTCGGATCTACCTGGGGCTCTGGTTCAGACAAATCCCGAACCAGCAGAGAGCCGCGAGTGAGTGGCGTGACGACTAACGAACGAATGACGATTATCAAATTAACCGAATCCCGTGGTACCTACCAATCAAATGGACCTTTTGTGGTGTTACTTTATTTTAGGTTCTTTTATTCGGTATCCTGCATTCCTTCCTTGCTTCCCCCTTTGGCAAAGTGACGGATGGATTGCCTGGATCGAACCGAAAAAAAAACCAATCGTCCGTCATCTATCATTCGATCATTTGTCTTCTGGAATCGCGTCACGCTTGATTTTGGGCAACGGAATCGGTCGGTAGTGTCTTGTCTTGGTTAAGAAGTCGCCGATGTTTGATCTGATAGATACGAGATTGTTTAATGGACTATGAATTGAGTTCGATTCTGGCTTCGATTGGATTTTTCGGCTTAATTTGAATTGAATTTATGTTTTTACCTTTGATAATGAACTAAGGTTTTCAAAAAATTTTGATGATTTCGTTTCACTTAAAAATTTTAGATAAAAAACTTTGCGGGCTTAGAAATTTTGCATAGCGTGTTCTTCCAAAATTATTTTAGAATGTCGAAATTATTTTCTTGTTTTTTTATGTTACTAGCTAACACCCATCACGCGTTGCTGCGACTTTCGAAGAAATAGGAGGAAAACACAATTTGTTCCGAAGCCCCATCTGACGGGCAGGAAAACCCCAACCAATAGCAGACAACCACGCTCCACAACAAATGTCTACTACGAATAAATTTGTAAGGCAATCAGTTAAGCCGTTTGGATGTTCCAACCCGAGGAACCATATAAACCCACAAATAATACACTATGTTCACAACGCCTTATTGATGAAACTTAAACCAAAATAGTTAGTTTTAGGTATAAAATGTATTCAGAAAAGATATTGCTGACCGATGATTTGTAAACGCTCCTTAAAAAAACTCAACCTCTCTTTTCATCTCATTTTTCGATGACTAAACTTCAAACATTGAGTACAACAAAACGATTTCGGAGTCAATCATATTAGTGTTATCACTAATAGCAGGCATCCGAGTCAAGCTTTCAATGTGTAAGCAATAAAACTGTTGTTTCAAAATGGCCACAGAAAGTAACAACTTGGCACTAGCCGGCGCTACGATCTCCCAGCAGATTTGGATTCGATGGGTATTTACGTATGCGAAATTGGGCGTTATGATCATTTGTAACGTATTTTTATTTTTTATACATCTAAAATAAGCAAAGATAATAGATCATTTCAAAATTAAAAAAAAAAATCCGACCTGCACTCGAGAATTTTTTTTTAAAACCCGAAACCGACCCGAGTCCGGAAATTTTGAATTGGAAAACTCTAACCCGAAACAGAAATTGCTAATATGCAGATCCGACCAACATCATTGGCGAATGTAATCCGCATTCATATTCACCATTATAGAATGTGAAATTTCTAATGTTCGGTGAAAGTTATAAATCGTCATCCTTTTAATCGGAAAGGAGGGTAAAACGACTGTAAGGAAACAGCAAGCTTGTTTTGTATAATTCATAACAATTTTCAACTTCAGCTTGCAAGCAGGATGACTTATATAATAAGTAACATGCCCATTTGGAGCTTCAATGTTTGTTAACTGCTACAGTTTGCATGGCACCACTCGCGTTACGTTCAATCTGGTATCAAATAGTGCCGATCAAGGTGGTCCGACATTAGAATGTTCGTCTCTGATGTGGTTTAAGGACTGTTTGTTTTATAAAGTGGGCACCTGTATGTTGTTTTTTTTCATTTCGTTTATTTGATAGGCACAAATGCGTTAGCTTGGCGGGGACAAATTCTTTTGTTTTTACATTTTGGATATCTTAAAACTAGGAGGTTACAATGTTAAAATATTTTTTTATAAATGAGAAAAATTTTACAGCTATCTTAAGACTAGAAATAAGATTCTATATACAAGAGAGGGGGTAAAAGATTTTTTTTATGAAAAATTTTAAACAATGAATCCAATAGTAATAGTTTTTTACGAAATATTTTACAGTTATCTTAAAACTAATATAGTTTGGTACACAAAAAGGGGAACAAATATTTATGAGAAATTCCACAGATGTTTTAAAACTAGGGATACAATTCTATTTACAAGATGGGGGACAATAGTTTTAACAAAGAGGTAAAATTACAACTATCTTAAAACTAGGAATACGGAATACAAATTTGATTTTTTATCGAAGACTTATGCTTGGTCATTTCCAAAATCGGTGTAGAAGTAGTTGTATCAAGGACAGGGGAGAGAAGGCGTAGATGGTGACCGGGAGAGAAGAGCATAACTTGCAACTTTCGGGCGAAACAAATTAGCGCCTCAGTCTAGTAGGTCGGATTGGCGGATGGTATTCTTCGGACCCGCGGGGAATCTTTCAAAAGTTATCGGACCTCGAGTCGCTCTCGCTTCAGTTTCCGTAGTGGTAAGTGCGACGGCGGTTACATAGTGGCAGCCTGGAGCTGATCAGTTCCTCAAGGCAGGAGGAAACTTCAAAAAACGAGAAATAAAAGAGAGGGGCTAAATTGGGATATTTATCGTTTTTATGAAAGTATAAATAAGGGAAATCACGATTTGCCAGCATATCACGGACTGGAACATTGGGTGGTCTACCTCTGGCCCGAAGGGAATCCTTTAACTGAGACCTAACGTCCCAATACCCGGCGCACACCCAGACAACGTGCTCGATGTCGTGATAGCCCTCGCCACAAGCGCACAGACTACTTTCCGCAACCCCAATACGCCGCAAATGCGCATCCAAGGTGTAGTTATTGGATATAAGTCGGGACATTACACGAATAAAATCCCGACCCACATCCATCCCCCTGAACCAAGGCTTCGTTGATACCTTTGGGATAATCGAATGTAGCCATCGTCCAAGTTCACCATTGCTCTACGATATTTGCCAACTGTTGAGTGTCCACTGATGACACATACTAAAACATTCTTCTTTGCTAATGAGTCGACCTTTTCATTGCCCGGGATAGAACAATGAGACGGGACCCAAACAAAAGTAACCTGGTAAAAAAATTTCAGATAACTTGCGCAGAGACTCCCGCATCTTCCCCAGAAAATACGGGAATTGCTTCTTAGGCTTCACCGCACGAAGAGCCTCGATAGAGCTGAGACTATCCAAAATGATGAAGTAGTGATCTGTGGGCAATGTGTTGATGATCCCAAGGGCATACTGAATAGCGGCTAATTCGGCGACGTAAACTGAAGCAGGATCATCGAGCTTGAATGAGGCGGTGATAGTATTGTTGAAGATACCGAAGCCAGTGGACCCATCGAGATTTGATCCGTCGGTGTAAAACATTTTGTCGCAGTCGACTTCTCGGAATTTATTATAAAATGCATTGGGGATCACTTGCGGGCGTATATGGTCCGGGATTCCACGAATCTCTTCCTTCATGGATGTGTCGAAGAATACAGTAGAATCAGAAGTATCTAGGAGACGGACGCGATTGGGATTATATGAAGAAGGATTGATGCTCTGTGCCATGTAGTCGAAGTACAAGGACATAAATCGGGTTTGAGAATTAAGCTCGACTAGCCTCTCGAAGTTTTCAATCACCAACGGGTTCAAGATGTCGCATCGGATGAGCAATCGATATGAGAGATCCCAAAATCGATTTTTCAGCGGAAGAACGCCCGCCAGCACTTCGAGACTCATCGTATGGGTCGAATGCATGCAACCCAAGGTAATGCGCAAGCAACGATACTGGATTCTCTCCAGTTTGATGAAGTGTATGTTCGCAGCGGAGCGGAAACAGAAACACCCGTACTCCATCAAGGAAAATATCGTTGTTTGGTATAACCTGATTAGGTCTCCTGGGTGGGCACCCCACCATGTTCCTGTTATTGTCCGGAGAAAATTGATCCTTTGTTGGCATAATGACGCGTATTGTTGATTGCTAGCGGGCAACCCGTCTTCGCGGAAGGCCTTATATGCAATGGACTTCTCCGCGTACATATGCAATGGGAGACCGTCCATGGGTATTCGCGCTGGGTACTGGTTTAGTCTGAGCTTGATTCGCACTGTCGAGAATCAAGCCAGCCAAAAACCTGTACTCTTCCTCCGAAGGAAGTTCTTGAGTGGATTCGATTTTAGCGGACATCGCGGTCGCGTAACTCTTCCAATCGATGTTCCGTGTGATGTCATACGAGACATTGATAGTTTCTGATGGTCTTGAACCGTTGGCAATTGAAATCACGATAGGCAAATGATCGCTACCGTGGGGATCAGGGATCACCTTCCACAAACAATCTAACTGTAGCAATGTCGAGCATTTGTTTGCCCGAACACGTGTTATCTGAGTTACGGCCGGGTAGTTAGCAGTCCCGAGAATGTTTTAGTATATTAACCGGTTTCTCTCCGGTCCGAAAATATACCACCCATGGCCCAGAGGAACCTTGTGGGTACTGCTTTATGCGGGGAGCAATGCGAGTGTTAGGGGGATCAGGGACTTCCATGATGACATCAGATGGAAGCTCGCCCTCGGCCATTTAAGCACGAGGGCAGAGCGTTATATAAACGGGAATATATAGGGGAAGATGGGGTAAAACGCACCCCCGGGGCAAAATGCACCTCTTGCTTATATCGAAAACAGCTGGAAATTTCTAGAAAACGGTAACACCAGTCGGAAGTGCGCCATAGTAAACATACACTGTCAAAGTTTGATAACCGTTCATCAATAGCAGTTCAAGAAATAAACAAAACACAATAACGTGCTCTTCTCATATAATTATTGTGGCTCGTGCAACAAGGATTTGCCGCTCTTATAAATACTGTTTTACTATTATATTAGAGCATTCCAGTTCTATTTATACCGTTGTTCATTATTCTGTCGCACTACATAAGAAAAATCTACTAAATAATTCACTTTTTGCTAAATTAATATCTCTGCTCCATCGGGGGCAAAATGGCCTCATCTCTGATTTTGCTGCTTATTAATCGAAAACAGAAAAATCGTTCTGAAAACCTACCAATTGCATAACCTAAGGCTATTTAATGGCACACTTTTGTGAAATCTCGTCAGAAAACAAAACTACTTGCTTGTTCGCCGAGCATTCTGCCCCGTTGTTGTGGTGCATTCTACCCCGTTGTTGTAGTGCATTGTGCCCCGTTGTTGTGGTGCATTTTGCCCCCGCACAGGTGCGTTTTGCCCTGCTTATTTTTCAAAAGGTGATTTTTAATAATTTTGAAGAATTGAATTATTTTCGTGTTTTTGAATATGTTGCAAAGCGTTATGATTTTGATTACAGAGGAAAATGTTGCCTAAACGATATCATTAATTAAATTCTCCCAATTGATGTTCTATAGCTTAGTTATGATCATATTTCCTTAGGGGGTGCGTTTTACCCCATCTTCCCCTAGATGTATTTTTTTTATAAGATTACAGTAGGAATGAGGAAGGGAAAGAAAAAAAAGCACACGAAGGGAATGAAAAAGCTAACAAAACTTATCTGTAGTAACGTCAATTGTTCTGCACCAGCGAGAACAATGTACTGGATTAGCTACCGGCACCAGCAGAACGGCTGCAAACAACGCACAAAGGCTGGCCTTCACTCACTGAATAAACACACCGAGCTCCACTGCACAGTGGTCGCAATAGTACCAAAACGTGCTTTTAATTAATGGATCTAGGAGTTGATTTTAGCGATTTGGTGTGTTAGAATCACTTTTTCAGAATGGAAGCCCCCTTCTTTTGATGTATACTGAATTGTGATTAATCACAATTAATCACCTAAAAGTGAGATAGAAAATTTTTTTCCACTAACTTTTAAGATAGAGGCACGATGTTAATGACAAAGTTATAGTAAATTCTACTGCGAGAAAACTTGTTGAATATGCAAACTTTCCAAAATGTAATGGTGTTGAGATAAAGCACGTTGTTTGTGGGAGGCACCCAAAAATCATTTTTTCATTATAACTTTTTTCTGAGATTTTTGCAATTCTTCAGATGTTCTATGAAGTTGTTAAAATTAAGAAATTGCAGATATTTTTTATTTCAAAACTTAAGAGTTATTAAATAAAGTGGGTTAAAAATACCGCCATTTTGAATGACAATTACTAAGAGATGTGGAAATATGTGGAAGACATTTCGATTCTATGAAAAATACAGTGACAAGTACTATAAGAAAAAATACTACTTACAACGGGCATCCACCGGCCTGTATACAAAAAATACTTTCGGGCATGTATGTTTTGCATTTTGTAACAAAATAAGTACGACTTTTTCAGCATAAATTTTTAGCGATTTTTTTTTTCTATGTGTCGAATATTCTAAAAAATCATTGAGAGTAACAAATACACATATAAATCGTGAACTTTGAATTTCTGTTATCTGAAACTATTCTTAAATTAACAGGATTTGGAAAGTGAACACTAGAGACGTCTAAAAAGGTTTACTGTATTTTCATGAGTATGAACCATAGCAAAGAGTATTAGATATCATTTTCACGAAACGACTGTGTAGTCAGAGTTGCTATTTAGGATCCGACTTGCCAGAAAATCTCTAGAAAAATATTTTCACCTATATATCACATCTCTGTCAAATCTTAACCCTCAAAAAGGCAAGGGGTCTCAGATGTTCGGCTAGTTACAGTTCCCTAGTTTCAATGAATTTGTAATTCGAAATACAAATGATCGAGCGTTTTCGGGCTGTCTATTCTCTCACTGGTAAAACGACAAAAAAGAGGCTCTTGGTTTCATTGGGTCTTAGAAGCGATGCTTTATGAAGTCACAATTTTCGCTTGCCTTTTTGAGGGTTTATTTCAAATATTTAATCATTCAATGCGTGCTTGCAAAAGAATTATTGATAATTCCGGCCACGTAATCGTTTCATGAAAACGGCAAATAGGGTAGACGAGCCCTTATGCATCTCATTAGTCGAGATGTCACAATATTTCGTTGATAATTCGACTTAGAGTGACTGGATTGCGCTTAAGTAAGTATCACCATCTTTCCTTCGTTCCTAAGAAGCAGCACAGTTAGACTTTTTGAGCTAATGCGTTGAATAGAGATAGCAAATACTTCTCTAACTAATGAGTTCAAATGGGTGGGATGAATAGAGGAGCTAAGATGAATTAGGGCGCAGTAACCCTAATACTGTTTGTAATGGTTTTTATTCTTGTAAAGACAGCCAAAAATTTTTGCGCATTTTTAGTTGATCACTTTTGTTGTTTGCTAGTTTAGGAATAATTCGTAAGTTGGAGACTACAGAGCTGAGAGTTTTGGATTCATATGTGTACTTTGACATTTCCAAAGATTTTTTAGAATATTCGTAGAATAGAATAACACATAGAAACAATTGCTATAAAAAGTTATGCTTAAAATGTCGTAATTATTTTGTTACAAAATGAAAAACATGCATTGCCGGAAAGTATTTTTTTATATACAGGCCGGTGGATGCCCGTTGTAAGTAGTATTTTTGCGTATAGTACTTTTCACTGTCTTTCTCATAGAATCGAAATGTCTTCCACATATTTCCACATCTCTTAGTAATTGTCATTCAAAATGACGGTTTTTTTAATCCACTTTATTTAATAACTCTTAAGTTTTGAAATAAAAACCTGTTTTAATCCACCTTGCGGTGCAATTGTGCCTTCCTCATTTCTCTAAACTATGGCACGGAGGCTTTTTATGTTCAACATAATTGTGGAAATGTCCATTACATTATTAGTACACTTTGCACTTATACACAATGGCATGCCAGTCACGAACTTGATGAGCTACGTGTCGATGGTGAAACACTTGAAACAAAAAAATATCATACTCCATTAGCCTAATCAGTATTAGATCAATGTTATCTGCTTGCTAACTCATTTTATCATGCGGGGGTGGATATGTGAGGAGTGCGAAAGTCCCATGAACGAACGACTCCCCAGCTTAAATTGGTATGCTTTGTGATATAGTGGTGGTTTAAAGATGATGGGGTTGAAAGGGAGGGGTATGAGGGCTGGATGGGGTGGTGGTCTGAGGGGTGATTTAAGGAGATTTTTAAGGGAGGGGAGTGAACATTAGAGGGGGGGGGGTGTAACCCCTCTCCGTAAACCATCTACTACGCCCCTGTTAAAATCCAGAAACCTTACGCGAGTCGAAAAAAAATTTGGCCGGGATTAGGTTGACGTTTTTCAGAGTGATTGCATAACCTTTCTATATGAGAAAGGCAACAATGTTGACGTCTTCGACAAATATCTGCAATTTCTTAATTTCAACAACTTCATAGAACATTTGAAGAATTACAAAAATCTCAGAAAAAAGTTATAATAAAAAAATGATGTTTTGGGTGCCTCCCACAAACAATGTGCTTTATCTCAACACCATTACATTTTGGAGAGTTTGCATGTTCAACAAGTTTTCTCGCAGTAGAATTTACTATAACTTTGTCATTGACATCGTGACTCTATCTTAAAAGTTAGTAAAAATAAATTTTCTATCTCACTTTTAGGTGGATTAATCACAATTCAGTATACATCAAAAGAAGGGGGCTTCCATTCTGAAAAAGTGTTTCTAACACACCAAATCGCTAAAATCAACTCCTAGAGCACCATTAATTAAACGCACGTTTTGGTACCATTGCGACCACTGTGCACTGTGAAGCAAATCGGTCTGCTCCGTTGAAAGGCTCGGAAACAACTGCTTCAAATATTAATGTCGACAAGAAAAACGCTACAGACTAACTGTGGTGTTTTCCAGGATGCTTTTCAATACTGGCTTTGTAAGGGTTAGAATAGAATAGAATAGTTTGAGTGTCATCTATTGTTTTTTATACCGTTTAAGACGGCGCCGATGGTTTAGTGGTAGGCCACTAAACCATCGGCGCCACTCACTCAGTTGGTCTGGGTTTCAATTCCAGCCAGTGTCGTTGAGATTTTTCTGAAGCGAAGTAAAGCCGTTGGTCCTCGATTCATGAGTTGAGGGGTTGCGATATGTAGTTCAGATGGTGGTGTCACCTCTCTCTGGCGTTGGTGTTTGGCGTAGTAGCGGAAATAGGCCAACGGAACGTAACTAGAACTTTAAGAAGAAGAAGTACTGTTTAAATATAGCAACCCTTCAAAGTCCACAACATTATACTGTCGGCGCAGGAGAGAATGTTTGCGATACGAACAGGTCGATTCAAGTGAAATCTATCGATCTGGGGGCTTTCAAAAGAGAGATTACTGCCTTTCTATGAGTAGCATTGTATTCCTCCACTATTTTGGCCTGATTTAACACCGGCGCACTATGCCAAAAAACTCGTAATTGGCTCACGGAAAGGGTATAGAATGTTAGTGGGGAATTCTTAAGAGGGTATCTGAGCAGACGATTTATTGGGAAAATCAACTCGCCTCTTTCATAGAAAAATTTGAATAGATTTTTTTAATTGTTTGTAATATTTCCGATGCTTGGAAAACTTGAAAAAAGCACCGAAAAATCAGGCATCTAAAAGACTGTTTGATTGTGCATATATTCAGTAGACCTCATATCAGGACCAGTATACTAAGGAAACAATTTTTAGGAGCTCTGACTTGGTTGGTAGATTATTGTTTACGCTGTATTATATTAGAGTGGACTTTCCAGTTTACATTCCGTCACGACATTCATTTGTACAAGCGAGTAAAAAAGATTAGTTATGGAATTTGCGTTATGACATCGTCTCATCAGGATCCGACACTAACTTAGTCACAGAACTAAGCTAGCGCCAGATTGACGCTAGTTCCATAAACTAAAATACTACTTGTGTTTCTTAGCAAATCCCCAGTCCTGCGTAAAACTTGGTTTGACTTAGCAAGCCCATGCAACCGGCAACAATTTTGACTTTTTTTCGGAACGCTGTTAAATCAAACTGTAATTGGCTTCACATACCACTTGTCAAATATGAGCTTTTTTCGAAAGTTTAAGTTTACAGGTTTGTACGTAAAAATATATGAAAAATAGACAACTGAAACAATAAATTCAGTACAAAATGCCAGTATCATCGTGTGCATCCCAAAATCCGCAGATATATTGCTTAGGGTGTAAGGATCAACATTGCCGAAGACTGTAAATTGATCCGATTTTTCAGTAAAAATATATTCTCATGTAAAGTTATGTGTTGCCTCTCTTTCTAGCACATGTTTAGAATAGGAAATTTCAAAAAAAAAAAATGGTTGGTTTTCAAAGTTAAATAACTTTTCAGGGGAACCTCTAATCAATATGCGATCTTCGACAATGCTATTCGTTATAAAATAAACTATGCGACTGTAAGTTTTGAGGTACGCAGAGTTACTGTAATTTTTTGACGTAGGACTACGTCTTTATTTTCGATATAGGGGTGCACGTTGCAAATTCTACAAAAATGGTATGTAACGAAAAGTGGTCCAATTTTAAACGCATATAATTCAGCCATCTCACGATAAATTTTCAAATTTTTTGCGCATATCGCCCCGAAATACTTCTAAGAATAGATTCCAATAGATAAACCTAAAGATTTTTGATAACATGGCATTGAATATTTAAATAATGTGCAACTTAGTCAAAATATCGCGCATTTACACACATAATATAGCGCTTCCCAAGTCCAGCACGATAGATTTGTGTACCTAGCGCGCTACGCTTCTATGAATGACGTCATCATCGACTATTTAAAGAACGGATTCGGCCGGACAAGCTCAGTTGCCTGTAAAACGGCAGGCGGAGCAGATCACTGCGCTGCATGTCTTCACAGCCAGTGTAGCTGAGTTAGAAGAACACTGGCTGTGGAGGTATGCTATCCAGTGCTGTCCAACACGCGACTGAGGTTGTCCGCAGGGTTACCAAATTCACAGATTTTTCTCTAATGTCACAGATTTTTTTCACAATTTTTGATCACAGTTTCTTTTTCACAGATGACAGATTTTTGGCATTTTGATAAAAATTTCACAGATTTTTGGAAATATTGTGAATTTTCACAGATTTTTTGAAAATTTATCACAGATTTTTTTTCCTGTTTTAGCATCACAGATGGTAAAAAGATTTTCTTGGCCGAAACATTTCCGATTTCAATGTGGCATCCCTGGTTGTCCGTTCAAAGACTATGCTTTTGTGTAGTGCTCGTTTCCAGCACACTTTTATGTATAATTATTCGTACACAAAATAGTTTGTCCATGCGAGCTCCATTTGCAAACACGGTTAACATAGTGTCGTGGTATTAGTTGTTTCTTTCGCTCTACCCATCATCATCAGCGTTGATTCATTTTGCTTTGTGCGCTTGGGTTCAACGTTTGAGGCGAATGTGTAGGTAGGTAGATCTAATTTGTTACTAAATTGCACAACGAAAGTTTATGATTTACGTTCGATCAATTCATTGATTCATTTCCCCTTCACGTGATTCATTTCCACTCAGCCTATAGTATTTTGATTCTACTAATAGGTACATACTACAAAGCCTATTTATGAATGAATACACTGCCACTTGAAAAACCGTTGTAAAAACGCATTTTGTCCATATATAAAATTGTTTTCGATTCTTGTATAGTTATAGTTTCGATATATGATTAAGACCACTGCATTCGCTATATTTGTATGCGTACTTTAGGAAAGTTACAATAATGGCAAAATATAACTAGAATGCTTGGTCTATACATGAAATGTGATTATATTGTCTAAAATTTGATTTTTCTTCACTGGTTCGGGTTTTTTTACCACACACAATCGAAAAGTTTTTACAAGCTAATCTTATGCAATAAAGATTTAGTTCCACATATTAGTTCCGTCACAGTTTTCTGTCTTCTTTCTTCAGATCTTCTCAAATAAGTTTAATCGGATTCGATCACCTACTACAAATGAAATGACCTGATAACCAAGAAGGTTTGGTTCAATATGTAATATTCGATGTTGATTGGTTGTAATTAAACCATACGTAAGAAATATATTTGATTTATTATTAATATAAATGTACTAAGAAAATAAATATTTTACATTAAGTAGTACAGTCCTTCGTCTACAGCTCGTGCAACCCCATAGGGCTGCCCCTTGTAGTTTTTTATTGGAATTTAAGTTTTTATTTCCGATTTTCCATATATTTTACTATAGAAACTTGAAACCTCTTGTGGGTGAACTAGAGCTATCGGAAAAAAGCTCATATTTTGCATATGATTATCATTACCAAGAGCCATTCAAATTAGCAGTGCTCCCAAAAAAGTCCAAATTGTTGCCGGTAAAATGCACTATGCTATATTTCTCATTAGTGGGCGCAAACGCAAATTCCATAAATAATTTAGTTATAGGTTTTGTACTCCAAACGCGCCTAATGTGGTTTGGTTTTATCGCCTTTGTGGAGAAGAACATAGATTTTGTCTAATTTTTCTTCACTAAGGATGCTTTTATGATCTCCTGCTGTTAAAAGTTTTTACAATTCTTCTTGCCATTTTCTATCGGTATTGGCATTTGGTATCGGTAGCATCCAGCCATACGTCGAGAAAAGACAGATGGCAAATCATTTTGCTGTACTATCGCCTTGTTGTCTCATAAACTTTTCACAGTACATAAATGAACTAGCCTGGAAAAGACCTACTCTAAAGAGCTGGCACAGATATATTCAATCGTAACTAATATTACGAAAGTGCTTTGTGTTATCCTGTCTGTAAATTATACTACTGAAGACAAGGATGGTTATGGTTGGGGGTGGGCGCAGCGTAGTTGGTAAATCGATTGCCTTGTACGCAGCGCACCTGGGTTCGAGTTCCGACCCCGCACATAGGGTTAGAAATTTTTCATAAGAGATTTTTCTTAGCCGAAGAGGCGAATGACCTTAAGGTTGAAACCTCTATAATCGAAATAAAAAAAAAAAATAAAGAAATTTTCTACTGCTCTTGTACATTCAAAAATGCTGTTCACGGACTAGACGTTTCTCAATAGATTTTTGAATGCTGATTAAAAGCAGTTAAGCATTCAAAATGCTAATGAAAAACTGATAAGAGCTACACCATTCAACACGGCATAATATTATGATTTCTTGGATCAGTGGCGTAGCCAGAAATTTGGTTTGGAGGGGGTTTTGACGAAAATCTTAGATTTTTCAAAAATGTTGGCGGGTCTATTGATGACATTTAATCTGTAGGGCGCAATCGACTGGGTACTACCGTGTTCTGCAGTAATAGCGAAATGGGATGGTGTGAGCGGGCATGAGCGCTATAACCCTACCGTAGCAGAACTAAATACCTGTCGCAGGTGTCAGTTATGTTGGGTGGCGGACTACGAGACAGGTTAGGTCAAGTTCAACTAGTGGCTCAAAAAACACCACTTTACTAACAAAAGCATGAGCTGAAAACTCGCAACTTCGAAACCGTAGCATTGGAGGTGCTTTGATAGATAAGGCAGAAGGTGTAGAAATGCGGGGATCGAGCGACGGCACAAGAGCTGGGCAAAATGCGCCAACGCGTGATCAAGTGGCAGACGATCAGCGAAAGGATATGTGTAGTGTGGATCAAAGGCCATTTCTTCGACTAGAGCATTATCAATGTGCATTGACCTCACGAAGCCGAGAAAGATGCATTTTATGCGCAGCTGGAGCATGTCTATGATAGCTGCCTATGGCGGAATGTTAAACTCGTCATCGGTGACATAAAATTCGTGATAGGCCGGGGGCATTGTATAAACCGGTTATCGCACAGGATAGTGTGCACACCTTATGAGGTGTATACATTATTTGTGCAGAAATCTCACAATGGATAAGTATATTATGACGAACACCTAAATAGCGAAGCAGTAGACGACAAGAGTATTGCAAGAATCAGCTTGTACACGCGCGCAGTCGACGACAGATTCCGGATCTACCTAAGATTCATGAAAAAATAGGACGGTTGAACCGCTGGCAATGATCAACTGTCAAGTGAGCTACTCAAACACAGAGTACAAGAATTGACTAGAGCACTCCACTGGGTGCTTTTGAAGATCTGGAAGGAGGAGATTTTACCGAAGTATAGGATGCAGGGAGTAGTATGCCCCATAAAAATTGTGTTAAGCGGGATTTTTGCAACTAATTACCGATTAATCACATTACTGAACTGCCCTTGTATGCAAAGGTGACGTAAACGCCATCCAGTATATTTTTCAGTATATATACGAAAAAGTTAAATTTGACCAAGGTGGCGTTGAAGTCACTTTTACATACTAGGATAGTAAAGTCATCTACAAGGTGTTCTCCCAAATTCCTTGTTGCCGCCTATAACCGTTAGTAAGGGAATTCGTAGTGAAATATGGCGTATAATGCACAAATACGGGTTGCATTCATATCTTCAACCAAGCTATTTTCAATAACATTCTTGAAAATGTTGCTGAAGGCACTAAGCCTCGAACTAAATTTGATTGCAATTTGTAATGGATACAACTGGAAAAATTAATCAATAAAATTATGCTGCTAAAGTGCTAAATACTAAACCTCCAAAAGCTGAGGGTTTCCTAATTATGGAATCTTGTCGCCATTCAATTCGATACCCAAATGTAATAATAAATGTAATAGCGAAAAACGTGAAAAAATTTAATTTTTTTTATTACCAATTTTAGCTAGTGGTACTTTATATAAATGCACATAAAACCAATTTTGACTTGTTAGAGACAAGCATAAAACGCTATTTTTCATCAGTTTCTATGTAGACGTTTTCATTGAGCTATTTTGCTTGATATTTACATGATTTATCAACTATAGGATCCTCACTAAAATATTAGTTACAAGATCCCATTCTCACAATTTACAAAAAGTCCCCATAACGTTTAAAACATTAGGTTCTCAATGTAACAGATAATAAACTTCCAAAATTATTATTTGAATATTTAACAAACTAGTCAGCATCAAACTTTTTTTCTTCAATTCAAATATTTTGGTTTGGAGGGGGTTTTAACCCCCAAAACCCCCCCTTGGCTACGCCACTGTCTTGGATCAAGGAGAGTGCGATCCTGATATTCCCTTGTTACTGCACCTAAAAATTATAGGCAGATGAGATTTCTTGAAGCGGCTAAAAATTTTCCCTTTGGGGATCTCCAAACATAACAGCTCGAGGAAGTACTAAACCCTAAGAAAACCGCCTCTGATCTTAGTAATTCTAGATCGAAGGATGAGTTTCTAATGCTTTCTTGAGTGGCGTAACATTTCGTACGGAGATTCCACATAGAGCTGGAGTGGGAAGGATTAGATTGGGCACCGGCCACTTATGTTATTCCGGAATTCCTCCCGACACCGAAGAGACTTTAATTATGGCATGGAGTTGTTTTCTTGATTTATTTTACTTTTATCGATAGAAGTTCATCCTTTAGAGTCATTCGCCTATTTTTCCTGGTAAAAAAAATCTCTGTAGAAAAATTTCCAACCATACGTGCGGGGTTGGGAATTGAACCCAGATGAGCTGCCTACAAGGCAGTCGATTTACCAACTAAGCTATGCCTATCTCCCGTCTTCTCGATGATCATCTTTGCTATAGCTGGTGCGTCCAATTTATGTATCTATGAAATTGAGAAAACGAGCGATGAAGTTTGCAATAATTTCCTCTATTTTCCCAATTTGAAGTCTTTGCATTTGAAATCTTTGTGTCGGACAACTCAAACACGTACGATATTTATTTTTTAAATCATTCCAAATTTGAGAAGAACCATTTATTGTGAATAATTCCGGATGGGACTGACAGTACCGTACCGTGGTCTTCTGGAGCCTTTCGTGAAATCTCGGTTTTGCGCCCCTTTAGTTTTTACATTAGTTTCCGATTTCAGTTCGACTTGCAAACAATAATTTAGTGTGTACCTGATTTTGATTTATTTTATAATTTATTCAAAATATTTTAGAAAGTAGTTAAAAATTTCAGCACCCCCGTAGGAATAGCGCCCCAACCGCATGCTACGGGCCTGCCTACATTGCGTTGAATTCCAAGAGTTGCTAAACCTGTCCATAACAGTTTTTTTTTTGCGAGTTGAGTTGAGTTGCCACCAAACTTCAAATATAGGAAAAGTTTGAATCACCCTATCGTACACCTAACTGCCAACCGGAACAACCCAACACACAACGCATCCAGATGGATCGAGTGACGTCGTATCTCCGTCCTTTACCGACTCTATACATATATGCATGCAGGATACTCATCGGAATGCATCATTGAGCTGAGTGTTTCCTTTCGCATATATCCCTACCGAAGACGGAAGGAAATATTAGATCTATTATAAATTAATTATTGATTCGGGTTTACTGATAATTCCTGCATACATGTGATACGATAGTGAGGCTGGAGGAATTCCTATTGGTTTGCGCGGGTTGGGAGAGCAATTCGCACGAAGTGAAAACATGTAATTAATTTTGTATACTGTTTTCGAACGATGAGGTTAGTGATGTTAAATTTAAATTTGCTCCCGAGTTTGCATTTAAATTCACGTCGGACAATATCCCACATTATTCAAGCTAAATATGGTGTCAGTAGTTTTATGGGTTTGAACAAGATTATTTTTGGAAATGTAACTAAAGTTTTGACTAGAATACCTGACAGCTTTGGATTTCGCGAACATTATCAAATTTAATGTGCAAATCCCTATTTAAGACCTTAAATTGAGTACTTAAACTGAATTTTCAACGAACCCGTACCACCCTTCTATTAGCTGTGGAGTGCAAGTGCTCGAATGAATGGGTAGTAGGCTAGAAAAAGCGTGGTCCTGGTAACGTGATATTTTTTTTATTTGCAAGATGTTTACTTTTGTAGCCAAGTAAATGGATTGTGACTCGTGGTTCTCGGAGATAATATTGATAAGCGGCTTCAAAATCTACTGAATCTTTCAAAGAATTTGATTTTCCACACACAAAATGAGTTTTCGGAATTTTAATGTTAATATTTGAATAGAATCGTAGTTTTTAAACCGATTAAGGAATATTTTGTTGAATTGAAAAAAGCAGACAATTTTTTGTAAGAAGAGGCAAATTTGCCGAAAAGTGAAAACCCATTTTACAATAGAGTTTCCAAATTGTCCGGAATTTGAGACAAATTGATACTAATTCATTTATTATGCTAGCGATAATCATAACTACGTAGCATTCTTGATATTGTTGATTTCGTAGTTGGATTTGGATTTTAGGTTTGCTCGAAACCTTTCAATTTTATATAGATTTTGTAAACATTAGAGTGAAACTATAGCGACTCGCATCTAAAACCGAAATCACCATAAGGCTAGTCAGATTATTGTTGCATTTTAAGTGTCGACGTTGTTAATTTAAAAATGCACGTGTTTAAGAGACCTTGACAATTTATCCGAAACAGTTTTATCATTGTCGTTTCAATCTGTGTGGACCAAAACCGTGAAGTATAAAACCTTGCAAACCTGTTACCACTTGTTACCAAAAGAATGACGTGTCCGCATTTCTCCGACGTCGTCAAATATTTATACGAAGCATAAAATTATTCAAAAGTGACCGCTGAGATACATAAATTTACTCCCGTCCCGCCCGGTTCTGTCCAGCGGCGATGCATAAAATGAAGCAATAAATTTCCTAATGCCATTCCAATCACCAGGAGACACCGACAACAGCAAAAAAAGGGTAACGAATAAGTGAAGCGCACAAGCAGCGGAAAAAAAACCGAATGAAAAACAGCATCCTTTTTGTCATAAAAATATTAACACAAATTGGCCGTCGGTTTCCCCCTACGTATTTTGAAAAATCATCTCATTTCCGAAAGCGATAGAAATTTGTCGCTCCATAGCAAGTAGGTCTGCTCAGTCCTAAGTAGCAAACTAGAGACAGAAGGAAAGCTGGGGTTGATATTTGTATGTTAATTCTTTGCATTGTTTACCCCTTTTTTCGGGATTCTTTCCGGTAGACTCGAGGAAAAATGCTTAATTTTTGTTGTTTGCTGTACTACCTACCTACCTACCTACCTACTGCATCCATAATAGAGCAGATCTTGCTGTTTTGGCTCGGGGCCAGACATGGTCATGTTTATGTTTGCTACTTTTAGCCCGCCCAAATTGCCACAGCGATGATGGAACACTCTCGTGGGACAGATCCAAGGCGGCCGAGGGATGCTGCTGGCGATGACATTTGGGCACTGGAAGAATTTTTGTTATTTTTTGTTGTTCTGCAGTTCTTCCGATAAGTATAGTGAAAGATATTCAACAAGCTGATTGACAATTATTTTGTTGAAAATAACAAATTCAAAATTATATACAATAAAATAAGAACAATTGGTAAGATTTTTAAAATTGTTCTTAAAACAATTGTTTTCTCAGTGTATATAAGCCGTTCCTGAACCAATGAACAGTGCAACAGAAGGCTAATGAAGATTATACCAAAATTGCACTCCTATCCTCGAATTCTCCCCCGCTGCGAATGGCGGTCAGTAAATTTTCCCCGGTGTGTTCATAATTAACAAGAATTAAGGTGTAGGGTTAAGCATTTTTATCGCTTCATTTGCTGACAATTTGTTTTCATTAGGTGCTCGTTTTGGGTGAATACTACCAAAGGTGGGTTAGGTGGAAAATTGTCCCCTCGTTGGTGGAGGTTAACTCCCAAGGGAAGCGGATTTCGCTGGTAAGGCGGTACTACGCGATTGCACTATAATTCAGGACCAGATCTTTGATAACGCAGTTAATGGTTAGGATTTTGAGTTGCATGAAAAGTTATCGGAAGCGATTATTACGTGAATTTTCAGAGTACTTGCGATTCCTACGTCAATGAGACAATTTTTACCGGATTTGATTGGGTTACTGAACCTACATCCTTCCACATGTATATATCTTTAAAAACTGGGTTCTCAGCAGGGTTCCCCGTCAGAATCTCTCACTACAATTGCAGACGAGACGGGAAATATCACATTCTATAACAACGCTTAAGGTCAATTGCAGCGGGCCGTGACTCTGATTGTGATATAGAGTGTAAGGATGAAGTGTTCGTTCAGATAACGTAGGGACAGTGGCGTAGCCAAAAATTGTGTTTGGGAGGTTTTTGATGAAAATTGTCGATTATTTTTTTAAATGCTTAAATTTAATATAAGTTTGATATATTAGTGAATGTTCAGAAACAAAGTCAAAGAATTCAAGTACAAAGTGTACTTTCAAAGTGGAATAAATGTTCAAAAATTTTTCTAAAGGTCAAGTTTCGATAATTCCGAAAGTATCAACTTTGAAAGTTTAATAACCTCGAAGAAGCTTTCCAACATAAAAATCGCATCTTTTGATATAATAATGTTGGTGAATAAATCGTTTAGAAGCAATTATGGAGAAGTAACTCAAGTCTCAAAAACCTGTTTTATTCCACCTAGTGGTGCAATTGTGCCTTTCTCATGTGTCTAAACTACGACAATGGCTGGTTATGTTCAATACAATGGTGGAAATGTATATTACATATTCAGTACGATTTGAACATACATACAATGGATCGACAGCCAAGATCTTGAGATACTATGTGTCGACACTGAAACATCGCTTGAAACCAGCGGCGGATCAAGGAGGAAGATCCGGGGGTCCGAACTCTGCCGAAAATTTTCAATTTGTTAAGAAATTTTAAACTAGTTTTAATTTTAAAGTAGCAACCCCTCACTGCATACTCCTACCTAAGCCTATATAAGTTAAAAGAAAGTACAATCAGTTAAAAAATGCAATAGCAACCGATGGGAAGGTTGTACCTTTCATTTGAGACTAAGTTTGTGCAAATCGGTCCAGCCATCTTTAAGAAACAAAGTCTTCAACAAAATTGGTCATGGTATAACTTCAACAAAGTTTCTTTTCATTTCGATTATAGAGGCTTTAACCTTAGGGTCTTTCGATTCTTTTTTCAGGTTGGAAATTTTTTTAACCTTATGTATGGAGGTTTGGAATGGAACCCAGGTGAGCTGCGTACAAGGCAATCAACTTACCAACTACGCTTAGCCCATCCCATTCAATAAAGTTGTTTGAAATAGCAACTTTCGAAATCTTTGCTGAAGACATTGCATATCGAACCAAATTTGTTAATAATAAAAAAAAATGGGGTTTTCTGCAGTTTTTTGAAGTTTACTGCCGAAATTGATGACGTCTCTAAACAATTTATATATTTTTAGAAAGATTATACGAATACCTTTCGAGCTATAGATTGTAGAAATCGGACTTTTATCAAAAGAGGTATATAACATTAAATACAGACGAAAGATTTTTATCATATCCCATAAATAATCCAATTAATTATCATATCCCAGAAATAAGAGCAAAACGGTCACGAGTATCTTCGGAGAATTTAATGAATACAATATGCCCTTTCTTTTGGTAATGTGATTTTACTGATTAATCCTCCTACGAGTGAAATATTTTCATAAATTTTCTCGGAAGCGATTTATATTGAAATGATACCTTCAGCAAATTTGTAGCTCTTACTTTTGCGAATAACTTTACTGAAGACATCAAATACATGTTTAGAATACTTTATAAGATATGGCTTGTTGTTTGTGGATTACCCTTTGTCGCCTATTTCTTGTTCAATATAATTTAAATAAACCAAATATTATTTCGATAAAACGATTTTCGTATTTCATTTTTCTATCTACAACCGCTAGAATATCCACCGGACAATTCCAAGTTGTCTAGATGGAACTTGATCACTTATCAGCGCAAAAAAATTCATTTGCGCGAACCTTCTAAGTTATAACCATCGGATCGATCTGAAACATATCTCGAAAAATGAAAAGCGAAATAAACTCCAAGCAGCGGTGTAGCCAAGAGGAGCCCCCCCCCCCCTTTACCCAAAAAAATTAATTGAATTGATGTTAAAAATCTATTGAAGCTGACTGATTTACAATGATAATTTTCTGATTAGTACATTCATAACCCGTTGTTTTTAATATTATGAGAACTTTTGAAAAATTGTGGAAATGAGATCCTGATCTGTAACTGATCTATTGGTCTTGATCGTACAGTTGTCCTATCACATCAATATCAAATACCTGCCTGGAACATTCCAAAAGAAACTCACTCTAGACTTCTGAAATCAATCATAATCCTCAGTTTTCCTATCATATTGAGCACACTTTTGAAGGGAAGTTGCTGTAACATGGATTAGGGTCTTTTGTTTAATAGGAAGCGCAGTTGAATTTGATTTAATTTCCATGAAACAAAGAACTTCTCACCGAAAAATAGCATAACTTTCAACATTTGCTGAAAATGTTTTTATTTTGGGAATGCGTCGAGTTGAGATGAAAACGTAATATGATTAATAAGGAGAATAACACTTTCCGAAAGTAGAGGAACATTTATGAAAAAATACGCTTTTCGTTCGATTCTAGCAGGTCCCGATCGATTTTGATAAGCATTTCATTTTTGTTGTATTACCAATTATATGAATAGGTATAAAAAATGTTTTAAAATAGTAATTTAAGGTCATGATCACATCATTTTGAAACCACCAATTTCGGAGGTTTAGTATCTTTGATTAATTATACAAACGTTGAACAACACAAAATAATTTTACGTTATATCCTCCAAGCAGTATTTATGAAGAATTTACTCTTCAAACAAATTTGGTTCTAGACTTAATGTTTTCAGCAAAATTTTGCTATTACACTACTTTGTTGAGGACATGATGGCTCCATGTGTTCAAAGTATTAACATATTTTAAGCTATTTGTATTTACCTTTAAAATAAATCATTATGATTTTACTGTTTATGATAAATCTCTTCTACTGCTAAAAAACAATAAAATTTACATTTTATCCAAAGCTTGAGTTTGTGAAACTCACAATAGAAATTTGTTTTAGAAAAAAATAAGGAACATTTCGAAAATATCTAGAGGTGTGCGCCGCCGCGCCACGCCGCCGCCGCCGATGATTTTTACACGCCGCCGATTTCAGGAAAAAATGGTCAGCGCGCCGATTGCCTTTTTTGTGCTGCGCCGCCGATCATATTTAAGCTCGCGCCGAGTCCATATTTGACCTGAATGTGATGAGTGAAAGAATTTTGGTATACTCTTTGTAAAACGATAATCTTATTGGATGTAATACTTTTGTGTGATTCTTACCATTACCAATCTTAAGGCAGGATATTGTAGTCCATATGGAAACCAAGGTGCTTTCGAACCGCACGGCAATTCAACTGTCTGCGGTTTGCTTATGAACTGTGAATTTATATAGTGTTCCGCGGTTAAACGACTGGACATGCGAATATCAGCCGAATAGGTCGGTAAGAGGTATTAAGATATTCAGAGGTTAAGCAATATACTTGTACTGATCGTTTCTTGTTTTACCAATCAATCAACCGATATGATAATGGAATAGCCTGGACAGTATTTTTTCTGACTTCCTACTCGCATAGTCATCCGGAACGCAGCAATCAATAGTCAGTCAGTGGAAACCATAATAGTTCCTACTGTCGAATTCTCAGTAGTTAAAGACACAGTAGAATCACCATTCTACTCAAATTTGCACGCAAGCAAGGCTCGTATAGCGATTGCTGAACATCTACTGGCGATGTTGAAAACAGGCCATGGGGACGTCACGTCATGCCTTCGATATAGTATTTCAAGCCGTACGATTTTTAACTTTGGTCTGGCAGTCCAGAGGGTAAGGCGTTGGTGTCGTATAAGCCACCCGTCGTGTGTTCGAGCTTCCGCCAGGAAGGATTCTTAGAAGTCAGTAGCCTCGTAAAACTAGCCATGCAATAGCCCTGCACATTCCTAAAACCTGGCTGCAAAGCCTGCCGAAATGAAACTTGGAACGGAAAACTAGTGCTAGACATACTTCTGTCAGCATAATGGAAGGATTTCTGTAAGTTTACAACTGGTTCTCTCTAGAAAATTCATCCGCCTTTCAATTTTCTTATCTTTTGTTTCTCTTTTCCTTTAAATGACCGAAAAGGCCTACAAAATCGATACAGTAGAACTTTGCCGTAATCGAAACTTAGTACCATATTGGCCTATTGTTCGAAAGTGATTCGATGTTTAACCTGTATTAGAAGCCGCACCATTTTGTAATTTTTTCACGCTAAGGATCTTTTTTCAACGAGATACGGGGCAAAATATTGAGTGCGGTGTGTCAAACGATGAGAGTAGCCCAAAAAATGTTCCGTTAATTTCTATTTCAATATTTCAGCAAGAAACATTATTGATTATCCGTAGGATCTCGTGCACGTGACTTTCTATTGAGAGTGGAGACCTTCTTTCGTGGTGGGGATACAGTTGACTACTAGTCTTCATAGTTAAAGCTGTATTGGTGCCGACGGTCGGATGTTGTATTTTGCTTCTTGCATTTGCGCGTGAGCAACGTCGCCTTTTTATTAACGTCCTCGCCGATAGTGCTAACAGTTAGTTTTGGGGTGCTGGATGCTGTTTAGCAGTTGTCATTATGTCCTGAACAACTGTCACAGATTTGGGAACCCTTTGTAGGTATTTGTATGGAGAACACTGTTTAGATCGGTATATCGTAGATGAGTCGGTAATTCGCTGAGATGCATTCTCGTTTGTATCTGTATCTTTGTATTGCGCAAGAATTGTTCATGGTGTGGCGTCTGATGTTAATACATGCGCGTAGGAATTTGTATGTTATGGGGACATAGCGTGGTTTATTTAATAGTTCCGTGATTTTTAGTTGAATAGTCGATCCGCATTCTCAGATTATTGTAAAAAAAATTGAAAGACCCACAGCTCGAAAAAAATGAGTAGGCCTTGCATCGAGCGGTCGTGGAAAAACTTGTTGCTGTCACAATTCTCGTTTTTTTACCGAAGTTGAATTTTTAGCGAAAAATTGAGTACTCAAGTTCATCATGGAGATTGATTACTTGCTGTTCATGCTTTATGGACGAAGAAATGGATTTCACACAGCCTGGAAGAAATACTTCAAAAGACCTGGTAGAATTACTGCAGAGATTCGATTGTCCTGTTAATGGTAGAAGGAAAACAACCCCATTCGGATCGGCTAGAGGCAGCAGATTTGACTATGCTTTCGACTCGGAATGGACTACTAATATTGCTGTTCTGGATATCTCTATTGGGGTTTTCGATTGATGTGCACCGGTGTAGTGGAGTGCACTGGTTTTGCACTTTCTAGCAGAAGTGTCAATGGAACATACCCAGTTTTCAGCACTTCTACTAGAATGTGCAAAAATGGTGCAGTTTCAGTGCACTCCACTACACCAGTGTCAGTCAATCGAAAATCACACATGTAATGTGCCTTCGTCTGTCTCCATTGATTACTTTGTGTTAATCTAAATCCACGTTGTCGATCACCGCACCGCTTCACGGGGACGAAGACGGAAATATATTCATGAACAGACCGAGGCTCACATAATGCATGCTAATGTTTGTTGAACAGTTTCTTGTGGTAAAGCGGAGGTGTGAATAGGGTAAAGCGGTTTGGGGGTGGATGACTATGCCCCGACTTTGTACACAATAATCTATTCTAATTTATTGCTGTATTGGTTAGGAATATATGATTTGGGTGAAAATTTGTGTCTTCCGTCAATTTTCCCTGGATTACAAAAATATTTAAGAAAGATGTTAATCGAGATATGGTATGTAACTTGACCGTAGAAGACGGATGCTGATTAGAATGACCTGTAATGCTCACGATGGAAACTCACCTTACTAAATATATACAAAACAAAAAAACAAAGCCGGCTTCTTCTTTAAATTCTATGAAAGCGAGTAGCAGAAGCTGATTAAGTTTTTGAATAAGAGCCGCTCTAGGTTCACTCGAAACCATTAATTTTATATGCGTTTTGTAGACATTAGGGCGACTTGAATCCAAAACCGAGCGAATAAAGGCGCTATAATCTAGGCTCACTAGCCAAGGCAGGGCTAAATACCTCTGTCGCATCCCAAACCAAAGGAGTGACATTAACCCTCTTAGCAAAGTCGCTCCCAACGATTTATCAAACCCCCACTAAATTGAAACGGTTGTCCACGTTTCTTCCTTATTTAAGGTTCGAAATGCTCCGTTGATTGAATTCTCCATTAAATGAATAATTTGATTGCCGTATAATTTTGAATCATCTTTATTTTGTACGCTGCACAGTTGGCCTGGCCGCTTTAATGATAGTGTCACATTCCATATGTACCACAAACATTGATATTGACAAGAAAAATTGTAGACGAACGTCTTCAATTTTCCAGGATTCCTACATGTATTGGCTGTGTATGTGTAGACTAGACTAGACTAGACTAGAATAGTCGATCCGCATTCTCAGCATAAAGAAATTTCTCCAAGCATCAGGTGTAATAAATTCTATTTCTCCGTATTGCCACATGCCTTTTTCAATTAGCTTAGAAGGGGTATGTGGTCATGTCACCTTACCTATGTATTGTCATTTTTCATATACGCGAGAATCTTAATCCCTATGCTGTCACGAAAGGCAAAACGAATATGTCTGTTCGGTCTGACATGTTGAATGAGATCAGTATGGCACTGCACAGGTAGATGGTAAACTACCAAATTTTCACATTTAGAAAATGTTCCGCTTCACGAAAGCTCAGTCGTGTAGAACAATATTCAAAGTCAACGATCGCAGCGTAGGGTCGGATGAACGATCCTAAACCAACTTTACTCATTATGGCAGTAATAAATACGTTTCCTTTGGTCTCGAGATAACGGTAGTTGTCGTTCACTTCACTCTGTTGTAGGTCTGGCTTAGGCAGAAGTACAAATGAGACTGAAGACCAGCTATTGTTATTTTATCTCAGAGGAATATTTATTAAAATGAATGGCATAAAACTGTTCATGCTTTCTGAAACTGTGTTAGAATCGATATTCGTAACGGTTGGCATTCCAAGCATTAGAAGCGGTGATTTAAATTTATCTTTAGTAATCGCAATTTTTGGTACTGCTAAAAATATTTACTTTTATTTTATTCCATTTTCTCAAACAAAATTAATTTCCGGTTGAAAACACAATGTCATCATAGCAAGATGATTGAGCAAATTACTACTTCCTATCCAAATCAAAAAATATCCCACGCCGCCTTGCGCCGCCGCCGCCGCCGATGATTTTAGCGAACGGCGTCACGCCGACACGCCGCCGCCGCCGGCCCAAATCACACCAACGCCGCCGATAACAACATTTTTCATCGGCGCACACCTCTAAAAATATCATTTTATAACTCGATATACTCCCAACATGTAATATTCATGCCCACAATAAAGTTGTTTTAAATGAAAGCCTCAACAAATTCGCTAAGGACAGGAACTCTGTTACATTTTTTTGAAAAATTGATTGTCCATATTTTTTTGGACTTATGCCATTTAATTTGAATTATGAATTTGGATAGATAGATTTTCACCAAACTTCCACCAAACCGAATTTTTGACTACGAAATTCTACACTCGTCCACCAGAAACTTCTTCAAATACTGCCTATCTATTATAATACATTGAAGACCCGACCCGATTTGATTAGTCGCCAATTTTGTCACCCTCATATGAAAATATGTTTGATGGGCTCTAGCAGACGAACAAGGATGAATTCGAGTAAATTCTTTCTTGAGCATGTTTTCCTTATCTTAAAGATCTTAAAGAGCAAACACAAAAATATCATTTTTGCCTTTCTCATATAGAAAGGTTATGCAATCACTCTGAAAAACGTTAACCTAATTCCGGCCCAGAGGGCCGAGTGTCATATCACATTCGACTCAGTTCGTCGAGATCGGAAAAAGTCTGTATGTGTGTGTGTATGTGTGTATGTATGTGTGTATGTATGTGTGTATGCGTGTGTGTATGTGTGTGTGTATGTGTGTATGTGTGTGTATGTATGTGCGTATGTGTCAAATAATGTCACTCATTTTTCTCAGAGATGGCTGGACCGATTTGCCCAAACTTAGTCTCAAATGAAAGGTGCAACCATCGGCTGCTATTGAATTTTGGATCGATCGGAATTCTGGTTCCGGAATTACGGGTTTCAGAGTGCGGCCACACAGAAATTTCTCATATAAACTATAGGAAGAATTAAAAATAGAATTTTTATTTTTGATGCTAAATGTCTTCAAAGTGCATGAAACGTCGAGATTTGATGCAAACTCGAAAAAAAATTTGACGACGATTCACTTTTTTGGATTTTGGCACATTTTTGCCTTTCTCATATAGAAAGGTTATGCAATCACTCTGAAAAACGTGAACCTAATCCCGGAGGGCCAATTTTTTTTTTCGACTCGCATAAGGTTTCTGGATTTTAACAGGGGCGTAGTTGATGGTTTACGGAGAGGGGTTACACCCCCCCCCCTTTACTCCCCTCCTTTAAAAATCTCCTTAAATCACCCCTCAGACCACCACCCCATCCAGCCCTCATACCCCTCCCTTTCAACCCCATCATCTTTAAACCACCACTATGTCACAAAGCATACCAATTTAAGCTGGGGAGTCGTTCGTTCATGGGACTTTCGCCCTCCTCACATACCCACCCCCGCATGACAAAATGAGTTATCAAGCAGATAACATTGATCTAATGCTGATTAGGCTAATGGAGTATGATATTTTTTGTTATCTAGAAATTTGAACGGCTTTTTTTACAGTCCTTAGTGGATTAAAACGATTTGTTTGCTTTTAAATCCCAACGTTTCGACGCCTTGTTTGCGCCTTCTTCAGGGGAGACTATATTGCGGAGTAACAGAGTAGACGAAATTTTACATTTAACAATTAAAATAAAATATTACAAGAACTTACAAAAACTGATTATCGTTCCTCGTTAATATCACTGACATGTAAGTGTATGGTCAATATATGGGGATTTTGCTTCTGGCACAAACGCTACAAATAATACACAATAAATTTAACGAGCTACACACAAACTTTGACTAACTATTTAAACTGAATCTGGACTTACTGCAATAACGATGAATTTACACATTTGGTTAAATATTCTTTGGCTATGATCGATCTTGTTTGGAGCAGACGTACAAAATGGGTGAAATATAGTTCTGTGTAGAAAGTGAAATGTTTCAGTGCTGGTGTGGAATTGTTTCAAATAGAGCTTATGGTGGAGTGGACTTTTTGCGGGCGAAATAATTCTTTGTGGTGTGTAATATAGCTGCGTATATGACGCTAAGATTGTCTACATCTGAGCGACTGTTGACGGTATGGGGTGTATTAGTAATGTGGCACATTTCTAAATATGGGAGAGACGATGAACGGAATGTGCGATCTACTATCGTGGTCTTCTCAAATGCGAACCTATGCTGGTATTGCATACAATGTTCTATTAAAGCTGTTTGTGCTCCGAGAGAGGCTACTCGGCTATCTGTTGTGGTGGTCTGATCTTGTATCAAATTATCGAGTTTGTTTACGTTGGACTTATGGCCGGATAATCTACTTTTTAACAAGTTCTTTGTCATACCAATATACACACCTGGGCAGCTATAACAGGGAATCTTGTAGACCACATTATGTTGCTGCATGGTATGAATCGGGTCTTTAACTTTGCTGTGAAGTGATCCTACGGTGTGTATTTGTCTGCTGGCTAATCTTAAAGAGCTGTAGTCATGCTTGAAAATGGACTGTAAAAAAAGCCGTTCAAATTTCTAGATAACAATAATCCAGTCGAAAGTCCACAAAATTAGATATTTTTTGTTTCAAGTGTTTCACCGTCGACACGTAGCTCATCAAGTTCGTGGCTGGCATGCCATTGTGTATAAGTGCAAAGTGTACTAAGAATATAATGGACATTTCCACAATTATGTTGAACATAAAAAGCATCCGTGCCATAGTTTAGAGAAATGAGAATGGCACAATTGCACCGCTAGGTGGATTAAAACAGGTTTTTTAAAAAAAATTGCGCTAGAAGTCTATATTAAATAATCAGAAATAGTTATCAGACTACATCAAGGAAAAGGAAGAATATTTTTACGGCTTCAGTATATTATGAAGAAAAAAATGTCTCGATTTAGGCAATGTCTCCATTTTGTCAGTTTAAAATACGTGGTATCAATAGCTGAAATTTCAGTTCTTAGTTCTCAGGCGCGTTGGAAATTTAAGTAAATTTCAAATGGATTCAAAAAGGTAGCTAGAATGTCCGCACGAAGCATGTGTACCCGTTTTACCCTAAGTTCCTCTCATAACTCAAGTATCTAGTTAAACCTGGCTGTACTTCTCCGAAAGAAGCTGAATGCAACTAATGAAAAATAGTTATTCTTATGTACAAAAAATTCGAGTTCAGCCTCTTGCTGAAATGATGTGTAAGATATAACTGCACACATACATTACGTGAAGAATTGGGCCAAAACAAGTATACACGTTTCGTGCAGTCATACTAGCTATCGCCAATCGATTGACCGGAATTTTGTACATAAGAATTACTACTTTTCATCAGCTGCATGCAGCCTCTTTCCGAGATGTACAGCCAAAACTAACTTCACATTTGAGCTATGGGAGAAATTTGGGGTAAAACGTGTACATATAGTTTGTCCAGCCATTCAAACTATCTTCAATCGATTCCCTGAACTATATAACACAAAAAAGTTACTTTTAATCAGCCGATTTCAGCCTGTTTCTGAAATGATGAGTAAGACATGACTTCACACATACATTGTGTGAATAATTGGGGTAAAACAGATACAAACGTTTCGTGCGATCATTCCAACTATCTTCAACTGATTTTCCGGATTTGGCTGCGTAAGAATTACTACTTTTCATCAGCCGCATTCAACCTCTTTCCGAGAAGTACAGACAGGTTAGCCTTCACACTTGAGTTGTGGGAAGAATTTGGGGTAAAACAGATACACGTGTTTTATCCGGTCATTCGAACTATCTTCAATCGATTTCCTGGATTATTTGGCATAAAAAATTACTTTTGATTACCCGCTTTCTGCTTTTTTCTGAAATATTGAGTATGGGCATCACCACACTTGTGTTATGTGAATAATTGGGGTAAAACGGATACAAACGTTTCATGCGGTCATTCCATCTATCTTCAACCGATTCACCAGATTTTTCTACATGAGAATTACTATTTTTCATCAACCACCTTCAGCCACTTTTCGAGAAGCACAGCCAGGTTCAACTTTCCACGTGAGATATGGAAAGATTTGGGGTAAAACGGGTACACATGTTTCGTGCGGCTATTCTATCTTCAATCGATTCCCCAGAATTTTTTGCATAAGAAGTACTACTGTTGATCAACCGCATTCAGCCTCTTTCTGAAATGTAGAGCCAGGTTTAACATTATATTTGAGTTATGGGAGGAATTGGGTTAAAACGGGTACATACGTTTCAGGCGACCAGTCTATCTATATTCAAACAGTAACCTGGATTTTTATACATAAGAATCATCACTTTTGAGCAGCCGTATATAGTCTTTTACCAAAAGCCAGGATTAACTCCAAACTTTAGTTTTGCGGAGAATTGCGGTAAAATGGGTGTATATGTTTCGTTAGGTAATTCTAATTATCTTCAATCGATTCTCTGGACTTTTTTACATAAGAAATACAAATTTTTGTCAGCCGTTTTCAATTTTCTTCTGAGTTATATATTCAGTTTGAACATAAACTCGAACGAAAAGGGGAATTGAGGTAAAACGGGCATGATAACGTGCTTTACGGTCATTTTAAATACCTGCAATAGATTCTCCAGACATTTTCACTTAAGAAGTATGCATTTTTAATAACGACACTAACCTTCTATCAAGGTATTGAGTAAAGTCGCGTTTTTGAAACTTTTTCCCACTGTGCATCGTGTGCTCACGACTCGATCCTTATCATAGCATTACTATACTCGCTCGTTTCAAATCGCGCGCGTGATAAGCTTAAATAAACGAGTGCGAATTCGAACTTGGTTAACGGTGTTTAACCACTTATTGTACCGTCCAGACATTATAGTCATGACGTTGCACCTTTGGCAAGCGAGCGATGAATGAGTCAAACGAACAGGCGGCACTTCTATTTATAACTTCACGTATTTGATTGAGGTTCTCAGGTGCCACATTCTCTATATTGGTGGCTCTGGCTAACCAACAAGCGATCTGCGTTTGACGGACAACTGCAATCATGCTGCTATGGAGTGAAATAGCAAACTGATTAATTTTTATAGTTTACACGTGTGTCACAATTTATTTGACGACAAAGAGGCCGTGCTAACAACGTTAGCTTACTCGGTCGAATAGTGCCCACCAATTATGGTGCAGATAATTGCTATCTCCGCAAATTCCATTATTTCCGCTATTTGCACTAAATATACATTCTACGGAATTAGAAATTTTGAAACGCAGCACTTGTTTTGAAACGTTAGAAGTAGAGATGGGCGAGTGAATTGCGAATCGATCAAAAGAATCCACTCTTGAAAACAAGTGAATGAGCCACGATTCTTTTTTTAAAAAGTTTTCTTTTGATTCTTTAAAAAAAATTGCTGTTGAACGACTTACAGGAATGTATAATTTAAGCATTTAGAACGAAATAATTTGTGTAAAAGTTGCCTATTTCTGAGTGCATTTATCGAAGCTAGAATTCAGTGTCAACGCCTCCTTCATTCATTCACTCCCGAGCCTACTGAAGTTTCACACAGAATTCGTCGCTGTTGTGCTATCTTATGACAAACGCCATTTTGGGGTAAACTGAGTTAGATATGCCACATTACTCGTCTAACAAATCTCTACAAGATGGCGTTTCCAGAATTTTGAAATTTTGCGTGGTTACTGAAATATAGCGAGAAAAGTGATAAAAAATTGTGAGTTTTTTGCTTCAAATCATAATATCTTAGGATTGGCTCAAGTTATAATAAAGTTTTAGTTGCTTTTATGTGTAAAAATGTCATCAGAACACAATGGCATAATAATTTTCAAAAGAAAAATGCATGTATTGGGAGAAAAACGCAGTTTTATCTTTAAACTGGAAATATTGCCTATTTGGCAACACTGTAACTAAAAATAACTATTTTTTCTAGATTCCCTGACTTATTTCCTTCAAAATGCATCCGATTGTTTATAGGACAAATGAAGCCAAAGATATGAATAAAAGTTTATAATTGGTGATTTTTTTCTATGGAAAAATTTTCATGCACGATTATGACACGTCATACAAATTTTTTCATCAATACACACCTATGACACGTGTGAGGGCGACTTTTGTTTACATTTTTAGTGAAAACTCGCAACATAGTCAACCGATTTTCGTAATATTTGAGAGATTAGTACAGAATAGGTACAAGCATCAATTGTCTTCTCTGAATTGTTTCTATTATTTATAAGTTTCATGATATTCAATCTTAAACTTTAAAAATCGTTTTTCTCGAAATGTGCAAAATGGCGCTTGTCATAAGATAGCGCAACAGCGACGAATTGCCTTCAGTGTAGAGGAAATAGAAATTAATTCACAAACAAAAGCATTTATTTGTTATATGTGAAGGCAGAATGTGACCTCTTTTTAAACTTTGGGGCATAAGTGAACTACCTAATCTTATCTAATGCATTTTTACTCGATATTCCCACTCAGAACCAGCACAGAAACAAAATTCAGTTTGAAACTGAAATTGAATTTGAACCGAAAATAACTGAATGCATGCACTGCACCAAAACAGTGAAGAACGATGAGCCCAAAAATATGCCGGCAAATGAAGTGAGAGTCAGCTGTGGACATAAAAAACATAAAAATAAATAAGCGAAATGAACACACGCACACTTTTTTGAATTTATGGAATCAACATATCTATTCCAGATCAAAATCAAAGAGATATTTTTTAATCTTTCCAAATGAATCAATTTTTTCGAGTGAATTGAACACAATTTGCTCATCTCTAGTTAGAAGTATTCTACTTCAAAAATTGATCCTGCACACACCCATGCAAGAAACCCGTGGCTGCATGCTCCCGGGGAAAAGTTTTACCTGGCTACATACAAGGTGTTCAGCAAATTCAAGATTATTTTCGGCGACAAATTTTCCAAAAACTAATCATCTAGTAATATTGTCTAATTGATTGTTTGGTTTATGATTAGGGTTGGGAAAACCGGAGGATTTTAAAAAACCGGTATTTTCGGTAATGAAAATGAAAAAACCGGTAAAACCGGTAAAAACTGGTATTTAAAAAAAAATTACAAACTGTGTTAACAAAATAATCGCTCAACGTACAAAGCCAATTGGGTATTTGATCATTTAACAGAGAACATGATTGGCTCTTACAGTACTCCTATATCGAATAAGCTTTATGAATGTTGATTTGATTACTGTTATGGTATTATGATCTTTTTTGAAGTCCACATTAAGGGGCGGGAATAGCGTAGTTGGTAAATCGATTGCCTTATGCGCAGCTCACCTGGGTTCGATTCTCAATCCCGCAAAAAGGGTTAGAAATTTTTCTAACTCAAAAAAAGAGCCATATGACCCTAAGATTAAAACCTCTATAATCAAAATAAAAAAATAGGATGTGATTCAGCATCTGGTTTGTGTATCATAGTATGCAAAGTGTCGTCGCATATTTGTACAAAAAACACTTTGGTTAGCTAGATGCAGTAAGCGTTCCGAGATTTAAAAAACAAATACATGGAAAATCAGACCTGAAGTTATTGTTTTCTGGTTACCCAAATGCTCGGCCGTGAAGGTGATGTTTACCATAAATTGGAACGGAACAGGTTTTAGCCTATCGAAAACGAAAACGCTATAGGACAGGTTGATCAAGGTCAAATTTGTCACTGGTATCCAAAAGTGTCATTCGAACACTCATACTCAATTTATAAAACCGCTTGAGTATAAATTCCGCCTTGTCTTGAAAACCAGTGCTTTGTAACAATCTTCTTTTAATTTCATTTCAACGTACCCTGAGGCAGTATTGCTGATGAAAACTGCAGAATCTATTGTCAGAGTTCTATGATAGGTCTATGCGTTATAGATTTGCCAGTAGTGTGAAGAAATTGAATACAAAATGGAGTATGGGAATATGGAGTTAATTTATTTTGTCTTGCAGATTTTCTTGTTCCTCCATATTTTGATAAGTTTTATTTGACATGTGGGATTTTTTCGGGTTGTTATAGCTGCTTACATAAGCACTATTCTCCTAAAAATTAAAAAGTTTTAAAACAGGCAAACTTACTGTGCATGACACCTAAAACACTAGCAAGTGAAAAGCTTTTTAAAGCGTGTCAAAGCTGTGTAACAATAAAACCCTTTTGTTAAATAGTCCTTCCCACCAAATTACCGAAAATACCGGTTTTTCATTCTTATAAAACCGGTATTTCGGTATAGGATATTTGGACGGTTTTACCGGTTTTCGGTAACGGTAAAACCGGTACTCCCAACCCTATTTATGATGGAATGATTTTAACTCATCTAGCAAGGAATTTTCCGCTGCGGTCACAAAATTAAGCATTTCACCTCAAAAGAAAATCCGCCAAATTGAAAATAATGGGTAATTATCAAACGGAAGTTAAAGAAAACTGGAGACGAATGAGGACGCTGCATAAGTTGGGCGATGTTGGAACAAAATGCGTCTGAGGTTGACAGTTCGGCTTTTCCAAATTAGTGTGTACGAATAAGTTTGATTTCTAGTCTTCCATCTTGCGCAATTTTTTAAAGACTGCACGTATCGAGGCGAATCTTTCACTACTAAATCAATCTGTATTCTCCAGATAATTCGCTATCATAACGTTCCAAATTCGACCTATAGATGCGCTGTTACAGAATAAATAATGTGTACGAATTTTAAGTGAAGTAAACTTCATTTATTTTATTGTTAAAGATCTTCGCGAAGGATATGCAAGTAACATTATTGACAGAAAGCGCTGGATGGAAAATGCTAATTGAAAAATTTCATTCTCTTGGTATTAACTTCATCTGATAAAATTTGAAATGAGACTAAAATTAAGAGCATTTGAGGTAAAATAAAGGACGCTTCCCAAACGCTTCAAAATTAAGGGCAAGTCCTTTAAAATAAGGAGGGTTGATAATAATTATTTTTTTTCCGTTTTCCGCCCCTGATTTCAACAGTGTATAACTTCTGAACCGGTGCTTAGGACAAACGTTTTTATCACCATTTGGAAGGAAAAACCCAGCACGTTCAAAATAATGTGTGATATCAATATAGTTTTCTGCCCATAGTAAAGTCAAATACATATTTGTATTTGGTAAAGTTATACGGATCAAAAAACAAAGAATAACTGAACACATAATCTGTCACAACTCTTTTCAAATAAATCACAACAATTTGGTTTCTTGGGAAAAATTGTGTAAATAAAATGATACTGAATAATGTAATCACGAGAAATCAGAATGTTAGGCGAAAAATTTGAATTTAACTTAATTTTTTCATAATTCGACAACAAAAGCGACAAAGAAAAGATGTCTTTATGAAAACGTTCTCCTCTACAACTTTTTTGAAGGCTCTATAGCACTATTTCTTTTCTTTCGAAAGTTAGATTTTCGCTTGCCTACTATTTTCAATTTCTTGAAACAGGAATACTCGATAGGATGGCGCATTTTTTACACATCACATAGAACGCGTCAATTGACGAATTTCGATGGCTTTGGCTCCATATTAAGTTCCTCAAAAACGTGTTTTGAACCACTGTATAATTGAGCAATAGCTCTTTATAATAATTCAGTTGGCAATATTTAGCCTCAACTAAAGTCATGTTTCGGAGTTCTGTTTCTGTAATAATTTCGCTAAATCAACTGTTGAGTAAACTTTGCAGCGCTTTTTATTCCCATGCTTTGCACAGATGCCCTGAAGACTGTCCCAGTTTATGCTTTTTGTTTTTTGTGACAGTTCAAACAAATAAACATTTCATGCATTTCAATCCTATCTATCACCTCTTTGTATGAACGAATGGGCTTTTTACACGCCGTTAACAGAATATCGCGGCACGCGACAGAAGTAATTTGTTCAAGCTATTAGACCATTATTTACACTATCATAAATGAAACAACGAAAAATATGATTTACACCCGCTTTCACTCCCTTAATTCGGCCGCCATCCCGCTAGATTTTATCACCGTCAATTTGTTTGATAGACATCACCGGCAGAGCAAATAATCCACCGTCGCCACGCAGGAAGCTTGCCAGGGAGCTGAACTAAGGTGACGAAACGCCAACGCCAATATCACTGGATTAAAGTCATTTTTTTTTCTTTCTAAGGGCGATTCCGATTTAATATAACAACTGTAAATTCCGGCGGGAATAGAGGTAAAAAAAAGGTCACGCGGCGCCTCACGGTGAAAGTATCCACCCCCTCGCGGCGATATTAAAACAATATCACCGTCAGATCAATCTCGCCCCCTCGCGGTGCAGCGGAAGGGTAGTAGGGTGGTTCGAAGCTTTCTAAATTTTTATCTACAATCCTATGTTGGTTGTTTACCACTGCTGTGATACGTTCATTAGTAAACAATAAGTGAAATAATAAATTCTTAGATATGAACTGTCAATTTCAGCTCTAATTAACTGAAAATGTTTTCATTCTTAACTTTTCTCTAAAATCGTTCGATTTAATTTTTGGTAACAGCCCTCATTAGAAACATATCCAAAACCGTTTGCCCGGCGCCTCCGAACATGAATAAAATACAACCCAATGCACCCTCCGACTCGCCTCGATATGGTTGAAGGTTCGACTAGCATAGAAGTAAAAAAAAAATTGAATCACGGGTGCTGATTTCAATCGGCTTTCCTGAACTGCGAACGGTTGGTTGTTTTCGGTTCCCGTCGACGAAAAACAGTGATATTGGTAGGAAAGTGCGCAACAGAACCGCCGGAAACAGGAAGCTGGGGGGCACAAAACTTTGCGGGATGGGAGCGTGCGTTCTTGTCCGGTCGGTATAGTAGGTGTGAGGTGGTGTAGTAGAAACAAACTACTTATCCGACTTCTGAAAATACAACCGAGTGTCAATGTCCCGTTTGAAATGTCCATCAAACCATTCAAATTGCTTCCTGAAGAGAGTGGAACGATATTGGCACGATAACTTTGAAGTTTCTCAAATTCATCCTGAGGCTGCATCATTGACAGACTTGACTTTATTCCTTAATATACTGAATGCCAGTTTTGCAACGAATGATGTTTTTTTCTTCAATTTAAAACAAAATCGAATTTTCTCCGCACTATTTAACTTTTGACATTTCAACAAATATTCGGTATGAAAAGGTTGCCACAAATAGTCCACCATGAATCAATTTAATGATGGGATCGGTTATTAGTTGCATAACATATTGCCCAGCCAAAGGAAGGGTCATCAAATCACAGTTATGCGCAAAATTTGACTTAATGGATTGCTCTTTGACCCTTCTGCCTTGACCAGACCATGCAAAAGCTGCCATATAAAAATGATAAACCGATGATAAGTACGAAAAAAAATCCCTCGGGTGCCATATGAGGCGGCTATTCTTTTTATTCCACACTTCCCTCAAAGAAAAAGTTTGCGAAGAAAATTGTTTGGATTTTCACTTACCAAGTACGATTGCCCTTCGTGTTGCAAATTTTCCCCCGTGTCACGTCACGAAATGTGACACATTTCGCACATATGACCCTTTAACACGCCACTCCGCCGAGCCTTGATTACCATACGGTAAAAATCCAGCCAATCGTCGCCATCAACCCAGAAAATGCCTTTCTAATAGCTCGTAATAATGGTAATAAAAAAGAACTAGGAAATTGTTCCGCTTTTTTCCGTGAAAATTTCTTTTTTTATTCGTTGAAACCCCAGCCGACGGCGACAACGATCAATACGAAGGACGGACGGACGGACGGAAGGACACATATATGTGAGAAGCCGGAGCTCAATTTGCCATATGTGGTGCTGCAAAAGAAACCGAAGGACCTATTCAGGGTGTGACACCTTTAAGGCAGCCAGGCAGCTAGCGCGACAACGCCTCATTTTCCACGGTGAAAATTAGTTTCATCGAAGTGGGCCGTCGTGGTGAGACTGTTTGGATCGCACATGTCACGGCTCTCACACCGACCGCGTGCGGTGAAGCTGAAGCTTCGAAGCGATCGAAGCCAGCGCGCGGTGACAATCGGAAGTGCGGTAGCACGAAGGTGGTTGTATCTTTTGTCACGTTATTGCGAGTTTAGTATGAACATGAGGAAATGGGACAAAGTAGGGTAGGACTGACAGTTAGCAGACAAACGATTGATTTATTGACAAACAATGAATGTTGTCCATGTGGCGATGTTCCCTTCGGTTTGGTGTGATCTATGATCGATTTTTGTTTGGGCCATCAACCGAGTTAAGCACGATGAGACAAACAAACAGCACTTGACTATGCGGCTGTTATTATCAGTTTGTGAACATGACAAAGTGGAAGTTGTTTTGGTGGCAGAAACAAATTGTCCCGCAATGATTCATCAAATTGTGACAACGTTTGAGGGAGCGCTGCTGGGTCGTAGAGTGATGTCAAAGGATCGATTAGTTTCTTACTGATTGGAAGTTGTAATAACGTTTGAACGATAGAAATAATCACTGGTGAGTGGTGATATATGGTATAGCGGAAAATTCCGAAGTCCGATTAATATATTTTGCACTCGGTATTCATCAGTATATTTAAATTCACTGCTTCTGTTGACAAAAATCGATAAATTTAACTACATTTAACTAACGAAAACAAAACCTGTTGCTCTAACTTTCGTTATGCAATAACGAAAACATGGTGAATATATCCCCAAATTCAACGCTCTTGTAACATTCAATTTTGGATCAATTCTTAATCATGTTCGATACTAAGAATGCAGTTTGGTCAAATTTGACCATTCTGTCACAGATTCCGGTTACTTTTCCAAGGGTACCTTTCCAATCCCTTTTCAGAAAATAGCAAACTGCTACCTCGTTTGACAAAACAAATGTCATTTGACAGTATCCGATTTTTCCGTAGTTGGTTTCTGTCACCCCTTTTAGGATTGTGATGGAACTGATTTAAAAAATTTGAAGGAATCTTTCTTGAGGTCTTACACCACTGTAGAATGTTTGAAAAATCAAACTTTTTATGTGTAATGTGCTTTAGGATGTTGAAAATGAAATCCCAAAAAATGGAAGACGACAATAATATCTAAATGTTCAGATTATCAATTCTGTCGCATACTGATACATACATACATACATTCAAAATTGATGTCTCCAGCGACGTAAGTCCTGTTTTATAATTTAAGCTGATGCAATAAAGTCGTAAATAGAAGGAAAATGACCATGCAATACGGTTTTTTTTGCAACGAAGTATTTTCGTTCTATGCAAATAATGCTCGTATTTCTACATATTTAGTGTACATTACACGAAAGTTTTCGTTGATAATGTAATTATTTTTCGTGAATGAAACGAAATGTTACGTTATTTTAATAAATGTGTGTACGAATGATTTGGTTGGTCATACGAATCCATTTTCGTTCGTTGAACAAAAGTTTTCGCATTTATTTACAAATTTATTTTGTGCCACCTGATCTTTTAGGATTGATACTTGGCAGCACCGATTTTTTTTTAAATTAATTGAATCTATCTGGCCAAATCGATTTTATTTCAAACTGCTCACCACTATTGAGTTCTAGAATGATTGTTGTATTTCTTGTTCGTGACATTTACGAAAAATGTTTACGAAAAGTAGATGCACTCTTGTAGTAGCTATTTTTGTGGATAAATATTGTGGGGATTTTTGGCAAGACCTGTGAATAGTGCAAAACAATTTTTTTTGGATTGATTGCGAAACTATTTCGCTAATAGCAAATTTTTTTTTGGTAAAATTCAAGAAAAACTTTGTCATATTTACGAACATCTTTGAGGGTCCTTATACACATAATAAAAGTATCATAACTAAATAATGACATCAAAGAGCCATAGGGCCCGAAGCTAGTTAACTCGGCATAGCAAACCCACCCAAGCCGAACCTGCAACAACAAATAAAGAAGGATGGCTCTTCTCGAATGGCGTGTGACCAGCATCGGGGGATTTCATCAAACTCTTATTTAACATATTTTATTATCATTTTCCCACAATACAATAAATACTTAGATATTCATTTATCGTTTATTGGATATCTGACAATTGCAGAGGGGCTGGTATTAGCTAGGAAGTTGATATCACTATTATCTAAGCCCAGCCAAGACGCCGTGTTTTCTATTCGAATGTCATATAAAGCAACAAAAACTGGTCCCTCTTCTTCATTTCCTGCATCTTATACACTTTCTAATTTTGTATATAAAATTAAGGAGTTTTGCCTTTCTCATAAGGAAAGGATAGGCAATCACTCTGAAAACCGACTGTTTAACCGGAAGTCCGAGTCTCATATACCATTCGACTCAGTTCGTCGAAATTGACAAATGTCTGTATGTGTGTGTGTGTGTTTTCAAAACTCACTCACTTTTCTCAGAGATGGCTAAACCGAATCGCTCAAACTTGATTTCAAATGAAAGGTGTAATGCTCCCATAAGCTGCTATTGAATTTTTTGTCGATCGGACTTCCGCTTCCGGAGTTACGGGTTGAAGAGTGCGGTTACCCAGCATATTCCCACACACAAAAAATAATGAAATTTAAACGACATGTAAATCAATACGAATGTAAACATGCAAAGATTGAATCAAAACTTTGATTGAAAATTACGTTAAAATCAATGCACTCAATTGGAACATCAAAAAGCATACAATTTTACACTTTCATTCGTGTAATATTACAAGTCATTCATTTTACAGCAAAAAGCGTGTAAAAAATACATTGAAGTGCATTTGTTTTCCGTTTAAAGAAACTGTAATTTTCAATCCACGTGTAGAATTATAATAAAATTCGTTGAAGAAAGCACGACAAGTCGTGTGAATTTTTAATGGAACTTAATTTTACATTTATATTCATGCTCCAAATATGTGCATGAAAATAAACTTAAAATTACAAAATATTTTTTTCTGTGCATATAAAATGGTAACACGATGATGTCCAAATGGTGTAATAGATATTAAAAAGGGTGCAACATAACTCGGATTTGGGGGTCTAGATCACTAATGATCTTTCTAAGCAGCTTTGACCACATTGGCCACCTATGATGGTTCTTGATGCTCCGGGTAGTTTCCAAGTTAATAAGTTAATTTTACACCTTTTCTCAGGGAATTCTTGACCGATTTTTATACACTTCGTTTCAAATGAAAGATACAATACTCCTATGAACTGCAATTGAATTTCATTAATATCTGACATTTGGTTCTGGAGTTACAGAGTGCCAATCGAGCCCATATATTCTGATTCCTGATTCCATGCTATCTGCCCTAACTTGAAACCCGTAGTCTTAAAAGATTTTGGTTTTAACAGGATGGCACCACGTATTGCACAAGTAATGTAACAATCGGTAATCGGTCACCACCGTGCCGCCTATCGTGCGGTATCGGTATGCCTGGACTCAGTGGCGGCGCGAGGTGTTTTGCCGCTCGCGGCCAAAAATTAAATTTGCCGCCTCTTCAATAATGAATTTTTGACAGTTCGATTCTTTTCCACCTATTCATATAAAACAAATATGATAAAAGTATTAGAAAATGTCTGCATAAAAATATTCACACTTCTTCACAATTTATTGTCAATATTTTGTTATTAATATTCATTGTGAAGCCATAACTTGTTTATATATTATTAAATTTTTAAATCGTATCTTTCTTACTTTCGCTTCATGCAAAAGTTTTACCCTTTTTGTCTATGATTGTTAAAAAATTGAGTTTGTTACCGTTTTTCAGTTGATATTTTTCGGTGATAAATAATCAAAACAGTTTTTCGAATACGTTTCGATTTCCCACCAGCGACGGCAAGGCGCGTGAGTGAATAATTCTGAGGATGGCTGAAATTAAATAGGGAAGTAAGCTGAAACGTAAACGGTAAACTGTGGTTTTGGTTAATTATCACTGAAAAATATCAACTGAAAAACGGTAACATTCATGAACGGTGGCTAAAACCTGGAAACAAAAATTGAGTTTGGAAGCTGCATTGTATAAATATTTCCGGCTTATCGTTTTACATCACAAATGCATTTTGGTGATAATCTATTAAATTTACCTGAAATTGATTTCTTAGAACAGTGGTTTTCAATCTTTTTAGTTCAACGTATCTCTTTCTGAATTTTTTTTGCCATCATAACCCTGTCAGAAAAAAATGATTTTCAATTGAATGAAAACATTAACTTTACAATTGGAAATCTGTTCCTGAGTGTTCAGTAAGTATTTCAATTTATGACACGCTGAAACGATATATGAAGACAAACATCCGACGGGAACGTATCAGGAATCAGAATATACTGGCTTAAATGGCACGTTCCACGTATGTAGTCAGGGATTTAGACTGTCTTCGACAACCTTTTCCATTTTTGATTCATAGCAAAAAATCGTGTTTTTCGGGACCTTCAGCGCTAAAAACTTTTCTGCCCGGTCATTTTTAACCGATTTTCAATTTCTGTGTTCTGGAAAGAACGAGAAATGACCATCCCAACAGTATGTGTTATGTTCTTTAAAATACTCTGATCATAAGTTAACTGGCGCCATTCTCCATTTTCTACTGTGCTGCCGCGTATTGAACGCAGAATTCTTCTCTACAAACCGAGTAATCGATAACCTACTTCCTTCAACATCCAAGCTTCATGGTTGTATAGAGCAACAGAGAGTATCAGTGATTTGAATAAATCAAGTTTAGCGCGCATTCTTAGGCTATTGGTTTTTAGCTGACTACGCAAACCATGCTCGCAGCAACAACGTGCCTTTTTCCTTTGTGGCTAAAATCGTTATCATATGTAACTAGTATTTGAAGAAGCAGCAGAGGACGAAGGCGGTATGGCAACGGATCTTCGAGAATGCGCAAAAGACGATAGGATGCCGGCCCCTGATCTCCAAGAAGTCAAAGAGGAGATCGGTCGGCTGAAAAACAACAAACCTGCCGGTATAGATCAACTACCCAGCGAGCTATTAAAATACGGTGGTGAAACACTGGCTAGAGCGCTGCACTGGTTAATCGCCAATATTTGGGAGGAGGAGATTCTTCTGGAGGAGTGGATGCAGGGTGTTGTTTGCCCAATCTGCAAAGGGTGACAAGTTGGATTGCTGCAACTGCCGCGCGATCACACTACTTAGCACCACCTACAAGGTCCTGTCCCAAATTCTACGTCGTCGATTGTCACAATTTGCAAGGGAGTTCGTAGTGCACTCCCAAGCGGGATCCATGGGTTCCCGTGCCATCATGGACCAAATATTCGCAATTCGGCAGGTTCTGCAGAAGTGCCGCGAATACAACGTGCCCACTAGACTGCCCAGAAAAATGATGAATTTTTGAAAACTCGATCGGCCCACCCCTGAGTCGATTCCTAGTCCCACCAGGAGTACTTGCACCAAATTTGAAGCAAATCGGACAAGTCTAACTACCGGACCAACGTGCCTGAAGTTTATATGGGATTTTCCAACAATTTACATGGGGAAAACTCACTAGCTCGTATTTTCGCCGCTAGGTGGCACTGTATACATCGTATTATCACTGTAAGTGAAAATTAGAAAGATATTTAATTGTCTACAACTTTGTCGAAGACTGCTAGTAAATCCGGCTATGTTAAAAGAAGTTATTAAACTTTTAACGAAGTGATGTCTGAGTCAGTTTTGCATGGGGCCTAGCAGTGCATGGTTGTGTATCAGTACTCGAGTCCCGCGAACTATATATTTTTGTGTAATAATGGTTATATTTAGCTGAATAGTATGTTTACAAGAATTATAGTAAATAATATGAGTTATGTTTTGGTTAGAAAATTTTAGTTCCACATGTGACCGCATAGAGGGCGTCACTACTAACTTTTCATATAAGAGAGATACAGTATCAAGATGTTCAGAAGAAATACTGAAAAATGCCTGTTCTATAACTTTGTAGAAGACATCAAATTTCTATCTCTCTCCGTTGAAAAGTTAGTGTTGGCGCCCTCTATGCGATAACAGGTGAAACTAAAATTTTCTTATCAAAGCATGACTCGTATTATTTACTATAATTCTTCTGAACATACCATTGAGCTAAACCTAACGATTATTTCACAAAAATGTTTAGTTCGTGTGAATCGAGTACTGATACACAACCATGCACTGATAGGCCCCATGCAAAACTGACTCAGACATCACTTCGTTAAAAGTTTAAAACTTCTTTTAACAAATTCGGATTTACTTGCAGTCTTCGACTAAGTTGTAGACAATTCAATTATCCTTCTTATTTTCACTTACAGTGATAATACGATGCATACAGTGCCACCTAGCGGCGAAAATGCGTGCTGGTGGGATTTCTTCATGTAAATTGTTGAAAATTCCCATACAAACTTCAGGTCCGTTGGTCCGGTAGTTAGACTTGTCCGATTTGCTTCAAATTTGGTGCAAGTACTCTTGGTGGGACTAGGAATCGACTCAGAGGTGGACCGATAGGGGTCATTTTTTTCCTGTCACCTTAGTGCCCACACATCATTTGTCCATTGATTTCAAATCGGCGAATGACACCATCGATCGAGATCAGCTATGGCAGATAATGCACGAGTACGGTTTTCCGGATAAGCTAACAGGATTAGTCAAAGCGACGATGCACCGTGGGAAAAAATGGACCCAAAACGCGACATTTTTTGAAAAGGCTGGATGTCGTTTACCAGGTAAGGTTTTTCTTATGTAAAAAGAGCTGAAATATTGATTGCTAGTATTTACAATGACCGCACGGTACGCTATCATGCCCGTTTTGCCCCAATTCTCCTTTTCGTTTGAGTTTATTTTCAAAACTGAATATATAACTCGGAAGAAAGTTGGAAACGACTGACAAAAATTGATATTTCTTATTTAAAAAAGTCCAGAAAATCGGTTAAAGACATTTAGAATCATCGCACGAAACGTATACACCGATTTTACCCCAATTCTCCGCAAAACTAAAGTTTGAAGTTAATCCTGGCTTTATATTTCGGTAAAAGGCTATATGCGGCTGATCAAAAGTGATGATTCTTATGTATAAAAATCCAGGTTATCGTTTGAATATAGTTAGATATAGTTGGTCGCCCGAAACGTATGTACCCGTTTTACCCCAATTCTTCCCATAACTCAAGTATAAAGTCAAACCAGGCTCTACATTTCAGAAAGAGGCTGAATGCGGTTGATCAAAAGTAGTATTTCTTATGCATAAAATTCTGGGATATCGATTGAAGATAGGTAAAATGGCCGCACGAAACATGTGTACCCGTTTTACCCCAAATATTCCCATATCTCAAGTGGAAAGTTAAACCTGACTGTGCTTCTCGAAAAGAGGCTGAAGGTGGCTGATGAAAAGTAGTAATCCTTATATAGAAAAATCCGGGGAATCGGTTGAAGATAGTTGGAATGGCCGCACGAAACGTTTGTATCCGTTTTACCCCAATTATTTACATAATACAAGCGTGGTGATACACCTTACTCAATATTTCAGAAGAAAGCAGAAAGCGGTTGATCAAAATTATTTTTTTTATGCCAAATAATCCAGGAAATCGATTGAAGGTAGTTCGAATGACCGGACAAAACACGTGTATCCGGTTTACCCCAACTTCTTCCCATAGCTCAAGTGTGAGGTTAAACCTGTATGTACTTCTCGGAAAGAGGCTGAATTCGGCTGATGAAAAATAGTAATTCTTATGTACAAAATTCCGGGCAATCGATTTGAGCTAGTTAGAATAACCGCACGAAACGTGTATATCCGTTTTACCACAATTCTTCCCATAGCTCAAGTGTGAGGTTAAACCTAGCTCTGCTTCTCCGAATGAAGCTGAATGCGGCTGATGAAACGTAGCAATTCCTATGTAAAAACTTCCGGGAAATCGAATGAAAATAGTTAGAATTACCGTACGAAACGTGTATACCCGTTTTACCCCAATTCTTCACATAATATATGTGTGAAGTTATACCTTACTCATTATTTCAGCAAGAGGCTGTAAGCGGCTCACCAAAGTAGTTTTTCTTGTGTAAATCAGTTCAGGGAATCTTTTGGAAATACTTGGAATGACCGCACGAATCGTGTTGACCCGTTTTACCCCAATTCTGTCCCTTACACTTGTGTGAAATTATACTTACCGAACATTTCAGAAAGAGGCTGAAAGCAGCTGATAAAAAGTAATTTTTTTATGTTAAATACTTCAGGGAATCAATTGAAAGTAGCTAGAATATCCGCACGAAACATGTGTACCCGTTTTACCCTAAGTTCCTCTGATAACTCAAATATGAAATTAAACCTAGCTGTACATCTCCGAAAGAGGCTGACTGCAACTGATGAAAATACTAATTCTATGTACTAAAAATTCGCGTTGAGCCTGTTTTTGAAAGGATGAGTAAAATATAACTTCACACATACATTACGTGAAGAATTGGGGCAAAACGAGTATACACGTTTCGTGCGGTCATACTAGCTATCTCCAATTGATTCCCCGGAATTTTGTACCTAAGAATAACTACTTTTCATCAGCCGCATTCAGCCTCTTCCAGAGAGTTACAGCCAGGTTTAACTTGACATGTGAGCTATGGGAGAAATTTGGGGTAAAACGGGTACACATATTTTGTCCAGTCATTCGAACTATCTTCAATCAATTCCCTGGATTATTTAACATAAAAAAGTTACTTTTAATCAGCCGGTTTCAACCTGTTTCGGAAATAACGAGTAAGACATTACTTCACACATACATTATGTGAATATTTGGGGTAAAACGGATACAAACGTTTCGTGCGGCCATTCCAACTATCTTCAACCGACTCCCCGGATTTTTCTGTATAAGACTTACTACTTTTCATCAGCCACCTTCAGCCACTTTTCGAGAAGCACAGTCAGGTTTAACTTTCCACTTGAGATATGGGAAGATTTGGGGTAAAACGGGTACACATGTTTCGTGCGGCCATTCTAACTATCTTCAATCGATTTCCTAGAATTTTTTGCATAAGAAATACTACTTTTGATCAACCGCATTCAGCCTCTTTCTGAAATGTAGAGCCTGGTTTGACTTTATACTTGAGTTATGGGAAAAATTGGGGTAAAACGGGTACATACGTTTCGGGCGACCAGTCTAACTATATTCAAACGATAACCTGGATTTTTGTACATAAGAATCATCACTTTTAATCAGCCGCATATAGCCTTTTACCGAAATATAAAGCCAGGATTAACTTCAAACTTTAGTTTTGCGGAGAATTGGGGTAAAATGGGTGTATATGTTTCGTGAGATGATTCCAAATGTCTTCAATGAATTTCCTGGACTTTTTGCATAAGAAATATCAATTTTTGTCAGTCGTTTCCAACTTTCTTCCGAGTTATATATTCAGTTTTGAAAATAAACTCAAACGAAAAGGAGAATTTGGGCAAAACGGGCATGATAGCCATAGGCGGCTCCAGCTGGCTGACAAAGGAGGGGCACGACTTTCTGACAGAATATTATTTATAGACCATTTAAAAAATAAATACATTTAGAAATTTCGAATTTTAGAATAACTTCTTAAAACAGTTCATATTTAGGGATTGGCGACTAGTGAATCAAACACCATTCTTAAATGAAATTACTATTTTTTATAATTCATTTATTCGATACGGCTTATTGCAGTGACTTAACGAAGCCGGGAGTCTTTTATATATTTACAAAATGTAACTAAAAACAAAACCAAATGTTATTGAGTGTTCGTCGGATTTAGTACGTGCTGTACTTACTATAGCTTCTTTCGCGGCGGGGGCACACGTGTCTTCTCGCCTGCTGCATCATGAGGTTCATTTACTTTTCTCTTATCATTTACGTAAAGATGGGAAATCTGTTCGCGAGCGGTTCAGGAGAACTGGTTCTTAAAATAGAAAGAGTGAACGGTAGTTCCTTTCCAAAGCACAGTAGTAATTATTTAATTTCCTTAGACATGAATTGGCCAGTTCGCCTAGAGCAGATCGCCAAATTCAAGGGATTAATTTTAAGGCAAGCAAATAACAATGAACTGACCTACCATCTCGCAAACTATCATGGACGCTATCTTGTGGAAATTGGAAATTGACGAATAACGACATTCAAGAAGAATAGAAAAATCCCTCACTCTCTATTTCTGTCATTTCATCATACACAACTGGCAACGAATATGTGTAACAGTTCGATTGGCAAACGCTCAAAGAGAGTTTTCGCTCCAAAATTATACTGCCTATGTCCTCCGGCGTTTCCAGATCAGACTTTCGACAATCATTCGCTATGTACAATTAAAAATTCAACTAAACGGGAAAATGGTTCATGTGATCTAGTTCTTTTTACAGAACTATTCTGCTCATCTCGGTAATGCCGCGTTCGTGCTCACGATCAGATTTATTCGTTGCCTTTTGTACTGCTTGAAGGCGCTGGCTGTTGATGTTGGTGTGCTTGATGCTGTGTTTTCAGTTGAACAGTTGCCACAAATTTGGTAGCCTGGTGATTGTAGTAGGATTGATTTGCCATATATGTGTTGGCAATTGATTGTGATGTATTCACCTGACTATCTTCCGCTTAAAATTTTTACATAATGTCCCGTTTAATACACAGTACTTGCACATAGGAATCTGCCCATCATGGATGCATAGCGTGGCTTGTTCAATTATAGTTCAGTTGTGTTTGAATTGTATAGTCAAGAGTGGATAGATCTTTGTACCCGCCTTCTCACCGCAAGAATATCATAAGCCATATTCAGGAAAAAGTATCAGGTGGAACGGATTCTACATCTCCAAATTATGACGTGTAATTTTTATTCAGTTTAAAGGGGTAAGCGTTGATAGCTCATATAACTGTACCTCTATTTGTTGTTCGACTGTGATGATTTCTGCTTAATGATTAGCCTTTTAAGTCATGTATATATAAATCAAACGACTTGGTTTTGAATTATCCGACGTTTCGGCCGTTTTTGGCGGCCCTTTTCAAGGAAAACTGTAAATGTAGTTTATTTAGTATACTGTTTTTTAATAGTTTTACAATGGTTGATTTGAACTCACTATCGGTCTGTCGCTTTTGTTAGGGACGCATTTTTCCAGCATTGGGACGCTCAAATTAAATTTTTCATGTGCTGTTGTATAGTTGTTTGGAGTTAGAAATGTTTGTAAATGGATGAAAATAGTTATATAAGAGACTTACTGTGCTAGACAGTTTGTTTTGGCACAAGAAAATTTTCACGGGTACACTATTTACCACCATTCACTACTCACCGATCGCTTTGAAAACATTAGTGCTTTTGTGGGTATAAAGTGTCAGTATAAAAGGGAAACTTTAAAAATCACTCATTACTAGACTTAGTCGAATTCACCAGAGCAATGCTACGAAACATATCACACAACCAATTTCCCCGCAATCAACATCCGATAACATACTGGAATCACACCGATCAACCAAAACAGACGACATATGTTTTCGGTCTCTACCGTACATCCCGAATTTGACCAACACAATCACCCGTAGCCTTAAAGCAGATTATCCGCATCGGTCCTAAACAGTGTCGAAGATCCTGTTGATCCAGCCTTATGCTACAATATGATCTACAGCATCCCGTGTGGAGGATGCAACATTTCATACATTGGAATGACCAAAAATCATCTGAAACCGAGACTGACCGGACATCAGTCCACCATAAACAAATATAAAAAACTGACTGAAGCAGGGGCCACCAACACCGATATCGATATGGTCCAGCTTGGAGAAAAAAACAGCCCTCATCGGTCACACCATACAGTACCATAAGCCTAGGCTCAATTTTCACTTCTAGAAAATATTCCGAAAGAATTTCTTGTTTTTAATTTTCTTGGGAAAACAATTAAATTGAGTACTTATTTTGTTATCATCGAAATATCTCAACAGTTTTTTTTAAAATTTTGCTCTCACAGTGCACTGGTAGCAGATTTGTTTAATGACAAAGAACAATTTCTTGCTCTCGATTTTGATCTTTTAGCCATTCACAACATCAAGTTTAGTTTTAAATTTGCTATCCGATTTTACTCAAATGCGCTCACAATATCAAATTAAATTCTAAATTTCCAAATAACAGTTATGTTACTGTATTGTTTCCGTGTATGAATCCTGATATATAGTTTAACTAATAAAAAGGGACAAGACCAATCTATCATTTTGGCAAACAAATTTAAATTAGTAGCCTTGGAATTCCATTTATTTTGAGCAGATTCCTCGTTCAACGGAATGCAGATACGCGAGAAGTTAGAATTTTTGTGCTCATCTTGGAAAGCTTTTAAAAGCCTTTCATTGTTTGTTTACACTTTTGCTTGGCTATTTACTTCACAGTTTTTAACCAACATGGTACCGAGTTATTCCTCATCTAGGAGGAGAAAACAAAAGTAACTGTGAATAGTTGCTCGAAAAACCTTCAGCGTCGAGTCGGGAACTTAGATTATCCTGAAAGTACTGCGGCGCGAGTGATTAGAAGTACAAGGAAACCCTCACTACTGCCATCCATTCTTGTCAACTGTGGTTGCAGGTCAATCGGAAAACCAAACCTGATCTCAATAGCTTGAATTACGGTTTGGCGAAAAAATCGACGATGAAGTCTATGGAAATTTCAAACAAATCGGGGTTCAAACAAGGCTCCTGCTCACTGCAACGTTCCTAGGAGATGCAAGTTTGTTTTCGTGGGTAAGTTCATGAAAAAAAAGATTTGGCGAGGGATCTGTACCTTTAGTAAGAAAACCGGCTATTTTGTGACGGATTAGACTATGAATTTGGAAATATTTAAAAGGGAGTGCTCCAATAAACAGGTTTTACGCTTCATTAATTTTCATGATGGTCCAGTTATGTGTCGGCCAAATCTAGTCAGCTGCCATAACAGCAAGGACGTGCTACCAGGCCCGTGCGCTGGAAATTCTCAAGGGAAGGGTTTTGATATTTTTACCTTTCTTATAAAAGAAAGATACGAAAAACCTACGGCTCCGTGAAGCTAACGCCTTGAGCCGTGCCAAATAAACGAATTAAAAAAAGAAAGGTACAGAAATTCTGCAACTCTGAAGATTATTTCCGAGCCGTGGAGGGCCGAGTCTTGCGTACCAATCGATTCAGCTCAACAAATTGAGTCAATTTATGTTATCAAGAAGGATTCTTCAACAAACATCGCTGCCTGCTAGTTTGTGGTAGTATCGAATTTTTACTGCAGTGGTTTGTAGTAGTTCAGCCTGCCAACTAAACCTAAACCTCTTGTTTACCCTAATCCGTATCCCCCGGATCCATCGTTAGGTGTCATTTCAGGATGGATTGTGTTTCTGCTCCTTTTATTTTATCGTTCATTGCTACTTTTTCTAATTCTTCTTGGTGCGACTCGTACCTATTTATATGCTAACTGACGCTGAGAATTCCTCGGCGGCGGTATTTCTCTCGATATCGATGCCCATTTTCGTGAGCCATATAGCTCTCAACAACTGCGACGGAGATATCATCGGCAGTGAAATTTCTCTTGACAACGGTAACCCGATCTTCTACGACTTCATGTGGCTCGTTCGTGTTTTCCTTACCTCCCGTTGCTAGTTCGCTGACCGACCTTTGCTGTGTCTACTCACAACTATTGATATTATCGCAACTTGTCGAAACAGGAACCGATTCGGAGATGCCGATCAGTTTGACTTACATCCCTTTCCAGCCACCCTGGTAATATTTTTTCCTTGATTTCTTCAACGGCTTGTTTCTAGAGTGTATAAACTCAAATGACATTTTATGATTCAAACGGCTCGCAGTATTGTTTACTGTTAAGACATTTTTAAAGGTAATTATTCTAAATCCTCGTGAGATGGGTCTGAGCCCCCAAAACCTTTCCAGTGTGCACGGGTTGCGTGCTACAATTGTTCAAAAGCATAGGAGTCATTTCATTACAAACTAACGGAATCCGCAAAATTGTTACCAGTTCCGTCCGTCATTGACATGAGCGATAATGAAACTCGAACTGAAGATTAAAGGAGCAGTCACCAGCGATATCAGACAGATGGAGAATTGATGGAGTCGGTTAGCCGAGGCAGTGACTAAAAGAAGGTGTGCACTGATTGAAAAATGTATGCATATTTAAAAAAACGGATTAATTGTTTCAGTTATTCCCATGAGATAAGCTCTAATTATTTATGTTCCAACCTTAGACAGTTTATTGGTAAAGCGTAAAAAATACACGAATTTGAAAAAGTCCTATGCCTAAATGATCTAGCCTTTTATGCGTAGCATTAGGATGATAACACGGTGCTACAAAATAAAAAAAAATTAATGTGCTTTTCAAGTGATCTGGTAAAGGTAGATCTACTGCTGAGTGTGCCATATGACTCCCGTTATTACCGGATATATTTCTGAAGGCGATGGCATTTTGATTCTCGTCAAGTTTTAGCTCTACTTTAAATATATAAAATAGAAATATTTATTTCAAAAGTTCCGAATATACCGGTACCTACTTATTATTATCCATATTTTCGATGCCGGTATTACTGGTATCACAATCCTAATACTTTGCTTATTGCTTGCACAAATTCAAAATTGCTTTTGTTACCAAATTAAATTAATTAGCTTTTACTTGGTTAAATAAAGTATAACAAAAAAATGATTTTAGAATATTAACATATTGAAGTAGGGAAATACAAATATCTTTTTACCAAAATAGCTTCTGGTCGAATAGGGGGGGGCACGTGCCCCTGCGTGCCCCTCCCTGGAGCCGCCAGTGATGATAGCGTACCGTGCGGTCATTTTAAATACCTACAATCGACTCCCCGGACATTTTTACATAAGAAGTATTCATCTTTGATTACAACACAGCCTTCTATCAAGCTATTGAGTAAAGTCGCGTTTTTGATACTTTTTTCCCACTGTGCGTTGTTCGAGTATCAGGGACACTCTCGAGTCCCTTTGAATCTCGAAGAGGGTTAAGGCAAGATGATAGTCTATCGTGTCTGCTGTTCAACGTTGTGTTAGAAGGTGTAATAAGGAGAGCGGGGATAGACACGAGTGGTACGATATTCAGGAAGTCCGTCCAGCTTCTTGGCTTTGCCAACGACATTGACATAATGGCACGGAAATTTGAGGCGATGTCGGAAACGTACATCAGACTGAAAGCTGAAACCAGCAGGATTGGACTTGCCATCAACGTTTCGAAGACAAAATACATGAGAGGAAGAGATTCTAGAGACGACACTGTGAACCTCCCATCCCGAGTTCGGTTGACGGTGACGGATTCGAGATGGTCGACGAATTCGTGTATTTGGGCTAACTGGTAACCACCGATAACGATACCAGCAGAGAAAGTCAGAGATGGATCTTGGCGGGAAATCGTGCCTACTTTGGACTCCGGAGGACATTCCGGTCGAACGAAATCTACAAGACGCTGATTAGACCGGTTGTCCTCTACGGCCACGAGACCTGGACTATGCTCGTGGAGAACCCACGCACCCTTGGAGTTTTCGAACGAAGGGTGTTGCGTGCAGATAGAAGACGGAACGTAACGCAGGCGAATGAACCATGAGTTGCATCAGCTGCTGGAAGAACCATCCATCGCGCATACCGCAAAAATAGAACGTTTTCGGTGGGCTGAACAAATCGTAAGAATGTCGGACGACGATCCGGTGAAGATAGTTCTTGAAGGCGACGCTACAAGAACAAGAAGACGGGGCGCACAGCGAGCACGGTGGATCGACCAGCTAGAGGACGACCTGCGGACCCTTCGAAGACTGTGAGGCTGGCGACAAGCAGCAATGGACCGAGTGAAGTGGAAACGGCTTCTGCATACAGCAAGAGACAACAAGGCCTGAACGGTAAGGTAAGTATTTGAAGATATGTATATGAATTCGTTGTACCGTACCCCACCGATTTTCACCTCGAAACCAAAACGACTACTACGTTCTCTACCAGCTACCATGTACCTTGTCTTGTCAGAGTTTATCGTCAGTCCGATTCTTGCAGCTGCCCTTTTAAAAGGCAACAATGTTTCTTGCAATGCTCTGCGATCAATACCAATGATGTCGAAATCGTTCGCGAAGTCAAGGAGCATCCACGAATCAGCTTAATCAGTTTTGTCGGGATACCACGCTCAAGAATTATCTGCCACAGTTCTGTTTTACTGTGTCGTATACCGCCTTGAATACACAGATGGTGAGTCCGCCAATTGTTTTCCCGGAATATATCCAGAATTTGTCGCTGGGTAAACATTTGGTCCATCGTTAACCGTCCTTCTCGAAACCCGCTTTGATTTTCGTCGACAAAGCATTCAGCCGACGGGCGCGGTCTACCCAACAGAACACGAGAAACTACCTTGTTGGCAGCATTGAGGATCATTATGCCTCGGAAGTTTACAGCCCTTCTTCAAGATTGAGCATATGAGGCCATTCAACCAATCCGAAGGCATTTTTTCTTCCACGCATATCATCCCAATCACGCAGTGGATTGCTTCGCACAGCCAGTCACTCCTAATTTTTATAAGTTCAGCCGGGATTCTGCCCTTCCCAACGACCTTATCGTTTTTAAGCTTTCGCATAACCTCCCGTCTAGAAATCACTGAACAAAAAGAAATTGCAGGGGTTGTTTACCCCTCGCTAATCGCCGGGTCTACTTACTCAAAAAAAAATCTTCGGTCGAACAACGTTCGCTACCGTACGAAGCTAAACTTCTATAGAACACTTATTAGACCGTTTGTCTTATCTACTATGCTGGTACCGTACCCGCAATTTAATAGGAAAGAAAACACATCTCCAATGGAATTAAAAGATTGAAAATACAATATATTCTTTATCAGTTAGAGGCATTAAAAGAAAAACAAATAGTTCACAGAAAAGTTCAATAATTCCGTAACAATTGAAATTTGATTATTCGTGTAATCGTCAATAGTTGCCAAAATGAAATAAATTGATTTTTAAACTTGAACAATTACAAAAAAACACTATAGATATTTATTGAGTAGGAAATGCCGCCCCCTGATTTTGTCGCTCGGGGCAGTTGCCCCCTGCGCCCCCCCCCCCTTTAGCGCCGCCACTGCCTGGACTTTTTTTTCCATAAAACGTTTATTTGACACGGCATTTGCAAAAGCTTTTTTACGCCGGGTTTTTTTTACATAACATGTTACAAAGGTTCTTAAGACTATCACGTTATAAAAAAAATCACTTTCTAATGCTAACACTGAGGATAATCATCATTTTGAATGTTTTTAATTATACTCTATTTTCTTGAATTTCATTGTAAACCTATTGATAGTTTTTCTGTAATCTTTGTTTATTTTTTTTTCTTTATTTAAATCGTTTTATCTAACTTAACTAACTGCGAAGAAATCTAAATTGTTTGTGGGTAGCAAGGGAAAAAACTAGAAACATTGTGGGGATAATTATATTTGAATATTTATTGTTTTCAGGAAATGATAAATATGGCTCATGTATGTAAGATCTCGTATAGCGAGGATATCACGAACAGGTACATAGGGTGGTTTTCTTCTGGCTCGTAAGGAGTCTATTAATTAGGATCTGGCTTCACGATATTCAGTGCAAGACCAAACAACATGTTCAATGTCTTCGTAACCCTCTCCGCAAGCACATTGATTATCTTCTGCGATCCCAATACGGTGGAGATGTGCATTCAACGTATAATGGTTGGACATGAGTGTAGACATCACACGAATGAAGTTTCGATTTTCATCCAACCCTTTGAACCATGCCTTCGTTGATACTTTAGGGATAATTGAGTGCAACCACCGTCCCAGATCTCCATTGTCCCATGATGTTTGCCAACTAGTAACCGTCCTCTGACGAGAAGCGCTATAAAATTCATTGAAGGCAATAGGTCTTTCATAGATGTCACCGTCCAGCGCCCCTATTTTGGCTAAATTATCCGCTCTCTCATTACCCGGTATGGAGCAATGAGCGGGAATCCACACTAAGGTAATTTGATAAGATTTATTTGTTAATTTAGTTAAGTATTCTCGTATCTTCTTCAAAAAGAACGGAGCGTAATTATCAAGCTTTAATGAGCGTAGTGCCTTAATTGTGCTGAGGCTATCTGTGAGGATGAAATAATGGTTCGGAAGTAAAGTATCAATGATTTCCAGACTATAGTGAACTGCTGCTAGTTCGGCTGTGTAAACAGAGGCAGGTTCTGCAAGCTTGAAAGAGATCGAGGTGTTATTGTTGAAAATACCGAAGCCAGTGGCCTCATTGATTCGTGACCCATCAGTGTAGAACATTTTATGGCTGTCAATGTGTTGGTATTTAATTATGAATATTTTGGGGATCTCCAGAGAGCGCAGGTGATCCGGGATTCCACGAATTTCCTCTTGCATGGACGTGTCGAAAAATAAAATGGAATCGGGAGTATCTAATATATTAACACATGTCATAACATAACTAGAAGGCTTTATTTCTTGTGACATGTGATTGAAGTACACTGTCATGAATCTGGTTTGAGATTGAAGCTCGACAAGTCTTTCAAAATTTTCAATTACCAATGGAGTCATAACCTCACATCGTATAAGTAAACGAGAGGAGAGATCCCAGAATCGATTTTTTAAGGGAAGAACTCCCGCTAGAACTTCAAGACTCATCGTATGTGTCGATTGCATGGAACCTAAGGCGATTCGTAAACAACGAAACTGTATTCGTTCCAATTTAATAATGTGAGTGTTTGCAACTGAACGGAAACAGAAGCACCCATATTCCATTACTGAAAGTATCGTTGTTTGATACAATATTATCACGTCACTTGGATGAGCACCCCACCAAGATCCGGTTATTGTTCGGAGAAAATTTATCCTTTGTTGGCACTTCTTTATCAGATACCTAATGTGGCCTCCCCATGTACCTTTAGAATCGAACCAAATTCCGAGATATTTAAAGGTCATGACTTGGGCTATCGTTCTACCAACCAACTGAAGCTGAAGCTGAGCTGGATCACGCTTCCTTGAAAAAACAATCAACTCTGTTTTCTCCGTAGAGAAATCGATGCCTAACTTCAAAGCCCAACTTGATAAATTATCCAAACTATCTTGCAGTGGTTGTTGTAAATTTATGGCTTTTGGTCCTGTAACAGAAACCACGCCATCATCTGCAAGTTGCCTTAGAGTGCATGGGCTAACAATACAATTATCAATGTCATTCACGTAAAAATTGTAGAGAAGGGGGCTTAAACAAGAACCTTGTGGGAGGCCCATGTAACTTATTCTGAATGTTGCGAAATCGCCATATGAAAAATGCATGTGCTTTTCTGACAATAAGTTGTATAAATAATTATTTAATATTGGTGAAAGACCACATTGATGTAGTTTCTCTGAGAGAACATCAATGGAAACAGAGTCGAATGCTCCTTTTATGTCTAAGAACACAGACGCCATTTGGATAATTTTTTCCAACAATTTCCTGATGCAGGATAGCATTGCAATCGGTCGATACGAGTTATGGTCGGAGGCTGGTTTTCCTGGTTTTGGAATGGCGATAACTCTCACTTGTCTCCAGTCGTGCGGGACAATGTTCTGCTCAAGAAGCTTATTGAATAAATTACACAAGCGTCTTTTTGCTAGGTCAGGCAGATTCTTCACCAAGTTGAATTTAATTCTGTCTGGACCCGGAGCATTATTGTTGCATGAGAGGAGTGCAATTGAAAATTCCACCATTGTCAAAGGTGAATCTATGGAATCGTTACTTGTGGGAGCATCGCGAATGATTTTCTGCGCAGGAGCAGAATCTGGACAAACTTTCTTGGAAAAATTAAATATCCAGCGATTCGAAAAATCTACGCTTTCATTAGTTACGTTTCGATTCCTCATTCTTCTGGCTGTGTTCCAAAGAGTACTCATTGATGTTTCTCTTGACAAACCATCAACGAAGCGTCTCCAATAACTAGACTTTTTGGCACGACGGAGACTGTCAAATTTGTTTTGTAAAATCGAATAATTTTCAAAGTTTGCACGTGTACACCCTTTCCGTTTCATAATTTCTTTGTAAGCAACTTGTTTAGCTTCATATGCATCCGAGCACTCTTTGTCCCACCAGGGATTAGGAGGCCGGCTATTCATTGTCATGCCAGGATTGCATTTCGTTTGGGTTTGTTCTGCTGTTCAAACCCGCTAGAAATTCATATTCTTCGGTAGGTGGTAGCTCTTCCGTCGAAACAAGAGAAGTGGAAATTAAAGATTGGTATTTTTTCCAATCAATATTTCGTGTCAAGTCATAAGGGACATTGATTGAATTCGTGAGGCCTAATTCACTGTTAATTGAAATAACGATTGGCAAATGATCGCTACCGTGAGGATCAGGTACAACCTTCCACGTGCAATCTAACCGAAGTGATGTCGAGCATAGAGATAGATCTAATGCACTTGGTCGTGCGAGTGGTCTGGGAATGCGTGTTGCTACGCCTGTATTTAAAACTGTCATATTGAGCTCGGGAACCCCACAATACTCCGTGCGAGTTGAAGTCTCCCAGTATCAGCCGCGGAGCAGCCATGGATTCCACTACCTCAAAAATCTGACGTTGTCCAATTTGAGCTTTGGGAGGTATATATATAGAAGCGATAGACATGTCTTTGCCTTTAATATTCGTTTGGACAGCTACAGCCTCAATGCCCGCAAACAAGGGGATGTTAATTCTATAGAAAGAATAGCACTTTTTAATTCCTAGAAGCACTCCTCCATACGGGGTGTCTCGGTCTAGGCGAATAATGTTGAAATCATTCAAGTTGAAATTAATGTTTGAGGTAAGCCATGTTTCACATAAAGCAAAAGCATCGCATTTTAAATAATGCAGCAAAATTTTTAAGGAGTCAATTTTAGGTATGATACTTCTGCAATTCCACTGTAAAACAGTGATGGAATCTTTCATTGGAGGAGGTGAATTACCCATTGAAAGATACAATCGCTGCAAGGATGGGCCATTGAGCAATCAGCTGCTCTAAAAATGTTCTAATTGTTGGGAGAAACGCTGAAAGTATACTTTTTAGTGGTTCAGAAATATTGAATGCTTTGAAAATCCAATCAACAATTTCAGAAAATTTCAATAAACCTATCCCCGGTTGAGGCTCGGACGAAGTTGAAGTTTTATTATTTCCAGTAATGGTGTTTTGTTTGGATTGTACATTACCAAAACCGGGAGGGACTGGCTTCGGTATTGCATCGGAATTCCTTAGCTTTGGCCGCAATTTATTTGTTGGAGGAGAAATTTTAAGGCCCTTGCTTGGCAGTTTGGGAAAAGAGGATTGTTTTCTTTTCCTGGATCCTCTAGATAAAACAAATAATGTACCTTCTGACGCTTCGTCAGAGTCAGACTCTTTCGGCAATAGAATAGCGTATCTGTTTTCTGGGACCGTGGGTTCAGGAGTAGCATTTTTCAGTATTTCTGCATAAGAGCGCTTAGATCTCTTCTTCAAGGATCGTTTAATTTTCTCCTCCCGCAATTAATACATGGGACATGCAAGGAGCTCGTGTGAAGTTTCTCCGCAATGTAAACATTTTTCTAAGTTTTTATTGCATGTATCCTCTTGACGAGGCACCCCACATTTGCCACACCGTACCTTATTGGAACAGTAAGTGGCTGTGTGGCCAAGCTGTTTACAATTGAGGCAATTCATCACACGAGGGATGAAAAGGCGAACGGGGAGACGAATTTTATTAATAAGAACATGGCTAGGCAAAGCAGACCCAGCGAAAGTTACACGAAATGAATAGGATGGTCGGTATACTTTTTTCTCTTCTTCATGTGATACTGAGTACAATTGCTTAACATCGAGTATGTTTACTTTATTAAGCAGGGTGTTCTTGAAACAACCAACACCATGATTAAGTATATCCTCGGCAGTGAGGCTGGGTTCGGAGATGACTCCATCGCATTCTATATCGCGCGAAAGTATATAAACTTTATATTCACGCGTGAAGAGTTCGCAGGCTACTATCTCGTTAGCTTGTCTAATGTTATCAATGTTAACTCGAAGTTTATCTTTATTTACTTTCACGATCTCTGTTACAGCAGAAAATCGTGAAGTCAGATCCCGTGCAATTTGCACAAGGTTTAATGGCTTTCCTTTCCGCCTGAAGAAAACCTGCCAAGGTCCAGAAGACCCTTGGGGGTATAATTTTATTCTAAGGGGAGTTGAGGGAGGGGAATCAGAAGAATTTTGCTCTTGTGAAATGGAGGATTCCATCTCACTATCCTCCATCTCGCCTACCATACACAGTAAGTAAATTAAATACTAACACTAGCAAAATTATATTAAAATCTACCTGTCCTTCGAAGAGTTACAGATTCACGCTGTCTCCCTCTGTCACGCTCGGGTTGAACACAGCGCAACCACCACTACCAAGATGGAGCCGCTGTTTACCTCTGGGTCCAGGGGTATTTCCTTACTACGCAGAGTGGCTAGGTACACAAATACACAAAAGCCCGTTTCTGCACTAGCACAGATGAATAAGTGATGATGAAGCGAGACGCTTCACCAACAAGATGCAGCTCTGTCTCACTTAGCGCCGACTGTATGCAGCGTAACCACTACCACCACCAAGGTGGGGCGCCGCTTACCTGAGACTTCGTTGCCTTCGCACCAACACTCGCCTATCGCGTGGCACCACCACCAAACGACCGCTCTCGCAGCCAACAATCCTGCCTGTCTCCGCACCAACACGGCATCAAATACTGACACGGTACACAAACTTCTAGCCTATTCACGGCTTGCACAGCCCTGGTTGCCACAACCAATCAGCAAACATAACCTTTCAAGGCGAAGGCTAAAACTGTCATGACAACCTAGATTTATTACTCCGGAAGAAATAATGAGTCTGCCTGGACTTATTTCTATGCGATTATGTAAAGTCAAAATCTTTGTGGATAATCCTGCAAGGATTGAAGCATTGGAAGCCAACATTACTCGCGTAATTTGCCAGATCCCACTTGAAATGCTCGAACGCGTCATCAAAAATATGGCCACCTCAAGCGCTGTTATGGTCAACAATTAAAAGAAATTGTTTTCAAACCATAAGTGGTAAAAATGTTCTTTCAATAAAAATTACGCAATTTAATTCATTTTAAATTTTTGGGCTAGTTAGAAAATAGATTCAGAAATTATAATGAATCGCCCTGAGTCATGTGCAGGAATTGAGCAATGTTACGATTTACAACAGCACGAGTTCGAATCTGTGTGCGTCCGCTACTTTTTTATTCAATGTGAAATCGACCAAGTGTTTACATGTGACTTCTACCCACTCATAACTATCCGATGGTAAGGTTGAGTAAATAGAACGTTGGGTAGTAATATGGTCATGTGGGCTCGTTTTCCAATGTCTTTTTTTCAAACGCTTATTGGTCACCAATCGTATTTAGATTAGCGCGTAAGTAACAATACGAGATTCTCTTTGGTTACTCGGTCGTTTCAACATGCACTATTCAAAGCATTTCAAAATATCTATATGTACTGAAAAAGTGTTATAGTGATGTCGCAATATTGAAAGAGAAAACAAACAAAGAAAGGCAAGCAGCTGAGCATGGGTTTCCTAGGAGTCTGTTTATAGTACAGGCACGTTGTGATCTGACCTTGATGCATACAAAACGTAGCCTGAGTAAATATAGTACTCGGTATTTGAGTTTGTTAAGACAGATGGGAGCAGGCCTGTCGTATTCTATCCTCAACTATTAACAGTACTTTATCGCGGCGCTCATTGTTTATCAGATCTTGCCTTAGTACTGATACCAGATCGGGCAGTAATGCTTTGATTTTTTAATTTGCTACAAGTTTATGAAAATTCGTTGATAAAAGTTATTAACTAAAGAAGCAGTATGACTTCAAAACAAGTGGATTTGCTTAGTAACCATAGCAACCCTGTTTGAATAGCTACATCGTTATACAAGTGTAAACTAGACTTACCACCCACCACTCTCGTATGACAGATACAGCTATTCAAACAGGGTTGCTATGATTAATAATGAAATCCACTTGTTTTGAAGTCATGCTGCTTCTTTAGTATATAACTCTTCTCAGCGAATTTTCATGAACTTCCAATGTCCCACGAATGTTTTCAGTAGAAGATTACCTTTAGAAATATACAGTATTCTGATTAATTGATTGATGAGGTGATTTTTTTAGAATTTATTTTCAATGTTAACCGATTTTCCATACAAACTTCCATATAAACTTTGAATTTTTTGGAGGGTCCGTAGGCACAACCAATCGGTACCAAAGTTTGCACAATTACTAAGGGCCATAAAAGGAATCAGTAGAGTCTGGTGGAGCTAAAAGTCAAAAATTGAACCAATGTGCATACAGACTACAGGTTACTGGGCTTTGAAACAGTAACCATGTTGATCTTGCTACCACAAAAGGTCACATGGTGTGAAGATATTCTTGCTCCCAGCGACATTACACTCACATGTAATTTTCCTTACAGGACATTCCATGTGAAGATTTCCTCTCGAGAGGAGTGGTTGTCTGGCTATATGACGAATTGGCCAGGGAAGATTCAGCGATTGACTTCGTTGGTCCTAAGCCCGCCCTGTCAATTTCAACAAGTTGAATAAGGAAAAAAATACGGATGTGGGATTCCGATCCAATGCTACTTTCCCCCACCTCCTTCTCCATTTCTTTCGCTCAGGAAATGATGAAAACACACGGCAAGGCACAAATCCCCGACTACATACGGGGAACGTGCCATTTAAGACAATATATTCTGTTTCCTGCTTCAGTGCTAAATTCCTTACATGTTTGATCCAAACAAAAATGACCAAAATCTTAAGTTCTATTTTTATCTTCAGCAAATGTTTCACGCTACGAACAGATTAGCAGACTCGAAAACAATTGGAGTTAATTGGAGAACATCCAAGCCAGTACGGTAGATGTCCCTTTATCCGGTCATGCTAAAAAATCGCTAGTCATAATGCTGTACCGTTCAACGTAAGGAGGTACGTCGTCTGCAACATTCATCATCCGCTCTACCGATGCGCGACGTTTTCCAAGATTGGCCTGGAAGATAAAGAATTGGAAGTTCGTCGCAATCGAATTTGCTGGAAGTGCCTGCGAAAGGGTCATCCATCGAAGGAATGTTCGTCCACCAGTACCTGCCGGAAGTGTCGAGGGAGACATCCGACTCAACTTTGTTCCAATCAACCACCAGTCCGCTTAGGTTCGAAAACAACCAACTACGCTGATATGAAGTCTTCACCAGCAACAAACCCACTGCATCTGCGTCAGCCAGCATCGTCGAGCCAGCCAGCTTCGCCTCCATTAGTCAAGGATAGAAGGCAAGTCTGCTTGCTACTGCTGTAGTCATTATTGTCGACGACAGTGGAATCAAGCATGGCAGAACGCACATTGCTAGATTCCGATAGCGTTTCGTTACCGAATCATTCTCCCAGCAGATCAAAGTACAGATTATTCACCACGATTTGTTTTTGCACACGAAGGTATTCCACAGGTTTGGAAGTTTTAGTTCTTCCAAAAATCACCATCGATCTGCCGTAGACTTCCGTTGATACTTCGGCCTGGGAGATCCCGCCGAGTATTCAGTTAGCTGATCTGTCATTCTACAGTACCAACCCGATCGACATCATCTTGAGAGCGGAAATTTTCTTCGAGTTCTTCAAGGTTTCTGTTCGAATTCCGCTTGACGATTACCTTCCGGTACTCGTGAATTCCGTTCTTGGCTGGATAGTATCGGGAAGGTCTGCTCACGGCCGATTGCTCCAATCATCGCAAATGTTGCTACCATCAACGACGTGTATCGTCTAATGGAAAGGTTTTGGTCCATTGAAGAGGACAACACCTCTCTATGCTGTTCCGTCCAAGAAGTTGTCTGTAAGGAACACTTCCCTCGCACAGTAATCTCCAACTCTAAAGGTCGATACGTAGTTCGACTGTCACTGAAGCAGGATATGTTATCTAGCTTCTTCGACAACCGTCGCTCTGGGTCGGTTTTAACCAGCTAGAAGTCGTCTAGTGCGCACTCCTGACGTGCATAAACAGTATCGAGGTTTCGTCGAGGAATACAATCTTCAGCATCATGCTGTAGTCCGTGAAGATAGCGCGACGAGCAAACGGAGAATAGTTTTCGACGCTTCTTGTAGAACCCTCAACGGACCATCACTGAACGACGCGCTTCTCGTCGGATCAACCGTGCAAGAAGACCTGCTAGCAATCATCATGCGAAGCCTCACACTCAGTCGTGTTAATCGCCGCCATCAAGCAGATGTACCGGCAAGTTCTGGTAGACGAGCAGGACACTCCACTTCAGCGAATCGTTGTTAGTTTCCCCCGACACTTCGACGGAAACCTTTAAACTAAAGACCGTAACGTACGGTACAGCCAGCGCACCATACCTTGCTACGAGAGTTCTTCCGCAACTAGCAGACGACGAACGCGACGAGCTGAAGTTCACCGCAATCTGTGTCCCGGTCAACGCAACGTAGCAAAAACAACCGCTTTACGCAAGTAGTTCGCCGCGCTATTACTCAAGGGTGGACGAACTCCGCAAATGGGCGTCCATCGAACAAGCAGTACTGGAGGTTGTCCCAGCAAAAACTCGTGCTGTACAACGACCAGCTCCGCTACAAAATTCGGCTTCCTCCATCGACCACAGACGCTCCACTTACGAAACGTACCGCATTGTAGGTCATCGCGCGTTTGTTTGATCCGCTTGGACTTGTTGGACCTGTTGTAACAACAGCCAAAATCTTCATGCAGACTCTCTGGACCTTGAAGGAGAAACAATCGCAATTACCTCGACTGAATGATTTGCGCATTGACCGTTGCATTCTACTTCATAATACCAATCCAGGTGCATTTCTTCTCCGATGCTTCGGAACATACGACTCGTGTGTCTATATCCGTTCTACAGACGCTTCTAGTGTAGACAAGGTTTCTCTTCTGTCTGCGAAATCGGAGGTCGCACCCCTGAAGAAGCAATGCACTCCGCGACTCGAGCTCTGCGGTGCCGGTGTCTGCGGAACTCAACGAGAAGGTGATGTCATCGCTTCAAATCGCTGCATGAATACTCTTTTAGGTCGATTCAACCATTGTATTGGGTCGGCTAAACTCATCTTCGTCGGCCTGGACAACATTCGTGGCGAATCGAGTGTCCAAGATTTAAACCGCTACACAAAACTGCTCTTAGAACTACGTGGCAGGACAGCAAAATCCAGCGGACCACATTTTTATAGGAATACCGACAGAAAAGTTTCTCGACCAAAGTGACTGGCCAATTCAACAACCAAATATCATTCACCACTCCGAAGTCGTCGTAGAGGCACGAAAAGCACCGGAACCATTATTCGTCGACGAACTGGTTGAAAAATTCTCAAACATCCAGTATAAGGTCAGAGTAACTGTTTCTGGTCAACGGGGTTTCTCCAACGTTGTCAAAGAACTCCCACAGCACGAACGGAATCAGCACACCTCACAGTCGACAAGTGGAAGAAACAGAAGCCATGATCATCCAACAAATTCAACAGCAAAGCTTCAGTAACGAGTACAAGGCCCTCCAAATGGCGCAACCAGTATCCGCAAAATTTCGCATCCGTTGGTTTCATCCTTACATAATCTCAGACCAGCTGATTCGCATAGGCGGCAGGCTAGGAAATTCCGGTCAACAGAACGACAGCAAACACCAGATTCTTCTTCCGGTTTGGAATCATTTCTCCGTCCTACTCGTTCGCCACTACCACGAGAAGAACCTACACGCAGCACCCCAACTTCTGTTCAACCTTCTTCGCTACCACACGGAAAACAAAATGCTCATTAGACCGGTTATCCAATATGGCCGCGAGTCCTGGGCTACGCTGTTGGAAGACCAATGCGCTCTTAGTGTTGTCGAAGGCAAGATATTGTGAACGATCTACGGTTGGGCGCTAATGGAATATGTGAACCACGAAATGCAACACTTCGTTCGCACAGTGAGAATCAGGCGCCTGCGGTGGGTTAAGCATGTCGTCGCAATGACGAATGACCCCCGGTAAAATGGTTCTCGAAAATAGTCCGACTGCTGCAAAGAGAAAAGGTGCGCAGCAGGCAAGGTGGATCAACTAAGTTGAAGCACAGAGAACAGACATATAAGTTAGAACAAATTTTCCCGAAAAACCTGTGTAAACATTTAAATTAAAATACGTTGAAAATCACCATCGCATACAGGTTCGCATGCGTGAATCACCATTGTATCCTAGTTTGCACACAAGTCCCGTATAGCGATTGCTGGCCGATCGAAGCGCCGACCAGTGGCAAGTTGCTACTCGCTGTTGTCATTTCAAAGCGACAGTTTTATTTCTTACACAAGTTGAAAACTTTACTTGTATGTCAGTTCTTAGTGGTTGAAGGAGACCTGGGTAGTCTTTGTGTCCTGCGAGGCTGGTACAATTGATCGAGTGAACTGGTGACGATTTGTTGAGGCAGCGGCCGAAGGCTTATTGGTAAGCTAAGTAAGCGTTATAGCTACTTTCATTCTGGAATATGCCCTGAATCCAGTACTTCTGGCATTTAGGGACGGTAGCCAACAGCCAGTGAATTAGAAATCCAGTTTAAAAAGTTTTGACCTTTTAGGTATTGTAGTAGTACCGATCGATAAGAATAATTCCTATGTGATCACATTAATTAACCTACAACTCCGGAACCGAAAGTCTGATTAGAAGGAACTTTAATAGCAGTCAATTTATTGGAAATCAAGTTTGGAAAAAAATGTCGATTTCTCTGTAAATAAGAGTTATATTGGCTCAGGAACTTGGCAAGTTCCACGTGTATCGATAACTGTAATATGTTGTCAAAGCCACCTTTATTGGCGTTTAAAGGTCTAGTGCTGTACATTCAAGTAATTTTGTAGCCATTTCAAAGGTTTTGGGCGACAGACGCTACCCTTACCAAAGGGTGTAAATTCTCAGTGTTACACTAAAAATTGGGACATAACATGCTAAACATACAGTAACAGTTTTATAAAATTCGAAATAGAAAATCAGCATTGCGCGACGGGAGGTTTTTTTCCTGGTTCAATAACATAAAGGTTGCTATTACAAAAACAATAAAGACAGGGAAATTCACAGGTCAATTTTCAAATGATTTTATTCTCAAAAGATTCGGAAAAGACTCACTACAATTTAGAACAAGCAATTCACCCGTACCCGCAGCACGGTCAACAGCAATACGTACCGCAAGGCTGACAGCAGGGAATTTCGTAGCACTCGGTGATGGCCCTCCCTGCATTACTAATGCCTCCGCCGTATTCCGTACCGGGGTATACGGGTGGTCCTCGTGGACAGGTTGTATTGACGAACACCTTATGCACCGTGGAGAACGTCGTCTCCATCTGCTGATGATACCGTCGACGAGATTCCCGAACGGGTGGTTTCTAACAGAAACAAAATTACAAGCTGTCATTTTTTTCTAAACTTTATTCCACTGAATGAAACTCACCATCACACAAACTGGTCCCCTGTAGCACGGATTGTACCCCAGATATGATTTCATATAGGTCGAATTGCACAAATCATTTTTGTTGAGCTTTTTGGTATACATTCGGATTGGATGGCTTCAAAATTCCCTGTCCAATTACGACGAATTTTGCTTACTGCTGAATTCAACGTCAAACCGCAGCTTGCTAGGATTTCGCGAACATGAACCGCTCTCGTCCTGACATCCACCCCTTCTTACTTTCTCTAGAAACGAGGTATGACTTTTGGAATGCCTTATTTGGGGATCCTCGTTTCTTACCCGACAGCAGTTGCAATCCTCCTTCGGGGTCCTGCATACTAGGCAGGCTTTCGGCTTGCAGCAGCAAACCGTCTTGAAACACTCGGGATCCTGCTCGATGGCATGTGCCATCCGGATCTTGTGCAGTTGGCAGCATGGATCTGCGGACGGAGCTCTGGTACAGCAGGGGTTCGGACAGGTCACCGGCCGGGGTGTCGGAGGAGGACACGACGGTACAGGGGCCGGTTGGCACAATTCTTTCGTTCTTTCCGGTTTCTTGGACAAACAGCACTGACAGGTGCAGTGGCAGTTCCGGATTTGAGGAACGATGGTGTAATCGATCTGCTGGATCGATCGAACACACGAGTTACTGCTGGCGCAGGAGTGACGCTTCGAGCTGCATGGATCGGGGCACTGTACGCATCGTTTCTGTGGCAAGCTGACTTCCGGAGCGTCGTCCTCTGCGCACTCCGGTGGGATGAAGTCCGAGGAATAGGTGGATAGGAAGCGGGACATGTTTTTGCTTTTTTTGAAGGGTTTTTTGGAATTTTGAGACAGTACACAAAGCGACAGCCGAACGTAAGATGAATCGCCTACTGAGACGTTATTTTATTCACATGGGTGTTCAAGTTCAAGCTTCCGCCTTTCAAGTCCACAACATGTCTGTTTAAACATTTCAAGATATTTTCACAGTTCCGACTGTTTAACCCGGCAACCGCCTTTCCTCCAACAACTAAGCTATCACAGTTCAACAAGCCATCATACAGGGTCCAGCAAAAAAGTTCAACAAAGACACATTGCCGATAATGTAGTCGGGTGATGTTTATCACACCTCCGCATTTCGAACCCACTTTCAGAAAGGTGAGATTTCAATTTGGTTTACCGAGTCGGTCCTTTGTTTTTTTGCGCCGATCTTTGCGGTCCGTGTAAGCGATAAATTATGCACTTCCTGCAATTGGGCCAATTTTTATTTCTTTCCAATGAAAATAACAGTGCCCAGTTTGCGATTGCCAGTAAATGCTGCATTGTTCGTGAAAATAGAGAGAGAGATGATAAAAAGATGCCCATAAAAGCGTGATTATTTATTGTCCTCGATTTATTGCTGTTACCGATCTTCGATGCCATTTCTCATCGATGAAAAACATCTGCCATCGATTTTTTCCCTCTCCCATCCCGAACCGCCCCCCTTGTATTCGTCGACCGTAGCGAAAAAACAATGATGAAGATCATAACCGAATTAAGGACTCCTGCTGATTGATCGACCGTCTGATACGCGGCCAGGCTAATATGTGAGTGAATGTCACGGTTTTACGAGGCAATTATATTCCAGTAGGGCATAAACGGGCGAGAAATAAACCGTAAGTCGCTCCGCCATTATTCGTGGAGCAGGAGGAATGCGTGACGTCGGCGAAGTTTAACTGCGAGTCTCATTTAAAATTAAAACTGCAAATTAAAACAAACAAGCACAATTTAATCACCCTCGCACAGGTTCGGTGACGGAAGTGCGTCCGTTTGAATATGTCTCAGAATGGAAACGAGAACGGAGCGAAGAAAAAAAAAATGCGGTAATTGATGAAATTCTCACATAAACAGACAGTTCACCTGTTCGGCGACCGATGTTTATCTCACCTCATTTTGTGTGCGCAAAGCAACGGGACAACAATGGCCAAAAAAGATGTTATTTTAAAAGCGTCTATGCGATTCACGACTTTCTTAAAAGGCAATGATGATAATAATTGAAAAATGATAATAATTTCGTCGAACTTTCGATATTATTGTGTTGGCCATTAAGTTTGACTCCTAAGTAGGGAGTGTGTGCCGAGAAGGGAGGCTAAAATTTTATACAGAAACTATAACTCTATAAACCATAAATATCGGCATTTTTTGGAGTTCGTGGTATAATGGTGAGGGTAAAACGGGCAGGTAGGGGATATGGTGGTCAGTTCACAGAAATACTTCATCTAAATATAATTTAGGTTAAATTCTTGTTATTGATTTTTGAAGATAGTTTAGGCCGTTGCCAAAAAGAGAGCTATAGAATCACTCCAATCGATAATGTTAGAAACAACTTTGTTGAAGACACAAACCCTCACCAACAAAAAAGACCCAAATCACTAGTACAGTCTACATAGGCGTGCGCAGCCTTTTCCATAAGGGGGGGGGGTGGTTAACAGCTTAAAAAAATTCAGTTATGTTAAGCCTTCATTATCAGTTGGATTTCTGGTAGAGATTCGATTGTAAAACAGTTATTTTATTTTGTAATTGAATTTTACGTTGTTTCATTTATTTCCTAAATCTAGAAGAAATTAACGTCAAACATTTTCAACTTCCTTGAAAAAAATTTCTACACCAGCCCAAACTAACAGTCAGCTAAGAGCCTGTGCACACTGGCGTGGCCGATTGGCGGGTCGCCGTGGTCTGGCTTTTTCTGTGGGCTGTGTTTGCAGACATTGTTCAACAGCTTAACGGCTGTCTTTTTGAGAACGGCTCGCAGCGGGAGGCATTGTGTGTCGATTTAACGGTCGACCTCGTCAACGTGCAAGAGGCGCATTAAAAAAATAACAGTTGAACCCTATTAGTTATATTGTGTTGTAATAATTGTAGTTTTTAGTACTAGTGTAAAATTATTATGTGCTAGTCGTATGTCTATCTGTGTATGTGTTCGTCTGAGTATTTGTGACATATGGGTCAGGGAATGGATGCAGAACTGACTTATATGATAGAATAGTGGGTAATCCTTCTTTGGATCACTTTTTACCGGTGTTCAATTCGTGCATTCGATTCGAGTCATTCGGATTGGATAAATGAAGGTACGATTAATTTACCGATGCACATCAATCATCCATTCCCGGTCAGCATAACATGAGAAACTTTTAACGGGATACAATTGTCGTTAATAGTAAATATATATCATTTTCTGGCATTCAGACGATTCCAAGTAGTTTTATTGCATGTTACATGTGTGTTGTTCAAATAATACTCAATAATAATACTAACTCTTCTCTTTATTTCATTTTGTTTTATTTATTTTCGGTCTCATGCGTCACATTCCTATGATGACCTCTCCTAGTTCATTCATCAAAAAAAGGGTAACATTGTTGCCTACAATGACTATTCGCTACCATCAGACGTCGCCAGGTTTTAGAAGAATTGAGATGTACTCTCATACTCAATTGAATCAGATAAGTAGGAACGACCAAAAACTGCAAGTAGCATATCACACATGTCTTATTTTAACACATTAAATATTATTTGTATGAACTCATTATTTACAGGTAACACACATATCTCAACACACAACACTTCCCATACACACGTAAACATTCAAACTCGCAAATATACAAATGCTCGACAGGTGACTGGGCCAAGTGCATTCACTCGTAGGATCTATCATTTCGATGATTGCCTCGATTCTACGAAACCAGTGCACAATTAAGCTGACATAAGCTAGTCTCGTCTGGTGAATGCATGTAACCTGGAAGCCCCAGACACGACAGGACGAGACGGACAGATGACGGACTGGACTCGACGGGGCCTAGTTCAGAGTTTTAGTCATTCTTCAATGCACGGCTAGCGACATAAAAAAAGAAAGGATGTGCTATGTGTGGTGGTCGACTATTCAAGTATTGGTAGAATTTGAAGTATTAATGTATGTCTTTCATGTGATGATCATAAATTCAGCTGTATCTTGTACCTATCTAATCTATTACGTCTCTCATATATTGTCCTTTATTTCTTCTTTTCGAGTCCTATACTGCCATTCTACACCCGCCTTCAGCTGGGTCAGCAAAGATGGTGATAGTGAACGTCTTAACACTCACACATTCTCAAACGCGGTCTCAAGCGGGAACCTACAAAAATGCCCTCGCGCACGCGGTTGCGAATCGATCACGTCCGGAGGTCTATTCTTGATCCAGAAGCCTAGGTCCATGCCTTCAGCTGGACCAATTAAGAAAATACGCCCATTCATGTTAGACAACACGTCTCATGGCGACATGACCGGAAACTCTAGTAATATGGGGTAACTCTCTCCCTGTCAGAATGTGATCCGTACACCCAAAGCTAAAGATCAGAATGACGGTCCGCGAATATATGAATGGCCGCAGGGTTTCAAAATCGAATTTATACACGCGAAGTCACATACACGCGAGCACACGCGACAAACACGTCAACATACGAACGCTTAAGCCCTTCGCGATCATCTACGCACACCTGACTTATATATCCTACAATAAGCAAGGCCAATTTAAAATCTAAAAGGGTAGCGATTTTTGGAAGTATGATTTAGCATGATACGTTATCAGAAAAAAATGATGCGCATTTATTGTGGTTTAAAGACGCAATGTGGGTTTTTGCGGTTTTTATTCTTCTCGAATGAAAATTTGAACTTTGGGCACGATACCTGCCTTTAATTACTGCACAAGCTACTGATCAACATCGCCGGCTGCTTTATTCCAGTATCTAGTCATTAAAATAACAACCTTAGCCATGTTTCCATTCTATATATTTAGAGTACATAGGCTTGGTTAGACATGTACGTTGACGTCATTATCCCGGTACAGCTATTGCACATTCTTACTGTAGTGGTTACTCGCCAAATCTGGCAAAAACTGGGGAGAGCCCCGGTGATACCTAATTAGCCGCTAGACGCTTTTCAGACCATCATTGATGTATAACTCGTTGTTGGTTGTGATGAAAATTGGAGTCTTGTGGCTATAACTGCAAATTTACTGCCAGATGATATACTTTTTCCGGCAAACTTGTCCGCAACAGCAATTTTATACTTCTTGGGAACATCTCAGTGATCTTTGGTAACATTAAACTGGAAGCTGTTTAAAGTCAAATTTGACATACGTTTCATCAACCTTTTATTGCATTTATTGAATTTGTTCAGATCATGATCATACGTCATTCAGACCTGCAATTTTGGCCATAATGGTTTGCTTTACGGTCCAGTTTGATTGCTTGATAGCGCTAAACTTGAAGAATACTTCCCACATCCATGCCCGAAATTCCTGGATTAGCTTTGAAAGCCTTCATGAGACCTGACGCAGTTTCTGGTACCGATACGATGGCATCTTCTGAACAGCTGTCAAACATTACTTGAAATCTGTTTGTAATAATAATAATGGGGGTGGGCGTAGCGTAGTTGGCAAATCGATTGCCTTGTACGCAGTGCACCTGGGTTCGAGTCCTGACCCCGCACATAGGGTTGAAACCTCTATAATCGAAATAAAAAAAACATAGAGGTTTGGATATTGTGATCATCATACTCGGGTTTTTATTTCTTTTATGCAAAAATAATTCTTGCTTCTTTTCCATCGCTTGACAATTTAAGAAAACATTAATTTTTTTGAGCAAGGTCAAGGTTTCAAGAGAAATACACTTACAATGTTGCAGTCAAAAGCTTCCGGAACAGACCACAAAGAGCACTGCACCGGATAAGAAGAAGCATTGTTATTCTACACTTGGACTTTTTTTTTGTAAATTTTAAGAATTATGTTGGGAAAATTTTGTTAGAAAATCAGGGTGATTCTTAACATACGAGCTTTTTCAATTTTAATTTTCTTGAAGATCCAAAACTCAATAATGTGAAAAGTTTTATAACTGAACAAAAACCAAAAATAAACAAAATCAATAAAAAGTACTATTCACTAGTGGAAAAAACCATAAAAAATTCATTTTGAGATATAAAAAACAACAACAACAAAATTCGTACCTCTTTTGAATTTACGTAATCAGATCAAAATATTTACGAAATATAATAGTTTTGAAAGATGGCCGCTTTTCCCGGGCACTTCCGGAACCGTCTATGGTGGTCAATGTAGTCAACGAAAGTTTGTTTGGCCGTCTGTTACCTAGAACTGCAAATTTAAGTTGTTTGAGAGACATTTTAGCGAAATTTTTACCTATTTTGCTTTCATTGGAGTCTCGGTTTGAATCACAACCCAAGTAGCATGCTTTGTTGCTGTATTGTATTTTTAACTCACTTGGTAACAACTATGTTATGGAAAAAGCGAACTTTGTTTGTATGTTGTGCAACGTGTTTCTAATTGCAGCAAAATAATGAAAACAATAGCTGTGCCATTTGTCGAGCACTCGGTAGTTGGACAGTTCTGTTTTAGGGTGGAATGGCAAACAAAGAGGCATTTGCAACTGGTTAGACTGTTTGTGCAAGTTAGCAAAGTTACTGATTATTATTGATGTTTGCATACTCAATTCAAAAACTCGTGGAAAATCTTTTCAAATATATCCAACAATAAAAAATATTGTGTAGCAGTTGTGCAACATTTAAAACTTTCAACAAGTTGCAATTGCTACTTGGGAATTTGCTATGTGATCGCACGCCGCAACCCGTAACTCCGGAACCGGAAGTCGGTTCGAGATAAAATTTAATAGCCATTTACGGGGACGCAACGTCTTTCATTTGAGACTAAGTTTGGTTGAATCGGTCTAGCCATTTCCGAGAAACCGATGTGACTGTTATTCTGAATTTGGATACTTCCGCCGGGGCTTCCGGAACCGATGATGGTGGCCAATGTGGCCAAATAGACTTTGAATGGATGTTAGTGACCTAGTACTACAAATCGAAGCAGTTGTGGTCATATTTTGGAAAAATTTTCACCTTTATACATTCATTGCAGAATTTATTAAAATCGACATTTTCTACGTGATCGTACTCATCACCCTGTAATTCCGGAACCGGAAGTCTGATCCATTAGAAATTCAGCCTATGGGAACGTTGCACCTTTCATTTGGGACTAAGTTTGTGAAAATCGGTTCAGCCATCTCTGAGAAAAGTGAGTGAGATTGTGTTCGCGTACATACATACATAAACAACCAGAAATTTGCCGAATTCGACGAGCTGAACCGAATGGTATATGTCACTCGGCCCTCCGAGCCTTCGTTAAAAAGTCGGTTTTCAGAGCAATTGCAATACATTTCTATTGAGAAGGGCAAAAAATATAACATGCATCCCAAAAACCTATTTTCATATTTCTCATTCGTGTAATGAAGAGTTCTTGCACAGTTTTTTTTCCGTTTTAACGACATTAAATTAGCTGAACATTACTTAGAAGGGCAAGCTATGAAAATTTAGAGCCATAGTACTCAAGTGAGAGCAAGGATTTAAAATATACAGATCGGAAAACTAGAAATGATAGGGTCATTAGGAGCAGGCTTAAAATCTTCTGAACAAATCTTTTATCTTCTGTTGGTAGGAGTCGAGCTTATGCAGAGTTATTACGAATTGGTCAAATCTACCAACATGTCTCACGACAACAGCAGAGTTGTCCCTCTTTACCATGAGAACCGACAAGTTTCCTATCTATATATTCTACATCCTTTCATAACTAGATTTTTTATAACTTTTGCTACATAGTAATCTCTAGCTAATTTTATGTCGCTTAAAAGAAAAAAAAATAGAAGTAGAATACGTTGTTATCCAAACAAATAACATCTATATATTTCCAAAAGTTGATCTATTATTATATTACTGTTAAGTTTTAGTAGAAAGTTCCATCTAATACCTCCTGGAATCACCATATATGCCTTTGTAATAAAAATGTTTAAATTTTTAGTTAATGCAAAAAATGAAATTGATCACGAGCACTCTTATATGTTTAAGTGTTCTAAGGTTACAAGGCTTGCTTAACACAAAATGAGTTATGCAGTAAGATTCACATGTGTCTCGTATGTTTTCAACAATATAATCATACTTATGAAAGTTTTTAAAATTTTCAGAACATTAGGCTATAGCTCCCCCCCTAGCCCTCCCTTGCGCACGCCAGTCTATTTAAACCGCAGCCAGCGGTGGTAGATTGTTCGTTTCTATTATTTTCCTATCACAGTCCGTTTTGTGTGCTACCTTCTATGTAGTTCGATTTCGTTGGTGTTTTTGTATGCCGAAAGATGAAAGGCAGGAAACGGGTTCCATCGCTGAGAACGAACAACATCTTTAAAACAAGTTGTTCCAATATTAATATTTACTATAATTCTTACATTTGTTCGGCCTTCTGCAAAGTTGTTTAAAACCATGAAGCCCATATTTTTATACGGTGTCGGGCCATTAGGGCGAAAGCCGTTAGGCCGAACGCTATTAGACCAAATGGGTCATTATGCCGAATAGTATTTAAGTCAAATGTAGTACGATTTATAACATCATTAGCTAGTTTGACTCCGAAACCAAAAGTAATAGTTTGCTTACACTTTGACCTAACTCTGATAAATCGGTTCGTAACAGTCAGCGAAATCAGTGGAGCATCATTGAAACAGTTTGGTTTCACAACGTATTTTAATGCTTATCACATGATTTGTGTCTACAGTTTGAAAAAGTAATTATTTTTTATCAACTTAGTAGAGTGTCACAATTAGTCGTCTTACGATAGATGTCTTCCGTAATACAGTGAAATTAAAAGGAACACATATATCATGAGAGAGTTAAATGATTCGAATGTGTAATATGAGTTTGAAAAAATTAGTTGTGTATTTTCCTTATTTGAATCATGAGCTGTTTGTTTTAATGTTTTTAAAACATTAATTGCTACATATGCCCAGCTTATTCACAACAAGGGTTCAAGGAAGGGTTAGTGAAGGTCTAGGGTCATTTGTACGGTAACTCTCAGCGCGAGCAGTCGATCTTTCTATTCCGTACAGTGTAAAGCAATTAAGAATAGTGCTAACACTGACGAACCGACGTGTCACATGGAACAAAAAATGCGTCGCCCCTAATTGTTTAAATTAAAATACATTGTTACACTAGCGGCATCTGTATAATGGTTGATGGTGGTAGTCTTCGTCCATAACATAACCATACGCAAAACCTAGGTGTATCGACATTGTACCAGGTATGCTAAAACAAATAAAACATTCTTTTAGCATGTTGAAGATCGTTTTTCCAGCTTTTTATTATGCTATGTATGGTACATACAAAACTGTCCGTTACAAGCAAAAAAGTAACAGAATACATGCATTTTCATGAGTTCTAAATACTATTTTGATGCATATTACCACTACAAATGCAGCAGAGGGAATTGCACACCTTTTGTAATATCAATAGGGAAACGGGTCTGTTCGGACCTACTTCAGCAAATCGCCCTTTTAGGTGAATAGACGTGAAAAAGTTTACCGGCTAAAGGTCCTAATTATTAGTTTGAAACCACAGCTACATTTTGGTGCCGTAAAAGGTTCATTTACACCACTCAATGGCAGCGCTAGGCGACGATTTGCAAACCTCTTCATTTTTTCATCCTTTTCCAATATAGGGATACTTCGGACATTTTTTTTTTTGATTTAGGAGTACAAATTTATAGTTTTTAAACGATATAATAATTTTGTCTCTATTTGGATCTTGCATTTTATGTATTTGAAATGGTTAGTTTGTGAAGTTTTACTTAGAAGTATAAAATAACTAGTTCAAAATATGCCGTAAAAATAATAGCGTCAAAATATTTCGGACACAGCTAGATTTTCTTTCGTAATAGCAGTCTGTTTATCAATTTAGAATAATCAAAATTATCAATTTTTTTTGCGGTACGGTTGCGGTAAATACCGCGCGGTTGCGGTAATTACCCCTTAAAAACCTAACCATATGTAATAAAATATGTAATAATAAATAAAGTTATTTTTATTTACATGAAAATTAACTTTGATGGACTCCTCAAAATGCAACATTTATGAAAAATTCAATTCTTGCATTTTTTATTAATAAAATGCCGTGCATTTTGAGACAACTACTTTCGAAACAATGTAAAACATTGTCTTTCCTTTAAATATTAGCATAGCGCTGAAATCCCATGTAATTTAGCTATGCTTCTTCATTTATTCTTTATTTAACTCAACTTTTATTTTCTATTAGGGTAGAAGTATCATTCTTCGCCCCCTCCCTAATTTTCGCCCCCCTTGCAGAACAATTACAAATAATTCTATCTGCTTTACGATCTGGAACTCCGCTTTCGACTATTACTGAAAAACAAACTAAGTCGAATAAAATGTGAAAACTGCCCTATTTTCAATAAAAATATTTCATAACGTATTTTTAATCGTAAATAAAGTAGTACCTGTAGAGCACTTACTTTCCTGAAAACTAAAAATGGTGACAATTTTTTATCGCGGGGAAAGTTATATAAATTTTGTGAGTAAGCGTTAGAATATTCAATAGTAATGTTTTTAAGCATTGCAGGAATACTTGTCAACGCACATCCGCGATTATTACCTTTCTTTAATTAAGTTTGAACAATTTTAAAAAGTGGCGAAAATTAACGCAAGATGAAACTCAATTCTAATCTTCGCCCCTGGCGAAATCCCATATAGCGTTTTTTTCTTTGTATGGGTTTCTATCTTCGCCCCGTTCCACAGTGGTCACAAAGTAGACTATTGATTTTAGTTATGTGAAGTCTTTGAGGAAATTTCTTGAAATAAAACGCTCTTTCTTTCAATCACATCGGATCGTTGACTAATCCCCTTAATAGTTACGAAATTTATTTTCTTCAATAATTCAGATAGAAAAATACTCACTTCAATTAAGTTGTAGAAAAATTTACCAGGAAGATTTCTTTCGGAAACACTTGGTTTTCGAGATACAAGGCGTTATTTGTGAAAGGCCCCTCAAAAACAGTTTTTTCACTATAACTTCTATTATGGAGCTTCAAGCGATTTCTGATGTTCTAGAAAGTAATATAGACGGCTGAAATAGACAATTTTCTAAAATACCATAACCTGTTTTCGCTTCGCTTTTCGCTATTTACAGAGCTATTCACTCTTTCTAAGGTCAACATCTCCAAACCGAGTAAAAACGGATAAACTACCTTTTTTATATACTGAAAAAATAAGAGCGCCCCAAGAGTGCTCTCTACCTATTCAGTTGCAGTGGAGATAATCAAATTCTGCAATCTATCTTTGAATCCAGCGCAGTTGTTTTCGATTTCTATAATATGTTATTAACAATTCAATTAAAGTATATCAATTATAATTAGAAAACCTTTTACAAACGTAATGTTTGATGTTTTACGAATGTATATTCATGATATGCGGATTCTAAACAGCACCGAGCAGGTTTCTAGGCTTTCTCTGTAAGGAAGACCAAACCTATCAAAATACAACCTCTCCATTCATTTTTTCAATAGTTTATAGAGAAACAAGCCAAAAATTAATTCGTTTGGAAAGCCTTAATCATAAAACAAATACAACGGAGGTTCTGTCTGTGATTAAGGGGTTTTATATATTGAGGTGCAGGACAAAAGGGAAAAATTTGAAATTTTATGAAGGTATGTAGCCATATTTATATCAAATACTTATTATACGTCTAGCGTAGTACAATGTCTATTTTGCAAAACCCACTTGTGAACATGAAAAAATATTAATAGGGTGGATGCTCCTATAGTTGAGGTGCACCAATAGTTTCAGTAGTGGGTTATACGCCTAACTAAGGTACCAACTATCAACAAATATTTTTTTATCGATTCATCGCACTAAAATTATGCGACAACAAAACTGGTATCCTTGAAATTTGCTCAAAAAACTTTTAAAAAATTGATGTTCTTTGAATTTTGAATAGGTGCTCCCTTGCACCTATAGTTGACATAGTGTACCTATAGTTGCAAGTCCCATAAGAAATCAATGGGATTTGCAACAATAGGACCAGAAATTACTATTGGTACATGTGTTCCTACAGTGGTACAAGCGGTTTTGAATACATAAATTGGTTATTAAACAATCTTTATATTTTCCTATGAAGTAGGGATTGAAAGCTTTCGTTTAATGTATTAACATTGCCCATAGGTCTATTCATCGATTTTTAGCAAATATTTTCCTTGAGTATGCGACTATTGGTACATCCACCCTAATTGTCGAAGTTATAACCAGTTCCACAAAAGCCTGTTTTCTCTAAGAGACTACGATTGCTGTATAACAGCTCAATTGAAAACATAAAAACAAAAAAAATCATTAGTACAGGCACTTGTGGTGTCCTTGAACTATGCATTGTAATTTTTTAATTTTAGTGGACGGGGACGATTTTTCCAAAAAATCCACTATTTTTCTATTATCACTGAGATTTTTTTAAAGAAATTCATAACATTGATATGAAAATTTTGATGAAAAAATGGAATCATTCAAGGACACGACAGTTAAATTACAAACAATTTAAAAAAAGAAATTTGACATCGGTTGAAAACATTTTCGGCAATCGTAGTCACAGCAAAGACGTTTTTGGAAAAATATGATTTCGAGACAATCACGTGCCAAGTGTCTAAAATATACCCGGGACCTCATTAGGGAATAGTGAAATACGCTATAACGGTTCTACTACTTGGATATTTATAATAATTTGGAAAAACATTCTTAAGAATTTATACTGCCGCTCTACGTATAATTGTCTCATGTATATTGGGTATTCCATTGCACATGGAGTAGTTTTGCGTATAATGATAAGAAAGACAAAAGAATAGTTATTGTTTCGATTTTTGTATCTACACATATATCCTTTTAATTTAAGTGAGCATCTGTAGTATTTGAAAAAAATTGAAATTGCTGCTCCAAGTCAACTACCAAAAAATATATCATTCATGATTTACATAAAGAATATCAGTTGATAATTCCAAAATGATTTTTAAAACATATGCTTGACATATTAATTTATGTATCCATTGCATCTGCTGCAAAACCGGAGGCAAATAAATTTTTAATCCTGTGCAGTTACGAAAATGTAGTGAGAAGCCTTGGGGTGTCTTGATTTTTCTAGCATTTAGAGTATTTTTCTAGTAATGCTATTTAGTTAACGAATGATTTGTTCGTTTTTGCACGTTGCTATTCTCGTTCGTTGGCGCGTACATCGCCTTCCTTGTTCGCGCGAAATATCGAGAACACTCTTATGGCGTTTTCGTTCTTTCTTGGTGCTACACCGGTGTAGTGTAAAGAAAGAGATTGACTGATTACACCCAAGTTTGAGTGAGTGTAACACCGACTACACCGGTGTAGTGCACTGTCAAAAACGAATATGTCATTAGTAGTCCATGCTCTTCGTGCATCCACACTCGCGTGTGCTCTTCAACGCATTTCTCGCTTGCGAGATAACAAAGCACACGAGACTTTGCGAGAAAAGCTTCCTTGATATGCCCTACATACTAGATGAAAGCTTGGGTTTCTCGCGAGCATTCCGACTCGAGATTATGCTTCTCCCGGGCGCGAACGATGAAGAGCGCTAGGCATGCTCTGCCCATGATCGCAAATCAGTCCCATAAAGATAGTAAATCCCATAGAAGACGGGACAAATATGCGATCATGGGCAGTGCTATTCGTACACGCTCGCGAACGAATGGACTTGGAGTGCTTCTCGCTCGTTTCGCAACACAACACAACATAACAAGACTACAAATACAAGAGCTTGTAAGTTAACGTATTATTTGTTTGATAGTTAGTTTTTGAAAATATATAATCTGAATTTGTCTAATCTTTTCTCTATTACCAATTCTGTGATATTGTAGCATGATAGAAGTCGTGAAATAGTGCGTGGGCGCACGGTGGCGAAGAATAGAGCAAGAGGGGGGCGAAGATTAAATTTAGGGGGACGAAAATTGAATCACATCTTGATTTAGAATATTGTTATTTTTTCGTTAATTAAATGATTTAAATCACTTTTATTCAGGATTATTGGATACTATATGATACGTGATGAGAATGATAAAATAAAATTAGTTGGAGCAATTCAAAATTGTTGAAATTTAAAGTTTTCCGCAAACAAATGCTTTAGGGGGGCGAATTATAGTACATTTACCCTTTTTCTTTGTATTTTTCATATCTTCCAATAAACTTATTGTAGTATTTCTGTATCCTCCTTTTTCCATATTTTTCATTAAAGGCTTCTCTCATTTGTTTTGTTTTTTTTCTCTTTTTTCGTTTCAATTTTTTTTCGTGTTGTGAAATTTTCTGTTCTCCATTTATCAGTTTTGAAATTTATGCTTTTCTTTTCTATGGTTTTTTTTCAATATTCACCCATCTTTGTTTATTCCCTCGGCATGATACTGTACCTTGATGTGGGCTTTTCCACCAAAGCAGTATTACAGTGATGATATCACATAAACTTGGGATACGATTATTTTCTTTTTAGTTAAGCTACATTGTGATCAATTTTAGTACTTAACTTGGCGACCTTTATTATGCACTGCCATGGTCAAATAATATACAATGTGGGTTTAGGGCCCAATTCTCTCTGCAGGCACTGCACGAACCTTGTCACAAATACGAACGCCCGCGATCTCGCCAATATTCAAACACCCCGATTGATTGGGTGAACGTTGGAACCTAAGAACCTAAGCTCGCGCAATCATGAATCGGTCACGTCCGGAAGTCTCCGCCCTTGATCATAGCAGCACAAATTCATGCCTTTAGTTGGACTAATAGAAATAAAAACTAGACAAGACGTCCACGTGCGATCGTTGAAGAATACGCGAACATGCGAATGGCCACACGCTTATAAAAATAATGTGTCCACGCGAAGTTACATACTAGCACACGCGACAAAAACGTCCACATACAAACGCTCGAGTCCTTCGCGATCATCCACGCACGACCACACCCACGATCTCGTAAAAAGTATAACACTCTGGTGACTAAGTGAATGGTTTAGCACTTATAAATTAACAATCCCGGTCTCGAGAGTGAACTTCCAAATGCCCGTGTTCGCGCGAAACTACATAAAAATCAAATGGAAAGTCACATACACGCGACAAACAAACATAAAAATGCTTGAGCCCTTCGCGACCATCCACGCAACCTATACTCGCGCTCTTCCAGACATTATAACATCCCGGTGATAATATGAACGTCTCGGCACTTGTAATCACTCAAACGCAGTCTCAAGCGTGAACCTACAGTCCCCCGCACTCGCGCATTCATGAATTGTTCGCGTCCGGAAGTCTCTATACTCGATTCCAGAAGTCTAGGTCCATGCCTTAATTAAATCAATTAGCTCTATAGTTCCAGTAGGACAACTCTTGAAAAAATCGGCCTATTACTAATACTCAATAACAATACTAACTCTTCTCTTTATTTTTTTTTTTTATTTATTTTCGGTCTCATGCGTTATATTCTTGTGATGACCTTTTCGAGCTCATACATCCAAGAAGAGCAACATTGCTGCCAACAATGATTCTTCTCTGCCATCAGACGTCACCAGGTTTTAGAACAATGGAGATGTATTCTCATACTCGATGGAATCAGATAAGTAGGAACGATCAACAAACTGCAAGTAGTATATTGCCCATTTCTTGTTTTGAAGTATAAAATATTATTCGTATTAAAATATTATTTACAGGCTCCACACATATCTCAACACACACAAATACACAAATGCTTGACAGGTGACTGGGCCAAGTGCATTCACTCGTAGGACCTATCATTTCGATGATCGCCTCGATTCTACGAAACCAGTGCACAAGTAAGCTGACATAAGGTAGTCTCATCTGGTGAATGCATGTAACCTGGAAACCCCAGACACGACAGGACGAGACGGACAGACTGGACTCGATGGGGCCTAGTTCAGAGTTTTTTGAGCATTTTTCACTGCACGGTTATTGACCTAAAAAAAGAAACATTCGGCATGTTATTTTTCCTTTTATTACTGTATCTTGAGTTGGGTTCATACTGATATTCACTAGCACAGTCAATTGCATATTCTCCCATATACATTCACATTCACATCCAAAACGTGCAAACGCCCCTAACTTTCGCGATAACACAAATCTGGTCAAAAACGCGAACTTACATTACAATTTCAATCATCCACACACACCTACGCTCGCAATTTCGCCAACACCCCTTTACTTAAGTGAACTTTTCAGCACCTATAACTTTACAACCGCGGTCTCAAGCATTAACCCACCATTCGCGCGATCATAGACCGGCTACGTTCGGAATTCTCTACTCTCGATCAGCCTAGACTCATGCCTTCAGTTGGACCGATTCACTAGACAACACGTTTCTCTACCATACACTGAAAATTAATTATTAGATTCACGATCCGCGCGCGATCGTTCGAGAATACACGTGAATGTGCGAATGGCAACACGGATCTAAAATCGGATTTATGCACGCAAAGTTGGAGACACGCTGGCATTCATATGCTCGAGCCTTTAGCGATCACACTTACACAATTAGTAAACGCCCACGCTAACCCAGACAGATATGCACTCCTGGACTCGAACGCTAAAAACCACATCTTCCACGCATACACCACCCAGGACTGAACATTAGATTCATACATACAAAGCAACAAGTAATAATTACAGGTATTCGTCTGGCAACCGGGGGAAGTACATCTCAAACGCAGAACTTATCATTTCAATGATGGCCTTGGATCTGCGTTGCCTGTGTTCAAGGCACCATAGCTTTGTCCGTCAGGTCAAGGATGTATGAAACCCGTTAGCCACCACCCTCGGCCCTAGCTGCCCATAAAGGGATAAAAAAAAAAAAATATTCACCCATCTTTGTTTATTGCTATGTTCCATTACACTTAGCATTTTCTTTTTTTTACACATTTAAACAATTTTGAATTCCATGTTTTCTATTTTGTTATATTTTTTTGTGAATATTTTTCTTATTACATTATTTTGATCTTTTTGTGTTTTGTGCATGTTTTCGGTTTTCCATTTCATCAAAATTTATTTTTTTTTCCGCATTTATTTTTTAAAGATTTATTTATCTTTTAAATTTTCTCTTGTTTTTCTTCACGATAATATTCCTGGTTTTTCAATTTCTTCTAGGATTTTCATTTCTACCCATTCAAACAATTTGGATTTTACATGTTTTCTATGATTTCACTATTATCTATTTTTGGGCTATTTCCACTTGTTCCTGTTTTCTATTTTTTCTTCAATCTATTTCCATTTATTTTTATTTTTAATACTTTTTTTAGCATTTTTTTATTTTTCATTTTTATTTTATTTTTTTCATTCCATTCATTATCATTTCTTCTGTTTTGAAACATTTTTAACATTTTTTTATTTCCCTGCTCTCATGCTTTCAATTTTTAAATGTGGTACTAATTTTAATATTTCAAACATTTTGTATAATTGTTATTTTTTCGACTATCTCAGGGGATCCATTTCGTTCATTTCGATATTTGTTATTGTAGTCTTGTTTTTATGTTTTTGCTGTATTCATTTTTCTTCCTTTTTAATTTTTAATGTTTTCCTTGTTCATGATGTTTTAGTTTTATTTCGTTATTTACCCGTTTTGCACTATTTTACCCATTTTGCAATATTTTTCTATTTCTGCAATGCTTTTCCAATTTTCTTTCTCATTTCCTTCGTTTAATTTGATTGTTTTAATTATGCATTCGGTTTTATTTTACTATTTATTCAAATTGTTTTCAAACATGCAAGATTTTTTAAATTTTTACATTGTCCTAATTTTGTCCTTTTTCTGTTGTTTCTTCATTTTGGATCTTTTTCTTTATTTGATATTGACAGGTTTTGACTATTTGCATATTCTTAATCTTTTTCCATTACTTTAATGCCATTTTGTAGCTTTTTTCTTTTGTTTCATTGTTACTATTTATTAGTTTTTCCTCGTTTGTCCCTTTTGTTATTTTTCTCTCTTTAAATTCTATTTCCATTGAATGTTCTTTTTGTTTTTATTAAAATTTATAACATAAAAGTTTTAATTATGAGTTCTTCAATAATATTGCACCAAATATATAAATAAAGAACTCGCGATAATCACCTGAATCAGTTATCTCTAAATCCAAAAAAAAATCAGCAACACTACCGAACAAATAAAAAGTTGTATTTTCAGAGACTGGCAATGTTGTGGCGCACCGACTTCGAAGATTCGAAAAAATCCATGCAATATCGACTTCTGGATTAAATATGAAAATATTGATAAATCGGATACTTTCAAAGCCACTCCAAATTTCGTAGAGATATTTAAAAGGATTTGCGATAAAAATTTGGTCGGCTTAAATTTGACGGATTACTTTGCATGAAATTCAACAAATTCGAAAAAAAAACCCTCATTTTCCTTCGTGCAGGCTTTTTTATTTGATATTTGCTCTTGGACAGTGTCGTCCTTGCAAGAGAAGAAACACAGGGAAATTTTACTCGCGTATTGCCGTATTGCGTATTGAATTCGAAGTACTTGCAAGCCAAATTTGTGAAACCGTTAAAAGTGACCAAATCAACTACCACCAGCGTAAAGACAACCGGGAGGAACAGTGGCCGATATTTTCAAGCATATGAAGCTGTCGAAGATCACACAGAAATATCTGATCCGACAGGCTTCCTGTACCTGTGGTTTGATGTGACATTTTCATTGCGACCGAGTCCGTCAACAAGGAAATTCATGTGAAAAAGTGCATGAAAATAACGTCTTTCATGAAGCAACACGATTATTCCACGCTATTTTGTCCGAATTTTGAATACTGCCATTACGGAAAAAGGGCATGTAGTGGTATGACGCCTACAAGGATCTGGTGGCGCCCAAGGACAAGAACTTTCCCAACACACCAGAACTCGGTACTATCGAGGAATATTGGTCCATCGTCAAGCGAAACCTGAAGAAGACTTAAAACTGTCAAAGTAAACTGCATGTGGCGAACAAATGGGACGAGGTGGTTGTACAGAGTTTGATGGCAGTAATTAAATGACGCATAACCGAAAGCATAGCTGAATATTTTTCTGTATTTTATGCTATTTGAACTTAATCATTGTTGTTTGACAAAACTTTGATTATAGACGACGCCGGTGGTTAAGGGGTAAGCGTGACCGCTGCTCAGTCCAGTGGGTCTGGCTTCAGTCCCAACCGAGGTCGTTAGGATGTTCTGAGGTGAAAACTCTGTGACACGTCTTTATTCACAAGGGAAGTAGAGTCGTTGGTCTCGGTGTAGATGAACCGATATCTGGTTTTGGAGTCACCTCTCTGGTGTCAGTGATAGGGACACAGTGCGGACAGAGACCGACGGAAAATAAACAAAAAAAAATTGACCTTACCACCCTTTGAAATGATAAAAGTAATTGAAATTAACAGCACTATTCTCCTATAGTTCTCCATGAAATACATAGCTGATATTTATTTTTCAGATTTGGAGATTAACAGTTTCTGTGTTCGAAAAATCTACAATGATGGAGGGGGCCCTTATGCTAGATCCGCCGGGCCCGCAATTTCTCTCTGCAGCATCATTCATAATAATTCCACGACTTGATGTTTTACCTCCTGTTGGGTTGAAACGGATTATTAAGCATGTCTGATTGACAATGGTCTGAGCATATCTCTAGTTTTCATAGCTCCTGCCACCGCCAATTCCTCTATCAGTTTCAGTTAACAGTCAATTAACGCGTCGCGAAAAATCAAGATCATTTATCCCAACAATTCTTTGAGAAACAAATTGAGGTCACGACTCAATCAATGAACTTCGTATTTAAAACATTTTTTGTGTTTTCACAAAACTAGTTCACCCGAAAAATAAAAAAACAAAAATGGTGTTACACTCTAATGTTTAGTAAAGTTACTGTGGTTGTGTTTGAATACGTTTACTATTTTTATGATTCTAGTTCATAATTTGAGAATACACAGATTTGTATTAACTTTATCAACGAAAAAAGACTAAAATTCTCTTCGTGGTATCGTGATATTTTAGTGTTGAGCTTACCGTCGGATTTTTTACACAGAGTCTCGTGTCTTGTAGTTTTCTTAATTATTTTACGGATATGAATTGTGGTTATGAAATGTATTTTTGGTGCTCAGTGTAGTTGCATTTTATTACAAACATTACACTGAATGTTAACAAAAAAATATCAAGATTGAAGGTCCTAGTAGTTTCCTTGTATCTAATGCTCACGCCTATGAGACTGGTTGCTAGCAGTTGTACACAATAGCTCACGTAGAAATTTCAAGACCACAGAGCAGGGTGGCATTCAGAAGCGTACAAGAAACTGTTCTCGAATCCATGAATAGTCTGAGTTCCTTGAAATTGTTTACGTAAATAGATTAAGGTCATGCAGAAAATTAATTACTTCATGAACTATACCATGAACTGTTTCACGAGCTCGACTGGTGAATCGTGACTAGCATACTAGGAATCAAGCACAAAATCGCAAATTTCATTAACTATATCTTGAAAGTCGAAGTGTTTTTTTTTTTTTCGAATTTGTAGACTATTTCACGCACACGAATGGTGAATTTTAACTTATATGCTCGGAATCATATCCAGTTCACGAAACAAGAATGGATCCATGAATAATATTCCGAGCGTCGTGTAATGGTTTTCTAGCAAATATCAAGACTATTTTTATTTTGTAATCCAATTGTCAAGCACTAATTCCAAATAATGATAAAGATGAGATAAAACATGAATCAGTTAACGTCGTATATTCGGTCCATTGACAATGTTTCCAGATTTGTGAATAAAATTATGAGTCAACAATTTTCGAGTTCGCGAATTGTCGGCGTGAGAAAATGCATCGGCGGCGCGCCGCCGTTCTGCCGTTCGGCGTCGGCGTACGTTAAAAATTACCGGCGGTGGTGGCGCACAGGTCTAGTTTCAGGTTTAAATCGTTATTTTCTGGTGTCAAAAAATTATATCCATCTCGAGAAAAAAATGTTTTGCAATATCTAATAATTCGCGTACTAGATAATAGCAGTATCTTTCAGAACCATTTGAAATCTTCTAAAATATGTAGTATCAGTACATTTTAATTGATTTTTCCAGTTACTAGAAACGCAAGGTTACCCGCAGTGTACGTGTAGGATACTTTCCCCTACATTCAAATCTGCTTTGCGAGTAAAAACATGTTTAAATCAACACTAATTTTGAGGCTTGGTGTTTGGAGTACTATTTCGTTCTAAACCACGTCCACAAGCTAGTAAGTTCAGTAAACGGTATAACGTACACATAAGTTCGTGGCACTAATTGGTATCACTGCCGTTGACTCTTTTTGCGTATCTTTCATCCTGTTATGGTTGATTCATTATCATTGTTTGCAAATAAAATTGATTTAAATTTAAATTCTTATTTGCCTAAAATAACCATGCGTCCGCCTTAACCCCCTCGTTTTACTCACAGTTACCCTATACGGTATATTGTTGGTAATTTGTCGTGAACATCTTCTCATGAAGGAATCCGTTTTCCAACGGGACATCTTAATTAAGATAGCGAGCGCATCAAATCTAAACGCTTTGTAAAGTTTCGCATTGAATATCGTTATTTTCGATGCATACTGGGAATAAAATATATAAAATGCACCGTAAATAGATAATATATCGAAGCAGCAGGAACTCCATGTAGTATGTAGCGACAAATATATAGCTTGTTCTCAATATTATTATTTCCTATTCGTATGTCATCATGAAGGATGAAAAATCCGTCTAGAAGTTCTACAACGTGTTCTTTTTAAGTTCTATGTCCCTCAGTTTGTTTTGCTCGATTTCGTTTGCAAAGTTGGGAAATTCAAATGATATTCAACGAATCCTTTCAAGAAAAACTTTGTGATCAATTATTGGTTATTTTAAAAGAAATTGTTTACAAAAAGTAAATAGCAGTGAATATTTTTGCGATTAAGTTCATTTCTTTTTAGTTTTTTGCAATGGTTTGAAAAAAAAAACTCGTGATGGTTATCTATGACATGTATGAGTTTTGCAGATTGCCGCCCGAGCACTTTCCGTTTTTGCAAGCTATTCTTGCATTAATGTAAGCGGTTCTTACCGGTTTTATTTTGGGTGAATATGTTAATGTTTATAAGAAAGGTTACATTACAATAGATATTGCATATACTGTTATTTATTTAAAATACATACGAACTACTCGTTCCCCTTTACAGATGACTATTTCGTAACAATTAAGGCAAATAGAGGGAATTGAAGAAAATAAAAATGGTCGCAATAGTAAAATTCCCCCAACAGGTACCGAATAAGCTTATTCGTTTAGCTCAAGCTTGAAAGGACGTGAACCTCACACAATGCCCAGTGTTTGCCAGAGCGCGGGGGAAGTTTCAGCTCTCACTGAATACCAAGCCACTACTGACTGGCACGCGAGCAAAGTTAGCTAGTTGTTTACATTTGAACCAATTCAAGAATCCTCAGTAGCTGTACAATAATCTAATGGCCATTGGCAAAGCTTTTTACAGGCGTATACCAGCCTGCTATATGCTATAGTTGGCCAGCACACTACGCCGCCAATACCGGCGACCGCAAGCTAGCACAGTCATTATCAAACATCCCGCGCCGGGTATGAAGGTGAAAGCTTGACGAGTGAAAAGTATTGTGCGAATACGGTTTTTATCCCTTTGCAGGCAGGCAGGCACCCGGAGCCCACGGTGCTTTGATTTCACATGTGAGTTATTTCCTAAATTTTATTACTTTCAATGCCCTCATGTTGGTTGTTAGCGGAAAGCTCACTAGCGTTTTATCCTCCGCTTTCCTTCCCTCCGTGCCCTGGGTGGGTCCATTCACAGTGCAAATTTTGTCTGCTTTTGAAATGTTCACCAACAACGGACGCTAATTTAGTATTTATGCTATTTAAGACTCGTACGGGAAGTAGTGTTGCCAGTTTTTCACTGAGCTCGGTACTTACTGATATCAACGATTTATCTTGAAACGGGTGATGTTTTCAGCGACATTATTCATTGAAAATCAACAGTGAATATTTCCAGATTTGGTTTTATTATCTATTTAAAAACTATTCTTTTTGCATCCTAGATTGTATAATCCAGTGATTGAAATTCAAAGCTCAATAAAGTGTTCAAAATTGTTAAATAAAATTTTGTTTTTACTATGCCTATAAATCGATTAAATGATAGAATAGAGAAGGAATCTTTAATAGATACCGTTGCCTGTTGGCTCATGGTGGGGCCGGATTGGTTTGTAGTAATTAAGCCTATTGACTAAACCTGTACCTCTTGTATCTCGTTAGGTAATACTTCAGTAGCGATTGTGCTCTTGCTCTTTTTATTTTGTGTTAATCGTTCATGTTTTTTTTTCCATTGCTGCTTTTCCATGCTCGTTGTCTAATCTTCGCGATATGTTTGACCTGCTCACGTCTGCTGCAAATATGCTTCCCCAGTTGAGCAGTGAACCAATCCGAAGGTGTCAATCATAATAATCTACATCTCTTTACAACCACCTTCGCAGGGTTTCTTATCCGTCTTGGGGCTACTAATCCTATTTATCTGCTAGCTGGTGCTGAGAGTTCCTCGGCGGCAGTATTTCTCCCGATAGCGAGCCATTTAGCTGTCAACCATTGCGACGGAGAGATTATCGGCGAGAAAATTTTCCCAGACATCGAAAACTCGATTTTTTTTCCGACTTCGTGTATTTCCTCCTTAGCTCCCCTTACTAGCCAGCTGTTTGATCTCACAACTGTTGCTAATATCGAAGCTTGTCGAAATGTGTATCGAGACAGAGATGCTAACCAACTTCAGGAACCAGAATATATTGGCTTAAAATTGACAGAGCTTAAATGTTTCAAATGTTTTTATGTTTCAAAACGATTCGCAGTATATTTTTTTCTTTCAATAGGAAGTTAATAAATTTTTAAAATTGTTTTAGAACTTTCATGGGAGAGGTTTCAACCCCCAAAACGCTCCCCTTGAGCACGGGCCTGATAACGTAACCTCATAGAAAAATTTCAATCGCAAGACCAATCTTAAATACCATTTATCGATATGATTCGTCCATCGAACATAGTCTTCAATACATCGTCGGTTGTAAAGGCCGTTGCCCCATCTTGTTGAAACCAAAAGTGACGTTGATGGTGACTCCGGCATCATTTTTGAAGACGAATCAGCCTAAGATTCCATCCGCACCAGACAATCACTTTTTGGGATACAATGGAGTCTCTAGAATCTCCTCCGGTTGCTCATCACACCAAATCCGGCAATGTTGTTGGTTTACATATCCGTTTAACTAAAAATGGGCCTGGTTCGATGAGACGTTTTTTCAATGAAAATCAGGATCATTTTTGAGCTGCTCTAGAGCCCAATTTACGAACGCACGCCGTCTCGGATGGTCATCCGGCTTTACCAGTTGAATCTTGCGTATAAGGTACAGGTCTTTGCGCAAAATTCCCCACAAAATCGATAGCTCCAATTTGTAAAACTCTACGTTATCCCATCCTTTCGCAATATAGGGGTAATTCTAACCTTCCAACGGGGCTATTCAGACCGGCATTTTTTACAATGGAATTTTGTTAACCTATGATTATTTTTTTTGGAGAATCTTCTTCAGAAGCAAAAAAAGAATAACTTGTGTTAAAAATAATTAATCTGCGTAGTCATGTATTTTCTTTGCTGTGGCGTGTGCCGATGCAAACCGCTGAACGGTGGTGGATGAAATTGGCGGTCCGAATAACCCTCAGTACGCTCATTTCGCACAATAAAGGTGAGCGTCTTGAAAATAACTGTGTTGTCACCCAAACAAAAATCAGTCCATAAAATAGGAACCTCAAACTTTCCAAAATACTTACCTGTTACTTTTTTCTCACTTTTATTTGTTACTTAAATCACGATGTTGCTATTGTGAAACACTTTGTATCTTCTTTCTAAAAAAAACTAGAGAATGAAATTCATCTGTCAAAATTAATGTTTCAGAATGGCGATACCAAGAATAGACAGTCAGGAAGTTTTACGATTTTCTGAGAAATCGAGGGGGTCTGAATTACCCAGACGGTATTAATATACCCGGCTCCCTCTAACGTATAAGTTGAATGAAATGGATGATATAGGTGCTTTAATTCAATACAAAAACTAAATGTATAAAATGAACAAATGAATTAGATGAAATAAACAATAAATAAAAAGAATAAAATTATTGGAATTGATAATATCAATAAAATTAACAAACTGAATTACTAAAATGATTACAGTTAATAAAATGTCAAGAAAGAACCAAAAATAAATTGAACGGACCAATTCAAGAAAATAAATAAAATGAAAATAAGAAAAATAAATAAAATGAATGAAATGTTTTAAACGAATTAACTAAATTGAAAGAATTAAAATAATTAGATATAACACATGAATTTAAAAATTTTAATGAATTAAATGATTGAATTGAATTAAATAAATGAAATAAATGAAACTAGTAAAATAAATAAAATTAATAAACTTAATTATTAAAATGAATAGAAATAATTAAAGAAACAATATGAATTAAATGGACAAATTTATTAAAATAAATGAAATAAAAAATACGCGAAATGAATAAAATGAGTTAAGTGAATAGGATGGATCCAACGAATGATATGAGTAAAATAAATAAAATAAAAAAACAACATGTATAAATGACCAAAGCAATACAATGAACTGCATGAATTAAAATAATTTAATTAAATGAAAATAAATTAAATATAATAAATGAATTGATTGAATAAAATAAATTCAATGAATTAACGAATTACATTAAGTAAGTGAATAAAATAAACTACACTAATTAAAAGAAATTCAATGATTTTAAAAAATTAAATGAACTCAGAAATACACGATTAAATGAATTAAATGAATATAATCAATCAATAAATAATGCAATTGATAAAATTATTAGAAGTAATAAAATAAATTAAATTAAAGAACAAAATAATTAAAATAAATGAAATGAGCTAAATGAAATAAAAGAAAATACTATGCTATATTTCACCCTAAGGAGGAAAATTTGGTAAAAACCAAAATTTCTCACTAGGGTGAAAATTTGTTGGTAAAAACCAGTCTTTGTACAGGAGGGCACAAATCCTTATTTCATACTATGTTGCGTTTCGGCTTCGCCTCATCAGAAACCGACACTAACACATTGTCGGAATAGATTAGCGCCGGCTTGACGCAAATCCCTTAAAACTAAAATACACTATGTGTTTCAATCAAACGACTGATCAAACGTGATGTCCCGTTCGAGAAGAAGTTCTGTTTATGCCGATGAGACACAAGTGAAGCCGAAACTTGTCTTGGCTTAGCAGGCCTATGCGAAAGCACTATGCTATATTTCACCCTAAGGAGGCTGATGAGGCGAAGCCGAAACGCAACATAGTATGAAATAAGGATTTGTGCCCTCCTGTACAAAGACTGGTTTTTACCAACAAATTTTCACCCTAGTGAGAAATTTTGGTTTTTACCAAATTTTCCTCCTTAGGGTGAAATATAGCATAGTGCTTTCGCATAGGCCTGCTAAGCCAAGACAAGTTTCGGCTTCACTTGTGTCTCATCGGCATAAACAGAACTTCTTCTCGAACGGGACATCACGTTTGATCAGTCGTTTGATTGAAACACATAGTGTATTTTAGTTTTAAGGGATTTGCGTCAAGCCGGCGCTAATCTATTCCGACAATGTGTTAGTGTCGGTTTCTGATGAGGCGAAGCCGAAACGCAACATAGTATGAAATAAGGATTTGTGCCCTCCTGTACAAAGACTGGTTTTTACCAACAAATTTTCACCCTAGTGAGAAATTTTGGTTTTTACCAAATTTTCCTCCTTAGGGTGAAATATAGCACAGTGCTTTCGCATAGGCCTGCTAAGCCAAGACAAGTTTCGGCTTCACTTGTGTCTCATCGGCATAAACAGAACTTCTTCTCGAACGGGACATCACGTTTGATCAGTCGTTTGATTGAAACACAGTGTATTTTAGTTTTAAGGGATTTGCGTCAAGCCGGCGCTAATCTATTCCGACAATGTGTTAGTGTCGGTTTCTGATGAGGCGAAGCCGAAACGCAACATAGTATAAAAAAAAGAAAATAATTAGATGAATTGAATGGATTAATTGAATGAAACCATTGAAATAAAAAATACATAAAATGAATATTAGGTTTTTGCCTTTCTTGTATAGAAAGGTTATGCAATCACTCTGAAAAACGTGAACCTAATCCCGATCCGGAGGGCCGAGTATCATATCCTACTCGACTCAGTTCGTCGAGATCGGAAAAAGTCTGTATGTGTGTGTGTATGTGTGTGTGTGTCTGTGTGTATGTGTCAAATAAAATCACTCATTTTTCTCAGAGATGGCTAGACCGATTTGCCCAAACTTAGTCTCAAATGAAAGGTGCAACCTTCCCATCGGTTGCTTTTGAATTTTGGATCGATCGGAATTCTGGTTCCGGAATTACGGGTTTAAGAGTGCGGCCACACAGAAATTTCTCATATAAACTATAGGAAAAATTAAAAATAGAATTTTTATTTTTGATGCTAAATGTGTTCAAGGTGCATGAAACGTCGAGATTTGATGCAAACTCGAAGAAAAATTTGACGACGATTCACTTTTTTGGATTTTGGAACATTTTTGCCTTTCTCATATAGAAAGGTTATGCATCACTCTGAAAAACGTCAACCTAATCCCGGCCAAATTTTTTTTGACTCGCATAAGGTTTCTGGATTTTAACAGGGGCGTAGTTGATGGTTTACGGAGAGGGGTTACACCCCCCCCCCCCTCTCTACTGTTCACTCCCCTCCCTTAAAAATCTCCTTAAATCACCCCTCAGACCACCACCCCGTCCAGCCCTCATACCCCCCCCCCCCCTTTCAACTCCATCATCTTTGAACCACCACTATATCACAAAGCATACCAATTTAAGCTGGGGAGTCGTTCGTTCATGGGACTTTTGCCCTCCTAACATACCCACACCCGCATGACAAAATGAGTTAGCAAGCAGATAACATTGATCTAATGCTGATTAGGCTAATGAAGTATGATATTTTTTCGTTTCCAGTGTTTCACCGTCGACACGTAGCTGATCAAGTTCGTGGCTAGCAAGCCATTGTGTATAAGTGCAAAGTGTACTAAGAAAGTAATGGACATTTCCACAATTATGTTGAACATAAACAGCCTCCGTGCCATAGTTTAGAGAAATGAGAAAGGCACAATTGCATCGCTAGGTGAATTAAAACAGGTTTTTACTGATGCAGTTAACCTCACTTTTCTTGACAGTTCGCTTGTACTGTTTACATGGACTTAGAAGAAGTCCATGTAAACAGTACAAGCGAACTGTCAAAAATGAACATCGAGTTCATTTGTGACGTCAGCGTAAAGTATTCAATAGAGAATGAAATAAATGAAAAAATAACAGATTAAAACGTATAAGATGAAAAAAATGAATAAAATAAATCAAATGAACAATACGAATATCACTAATTTGAATAATATAAATAAAATAAATATAATTAATGAAATGAATAAAATGAATGAAACAAATAAAATGAATGAACCGAATGAACAGAATGAACAAAATGAACGGAATGAACGGAATGAACAGAATGAACGGAATGAACGGAATGAACGGAATGAACGGAATGAACGGAATGAACGGAATGAACGGAATGAACGGAATGAACGGAATGAACGGAATGAACGGAATGAACGGAATGAACGGAATGAACGGAATGAACGGAATGAACGGAATGAACGGAATGAACGGAATGAACGGAATGAACGGAATGAACGGAATGAACGGAATGAACGGAATGAACGGAATGAACGGAATGAACGGAATGAACGGAATGAACGGAATGAACGGAATGAACGGAATGAACGGAATGAACGGAATGAACGGAATGAACGGAATGAACGGAATGAACGGAATGAACGGAATGAACGGAATGAACGGAATGAACGGAATGAACGGAATGAACGGAATGAACGGAATGAACGGAATGAACGGAATGAACGGAATGAACGGAATGAACGGAATGAACGGAATGAACGGAATGAACGGAATGAACGGAATGAACGGAATTAACGGAATTAACGGAATTAACGGAATTAACGGAATTAACGGAATGAACGAAATGAACGAAATGAACGAAATGAACGAAATGAACGAAATGAACGAAATGAACGAAATGAACGAAATGAACGAAATGAACGAAATGAACGAAATGAACGAAATGAACGAAATGAACGAAATGAACGAAATGAACGAAATGAACGAAATGAACGAAATGAACGAAATGAACGAAATGAACGAAATGAACGAAATGAACGAAATGAACGAAATGAACGAAATGAACGAAATGAACGAAATGAACGAAATGAACGGAATGAACGGAATGAACGGAATGAACGGAATGAACGGAATGAACGGAATGAACGGAATGAACGGAATGAACGGAGTGAAGGGAATGAACGAAATGAACGAAATGAACGGAATGAACGGAATGAACGGAATGAACGGAATGAACGGAATGAACGGAATGAACGGAATGAACGGAATGAACGGAATGAACGGAATGAACGGAATGAACGGAATGAACGGAATGAACGGAATGAACGGAATGAACGGAATGAACGGAATGAACGGAATGAACGGAATGAACGGAATGAACGGAATGAACGGAATGAACGGAATGAACGGAATGAACGGAATGAACGGAATGAACGGAATGAACGGAATGAACGGAATGAACGGAATGAACGGAATGAACGGAATGAACGGAATGAACGGAATGAACGGAATGAACGGAATGAACGGAATGAACGGAATGAACGGAATGAACGGAATGAACGGAATTAACGGAATTAACGGAATTAACGGAATTAACGGAATTAACGGAATTAACGGAATTAACGGAATTAACGGAATTAACGGAATTAACGGAATTAACGGAATTAACGGAATTAACGGAATTAACGGAATGAACGGAATGAACGGAATGAACGGAATGAACGGAATGAACGAAATGAACGAAATGAACGAAATGAACGAAATGAACGAAATGAACGAAATGAACGGAATGAACGGAATGAACGGAATGAACGGAATGAACGGAATGAACGGAATGAACGGATTGAACGGAATGAACGGAATGAACGGAATGAACGGAATGAACGGAATGAACGGAATGAACGGAATGAACGGAATGAACGGAATGAACGGAATGAACGGAGTGAAGGGAATGTACGGAATTAACGGAATGAACGGAATTAACGGAATGAACGGAATGAACGGAATGAACGGAATGAACGGAATGAACGGAATGAACGGAATGAACGGAATGAACGGAATGAACGGAATGAACGGAATGAACGGAATGAACGGAATGAACGGAATGAACGGAATGAACGGAATGAACGGAATGAACGGAATGAACGGAATGAACGGAATGAACGGAATGAACGGAATGAACGGAATGAACGGAATGAACGGAATGAACGGAATGAACGGAATGAACGGAATGAACGGAATGAACGGAATGAACGGAATGAACGGAATGAACGGAATGAACGGAATGAACGGAATGAACGGAATGAACGGAATGAACGGAATGAACGGAATGAACGGAATGAACGGAATGAACGGAATGAACGGAATTAACGGAATTAACGGAATTAACGGAATTAACGGAATTAACGGAATTAACGGAATTAACGGAATTAACGGAATTAACGGAATTAACGGAATTAACGGAATTAACGGAATTAACGGAATTAACGGAATTAACGGAATTAACGGAATTAACGGAATTAACGGAATTAACGGAATTAACGGAATTAACGGAATTAACGGAATTAACGGAATTAACGGAATTAACGGAATTAACGGAATTAACGGAATTAACGGAATTAACGGAATTAACGGAATTAACGGAATTAACGGAATTAACGGAATTAACGGAATTAACGGAATTAACGGAATTAACGGAATTAACGGAATTAACGGAATTAACGGAATTAACGGAATTAACGGAATTAACGGAATGAACGGAATGAACGGAATGAACGGAATGAACGAAATGAACGAAATGAACGAAATGAACGGAATGAACGAAATGAACGGAATGAACGGAATGAACGGAATGAACGGAATGAACGGAATGAACGGAATGAACGGAATGAACGGAATGAACGGAATGAACGGAATGAACGGAATGAACGGAATGAACGAAATGAACGGAATGAACGGAATGAACGGAATGAACGGAATGAACGGAATGAACGGAATGAACGGAATGAACGGAATGAACGGAATGAACGGAATGAACGGAATGAACGGAATGAACGGAATGAACGGAATGAACGGAATGAACGGAATGAACGGAATGAACGGAGTGAAGGGAATGAACGAAATGAACGGAATGAACGGAATGAACGGAATTAACGGAATGAACGGAATGAACGGAATGAACGGAATGAACGGAATGAACGGAATGAACGGAATGAACGGAATGAACGGAATGAACGGAATGAACGGAATGAACGGAATGAACGGAATGAACGGAATGAACGGAATGAACGGAATGAACGGAATGAACGGAATGAACGGAATGAACGGAATGAACGGAATGAACGGAATGAACGGAATGAACGGAATGAACGGAATGAACGGAATGAACGGAATGAACGGAATGAACGGAATGAACGGAATGAACGGAATGAACGGAATGAACGGAATGAACGGAATGAACGGAATGAACGGAATGAACGGAATGAACGGAATGAACGGAATGAACGGAATGAACGGAATGAACGGAATTAACGGAATTAACGGAATTAACGGAATTAACGGAATTAACGGAATTAACGGAATTAACGGAATTAACGGAATTAACGGAATTAACGGAATTAACGGAATTAACGGAATTAACGGAATTAACGGAATTAACGGAATTAACGGAATTAACGGAATTAACGGAATTAACGGAATTAACGGAATTAACGGAATTAACGGAATTAACGGAATTAACGGAATTAACGGAATTAACGGAATTAACGGAATTAACGGAATTAACGGAATTAACGGAATTAACGGAATTAACGGATTTAACGGAATTAACGGAATTAACGGAATTAACGGAATTAACGGAATTAACAGAATTAACGGAATTAACGGAATTAACGGAATTAACGGAATTAACGGAATTAACGGAATTAACGGAATTAACGGAATTAACGGAATTAACGGAATTAACGGAATTAACGGAATTAACGGAATTAACGGAATTAACGGAATTAACGGAATTAACGGAATTAACGGAATTAACGGAATTAACGGAATTAACGAAATGAACGAAATGAACGAAATGAACGAAATGAACGAAATGAACGAAATGAACGGAATGAACGAAATGAACGGAATGAACGGAATGAACGGAATGAACGGAATGAACGGAATGAACGGAATGAACGGAATGAACGGAATGAACGGAATGAACGGAATTAACGGAATTAACGGAATTAACGGAATTAACGGAATTAACGGAATTAACGGAATTAACGGAATTAACGGAATTAACGAAATGAACGAAATGAACGAAATGAACGAAATGAACGGAATGAACGAAATGAACGGAATGAACGGAATGAACGGAATGAACGGAATGAACGGAATGAACGGAATGAACGGAGTGAAGGGAATGAACGAAATGAACGGAATTAACGGAATTAACGGAATTAATGGAATTAACGGAATTGACGGAATGAACGGAATGAACGGAATGAACGGAATGAACGGAATGAACGGAATGAACGGAATGAACGGAATGAACGGAATGAACGGAGTGAAGGGAATGAACGAAATGAACGGAATTAACGGAATTAACGGAATTAATGGAATTAACGGAATTGACGGAATGAACGGAATGAACGGAATGAACGGAATGAACGGAATTAACGGAATGAACGGGATGAACTGAATGAAATGGTAAAATGAATGAACAGCATGCGATGAATAAAATAAACAAAATGAACAAAATAAATTGAGTAAAATTTATAAAATGAATAAAATGAATAAAATGAGTAAAATAAATTAGATGAATGAAATGAATGATATGAGTAAATTGAATGGGACTTTTACAAAAATTTCAGAACTTTCTGAAACAATGGTTATTGAATTCGTTTAATTCGTTTTATTCATTTACCTTGTTCAACTCATGTTTATTTTAACCGTTGTGTATCCGACGCGGTACCCGGGTACCTTTTTAGGTTTCAATTAATAAAATTCCCATGTTTTATCCATAGCTGGAAATCGAAACTTTGCGACATCTTAGAACTTCACTAAGTCAAGCTTTTGGGTTAATAATATTGTTGATATAGTAAGGGAGGGAGTTAGGAGGGGCTCCTGAATTTTTTTACTACGTAACAGGCCGACGTGGGTACCCGGGTACCCACAAAACTGAAATACCAATAACTAAGGTAATTTCCAACCGATTTTGATGCTTTTGGGTGTTTTGGATTCAGGAACTCATCCGCTTTTGGACGTGGTAAAAATGAATCGGGTTACTTCATTCGGTTCCCGGGAATCCGGATTTCCGGAAGCAGGTTCCAGTACTAGGATACTATTTGTGAACTTCAATGGAATACTGGCAATATGGGTATCAAAATTCTTGGAATTGTATCAGTAGGCTGTAACTCGTGGTTTTGGAACCATTTGGTGATTTGACCCCGGAACGGACCTTCCGGAGCAGGTTCCCGTGGGGCCGTGATTGGCCATTCCATTCCAATTCCATTTTTTAAATTGCCACAGGGTCCCGTAACAATAAATAACAGACTTCCGAGACAATTTGAAGAGTTTAGATACTAATATTGCTAGGACATTATTAAAATTTACAAATCATACCCTAGTACTGGAACATTACCCCGGAAAATCCGGATTACCAAGAACCAGATCCATTCATCTGGTTCAACTTTACAGAATCAAAAGTGGACGAGTTTCTGAATTCAAAACATCTAAAAGTGTCCAAATCGGTTAAAGGAAGCCATAGTTATGAGCATTTCAAATTGTGGGTACCCGGGTATAAGTCTGTTAATAATATTTAATTTTTCACTTTAACCATTTGATTCATTTTTTTCTGTTTATTCTTTCCTACTTTCAACTCATTTTTATTCATTCTATTCATTTTTTTTTGATTTAGTGAAATTATACATGATATTCATTTTATTAATTTTGTTTAAATTTAAGTTATCTTATTTATTTCATGTATTTTAATTTTTCGTTCGCAAAGTTTTTTTTAATTTTTATTATAGGGGTTTTATTTAACCTTAGGGTCATTTGTCTTTTTTCTTCAAGTTAGAAAAATCCCCAACCGTATGTGCGGAGTTGGGAATCGAACTCAGATAAGCTGCGTACAAGGCAGTCAATTTACCAATTACGCTATGCCCAGCCCTATGCATTAATTTATTAATTTGATTTCATATAATTTTTGTTTATTTATGTAGATTTTAGCCCCAACGGTTATTCGCCTTTTTTGATTTAATATGCAATTCAGAAAATAATAAATTGTAATTCATAAAAAATAATAGAAAAAATTAATATAGGGTTACTGCGCCCTAATTCATCTTAGCTCTTCTATTCATTCCACCCATTTGAAAACGTTAGCTGGAGCAGTGTCTGCTATCTCAATTCAACGCATTAGGTCAAATGGTAGGATAAGTCAGGATAGATTGTACTAGACTTTTCGCTTCGCTCAAACGCGAGCATTTTACATTTTCCAGGCAAAAATTTTAACTGTGCTGCTTCTTAGGAACAAAGCAAAGATGATGATACCTATTTAAGGGCAATCCAGTCACTCTAAGTCGAGCTATTAACGAGATAGTATGACATCCTGACCAATGAGATGAATAAGGGCTCGTCTACGTTATTATTGCTCCTTTTCTAGGCGCAATGTTAATTTGCTTTTCGTATTGATTTTCTTTCTTGGTGATGAGCAATTGTTTGGTTTACCTACTGTCGCTTGCTGATCATTCCATCGTTTACCATCTCCCTCGTTCGTGTTTGCGTCCATATCTTCGTCACTGGAGCTTTGATTGCCGCTGTTAGATGCTTGGCGCTTTTTGTGGCTTTGAGTGACTTTAGTATTGCCGTCTTCTTTCCTGTTTATTTCTTCCCTAGGTATGTTAACTGTTGGCTTAGGGATACTGTGGAATACTATTTTCTCGATACTTATTTTTCGGCCGGCTGTCTGTTGGGTATAAGCAGATGTTGAAGACTGTTGGTAGTGTTGATTGTAGCTGAATTTTAGTTTACCGTGTACCGTTTGGTTACAGAACTGGCACGTAGACGTCCGTCTAGGGCATGTGCAAAGGGTTCTTCGTTTGTAGGTAACACCTTGGGATGATCTGCCCTCGAAAATCAAGTAAGACGATATAGGTTGGTTAAGCCGCATTCGCATAACCCGAACATCACTGAAAATGTCAGGGAAAAAGTTCCTCCAAGTGTCGATAGAGACGAATTTCACTTCTCCATACTTCGACGTAAATCTTTTAATATAATCTTTGCTAGTACGAGGTGCCAGAATATGTAGGCGCATTTTCGTTAGATCAAGATACATGTTCACGGCAATCTTGGTTTTGACGTTTTTAAATTCGACGTTGTATGTTGTTGTTTGCTACGGAGCTTTATTCCTCGGTTAAGGAGTTGAACGTTCTTAGTACCACTTGTCTCGTGTGGTGTAGCTGGATGTGAGAAAAATTCGTAAGGTCAAATTCCATTTTCACCTTGATCAACTGTTCCACCTCGCGCACTGAAGGTATAAGACGGAGTCGCGAAAAGTCAATCGTGATTGTGCGGCTTACTCAGGAACATTGTATATCTCACAAAAATTTCATTGTTGATTAAAATCTTTTAAATCGGTCAATTAGGTCGCCAATTAGGATTTCTGAGTAACTCTGAATTCATTTCATTTAGTCTGACATCGGATAACAATCCATGCTGCCGAAACCTGGCAACACTGCCCCTTTCGAAACCAGCAATGCTTCTAATCCAGCGAGAGGTGGGATTTCGTTCGGACCAGATATTCTGCTGCTGCTAATGCAATCATTTGAATTATCCAAACATAGTTTACCTTCACTCATGGCCTGCCTAGAACAAAGGATGCAAACGGGGGGGCAGCAGCGGCGATGCTGGAAAGCGCCTGCTTTTCTGTGGCGAACGTGGCTCGAAATTGTTTCTGACCAGCAGCATTTTACACACTCTAAAATCTAGAAACAACACTGACGGCAGGTAGGTATGTAGGTAGGTACTAGTAGTAGGTTTCGCTGCAGCCCTCGAACGCATCAAAAGCAGCTAATTTATGTATGCTTTTCCGGTGCCGCTAAAAATTATGCACATTAGGCGCGCTGTCCGGTCGGAACCAGACAATTATTGTTTCCAAAGCACTGCATTTGGCAGGCTGTTTGGAGGGAATGGCCGCGTTAATTGAAACTACAACAGTGCTCGGAGAGCGAAAAATAAAAATGGGATTTTCTTTAATAAAAATTATCTTCACCAGGACGCGCTAGCATCTAATTTCGGTGAGATACAGCCAAAAACGGGGAAAACCATCCGGTTAGAAGCTATGCCGAAGGAGGAAGAAAAGTTCTGTGCCGACTCCAGCTGATGACCCCACTGCTGCTGCTACTGTTCGCCGGCCGCCTAATGAATGACGAAGATGAGCACGTATGAATGGAAGAAACTGAGATCTGTATGGTCTAAACATTTTCATTCACAGAACAGCCAATTTCCCCCGTCCATAATTTCGTAGGAACTGCAAGATGGAGCAGAGTGGTTTTGGTTGGGGGTGCGAAGGGTGGGTCCAACTCGAAAATCTCTTGTTTCCGAGCTTTTAAAAGCGAAATTTTTCTAAAACAAAGAGAAAAAACTTAGCATCATTTGGGGGCCGTGGCACAAAGTTGTCGACACTTTACTGGATAAGTACAGGAAAAGACAGCGAGGGGAAGATAAATTATCCGATAGCCTATTTTATGCTAGTGTTTTATTCCAATACCCTGGCACACCTTTCACTGTACCGGCAGGGTTTATTTCGTGGATTAGTTAGGAGTACCGATCACACTCCTGGGCATGTTAAATAATGCAAATGGGAAGGAACGTACCTGCCTAGCGCGAACCAAGACTTTAATCATCTCACCAGAATCTACGGATGCCGCGGCAACACAGGCTCCTCCTGGTCGCAGAACCTGGCACTAGCAGACTGGTAATAATCGTTTGGTTTTCAGGGATTTTTCTGCATGAAGTGTAACCGAATAATAGGATGACGAGAGAAACCTTTTCACCATTCATGACCGATAGCAGGGATTATTTCATTTTTAGCTAGAATGACAAAAGAGATATGCTTCAAACTGTTCTTCCGGGACATTTAAATCAACGTACCTAAATTGGAAAAAGCATCTTTTTATAGTGAGTGATATTAGTGAAAAAGTGAGACAAGTGAAACTGTTAATCTGTCAATCTGTCAATCTGTCAAGCTGTCAATCTGTCAATCTGTCAATCTGTCAATCAGCTGGTACGCCATGGGACTATACCGATCACAGTATCGACTCAGAACTCCAGAGTTCACATCGCCGGATCAACGGTCACCAGCCGTAGCCACCTAAAAGTTCAGCCCCGACGAGTGTCCAATTATTGTAAGAGCGTGCACCTTAAAATAATGCCAATTATCGATACAGTTGATGGTGTTTTAGGAAATGGAAGTAGAACCATTCATTAAATCGAAGAAATCGTGTAAATAAAAGAAAGAAATGAGCCTGAGCTACTGCCGTCCGGCCAGAACGAGTGTGTCTTAAGAATGAAAATCAATATTCAACCATCGGATCGGATCGGATCCGTTCAAGTGGCATCGAACGGATGACTGGCGGTGGCGGGTCGGCTGGATTCTGTATTTTCCTGTTGAATTTTCTATCGCGAGCTGCTGTTGCTATTATTAGCATTTTTTTTCCTCTCCCGTTTCCTTGGCACTGAAATTAAGCTACTACTTAGACGATCTCCGCTGGCAATTGCTTGGTCGCACCGCCCGGAACCGCACAGTGCCGGGGCCACCGTCGGATGGGCTGTGCGTTTCTGTGTCTTACTTTTCTTTTTCGTTTCTGTTTCAGTTCTTCGGTGAAGCAATCGGAAATGTGATAATGACGCCTCGATGATAGGTAATGGAGCTTCTGTCTTCCATTAATCAATCATCCAAGCGTTGCCTAGTGTAAACAGAGAGATTTTCTGGTTTCCATTAACGTCTCTCGCTTTTCCCAGTGACTAAATCAGTTATTTTAACATTCCCAAAACTATAATATTGCAGCAAGTTACCGTCGTTCGATAGTAATAATATCCTTGAAAACAGCTCCCAGCACAATCCACTTAGATTGCATAGTAGTTGTAGCATAAATTATGCTCAAATCCTCCACCCTTTCCCCCTAGCAGCACACACGGGATTACATTTAATCGAAGAAGCGATCAAATCGTATTTGACGTACCGAAAAGCTGTTGTAACATTATTGGCCACCGGAGAACCCGTGGAAATGGTTGTATGGCAAGCAAACTGCATACGGGAATTAGATGCCCACCGTATCTGTAAGTCCAAACATTGCTTTGGATCACACAAAATTAACAAATTGATGTGGTATTGTTATTCGCCTGAGAAGGGGGTTTGGAAGAACGTTGAGCGGGGCAGTAGGCGGCGGGAAGAAGTTGGTTGATGCGAAAATTGCGGTGTGTCAAAAAGATGGTGAAATGATAGAAATTGAAGAGGAAGGTAATGAGCAATGATAACGTAGCATATCGCAGCAACTAATTGGTAGAAAATGGAAATGGAAGTAGAACCATTCACCATTTTGAAAATCAATAATTCATTATTACATTTATTAAATATAAGATATAAAAAATTAAAAATAAACCATACTCTAATAGTTAGAAAAAGGACAAAATTCGACGACGGATTCGGATTCAGCAAATTAGCGGCCGAAACCGAAGTTGCTGAAGCAAAATCGCAACATCCGAAAGAAGAAAAACCAGAAAAATAAGACCTTTTGGGGGGAGTCAAACAGTGAAATTGAGTGAAGATGCGAAATTCGACAAATGAGAGCGAAATAGAAAAAAAAAACTGGGCTGAAATCGGTAGAACTGCCAAAGGCAAAAGAGCAATATTCAAATAAAGAATAAAATTTAGCGATTGAATATAACTTCGCAAAAGTGAACAAGTTAGCAAAATAACTAAATTATGGGAATGCAAGCGCAATATTGCGAAAGAGCATATTACAACCAAAAATTTAGAAGATTAGTTAAATTCAGCAGAAATCCTAAACTCAGCATAAATAAAATGAAGCGAAGCAGCAAAATTCGGCAAACCTGCAAAATTTGACACAAAAGTATTTTTTTATTTCGATTATAGAAGTTGTAGCTTTTTTTTTTGTTTGAGACAAACTACTGCGACCAGTATTTAGATCTATTGTGGTATGCCCCTTTCTTAATCTAAGCGTATCTTCTACTATGGCATATCACTATCGTTGAGTGATTGTCGCTAAAGCTTGACTTTAGGACCATTCGCCTTTTTCGGGTTTTGAGAAATACCATTTTGAAAAAAAAAACCCTAACCCTATGTGCGGAGTTGGAAATCGAACCCAGATGTGCTGCGTACAAAGCAATCAATTTACCAACTACGGTATATGCTCGTGTCTCACACAGCAGTAAATTTCGGTGATCGAAACCGCGGTTTTCAAGTTGGCGAACACGATAACTCAAAAACTAATCAACGAATTGACTTGTTTTTTTATGAGGATGTACAGACCGTCGATGAGCCACAGAAAAATCTCCCTATTATTTTGATGAAAAATGTGCGAATTTTACAGTTAAATATGAGATTTTTTGGATTTCATGAATTCATTCTCCGAAACTCGAACTTTTTTCTTCTATTTTTTTGTAGTTCATCGACTTGTAACCCGTCAGGGTGACAATTTAACACTGGGTCGAAATATACCGTTTTTGTGTATAAGCTCCGTAGAGTGTATTGTTTACGTAACATAATGCTCACCACTGTTCCTTATCACTTCTTGTAAATTTTGTTCATTTTCGCGTTTGTGAATGGTCTTGTGCGTGCAAAGAGTGCGCATCGGGATGACAGTTATGAGGCGAGGCGGCCATTGAGTTATAATCAAAAAAGGCACGAACCACGGCGATTGACAGACATACGTAACCAGTTTTTGTGCGACAGTTTACCACCACTAGAGAAAAGTTTCAGTGCGCGTGTGCAACGGCAAGCTAAAACCGTCGGAAAGTGCCGGTGGTTCGGGCACACGTAAGTACGGTGTTGATTCGCCAAAAGGGGATAGCTAACCGTTTAGCAGTGCTCTCACTTCTCCGGCTAAACGCCAAGGAATCAAAACGCCGACCGTTCTCACTGTGGAGGATCAGTCGAACGAGTCCTCCACAGTTAATCGCAAAGGAGAACGAAGCAGGGAGAACAAAGCTTCCCCTGGGAAGTGCACTACGATGACTTCCGGGATCACTTGCGGCGAGCAAGTTGATCCGGCAATAATTCGCCATAGTCGCTAGGGAGGCTCCAACAAATGAGCCTTGCTCATCTCCATAGCTATGAGCAAAGCACCGCTGCCGGAGCAGTGAGCGAAACGACGAAGGTACACGTGGCCGGTGGCATCCCGGTCAGTCGGAAGGAACCGCCCACCCACCTACCTGCAACAGCATCCAGTGACAGAAATGTTTGACAGCAGAGAAGCGTGACGGTGGAAGAATAAACGGTAAAAGTTCAATTTTATTTGTTTGTTTACATACGAAAATCCGAAATTCTTGCAGAGGCACCTAGGCCGCCCTGATAAGAAGGGTCCACCTGGCAATCAGAACCCGAGTAGTGGACCAATCCCTACTTACAGATCAACTACAAGTCAAAGCTTTACAAAACTTATTGAATTTCCCGTATCAGTCAATTTTATCGGGAGTTGCCGTGTTCGCCGCGGCGCTCCTCGACTTTGAAATGGTTGGACGTCTACTCATGGAACGCTTGTATGTGTGGCTCTGTGTGACCGATTTTTTTGTGCACAATGAATGCATAAAGCGATCCTAACATTACACAAAAGATCCATTGCTGCCTTGCCTTCAACATCGTAAAACAAAATAACTTTTGTTTTGAGCACTTTACACCAGACGTTCCCCTTAAATGGAATGTTGTGTTGTGGCATAAACTTTGTAATAGCATTAGTAATAGTGTATACACTCAGGTTTTTTTTACGCGGGGGATACGAACCGCGTAAATGAAAACCGCGTAAATTTCAAAATCCGCGTAAATGAAAACCGCGTAAATTTCAAAATCCGCGTAAATGAAAACCGCGTAAATTTCAAAATCCGCGTAAATGAAAACCGCGTAAATTTCAAAATCAGCGTAAATGAAAACCGCGTAAATTTCAAAATCCGCGTAAATGAAAACCGCGTAAATTTCCAAATCCGCGTAAATGAAAACCGCGTAAATTCCAAAATCCGCGTAAATGAAAACCGCGTAAATTTCAAAAACCGCGTAAATGAAAACCGCGTAAATTTCAAAATCCGCGTAAATGAAAACCGCGTAAATTTCAAAATCCGCGTAAATGAAAACCGCGTAAATTTCAAAATCCGCGTAAATGAAAACCGCGTAAATTTCAAAATCCGCGTAAATGAAGACCACTTAAATTTAAGAATCCGCGATAAAGGGAACCTCATTGATGGATACCGCGTAAATTCCAAAATCCGCGTAAATGAAAACCGCGTAAATTTCAAAAACCGCGTAAATGAAAACCGCGTAAATTTCAAAATCCGCGTAAATGAAAACCGCGTAAATTTCAAAATCCGCGTAAATGAAAACCGCATAAATTTCAAAATCCGCGTAAAAAAAACCGCGTAAAAAAATACCGCGCAAAAAAAACCGCGTAAAAAAACTTGAGTGTACTGTATTATGCGGAAATAAATCATGTGGATGCGTCCATATTAGGGTGTCCCAAAATGATATCATGTTAAAAAAGTCATCGGGCTTCTTAAATGAAAGGTTAGGGTATTAGGATCACTTTCTTCTTCGGGGTGAATTTGCTATAATGCTACCTACTTGTGGAGAATTTTGATTTTTTGAAAAATGGGCCGATTTTGGGTAAACCTCTTGAACTGCTCCTGAACGACCTTAGATTTTTTCAGCAATTTTTTTTATTTTCTGGATGTCCTAACGGAGATGTTTGGTTAGTTAGTTTGTACAAATTTTGAATTGTACGAGCGGCAGAGCCATTAAAACTTAGTAAAAAGTGAAATTTTTGGTGTTTTTCAGTAGTTTTTCTTCAAAACTGGGTATCTACAAAATTTTAAAAGTAAAGAAAACACTTTATATAGTTGAGCCGAATAGAGGAGTGTAATTTTGCTGAAGAAAATGTATAGCTATGGCCAATGGGGTATGAGTTATTTAAGTTTTTGTTAAATAACCTTTAGACATTTTATGACATTCATCAAAAATAAAGTGTGCTTAGTCCGCATATTATTTTTCGGAAATTAGAAGGAAAATGATCAAAAATGGCGTTTTTCGCTTGTCTCTAGCACATTAGAGTCGGTTTTTATGAGCATATGACGATTTTTGCCTTTCTCATATAAAGAAAGGCTATGCAATCACTGTAAAAATCGACTTTTTAACCGAGGCCCGGAGGGCCGAGTATCATACACCATTCGATTCAGTTCGTCGAGATCGGCAAATGTCTGTGTGTGTATGTATGTGTGTGTGTATGTGTGTGTGTGTGTATGTGTGTGTGTGTCATTTAAACTCACACAATTTTCTCAGAGATGGCTGAACCGATTTTCGCAAACTTAGTTTCATCTGAAAGGTATAACGCTCCCATAAGCTGCTATTGAATTTTTAGTTGATCCGACTTCCGGTTCCGGAGTTACGGGTTGAAAAGTGCGATCACACAGCAAATTCCCATATAAACTGGTACCACCATGATGTTCAAATGATGTAAAACATATTAAAATTGATGTAACATTACCCTAGTTTGCGGGTCTGGATCACTAATGATCAATCAAAGCAGCTTTGACCACATTGGCCACCTATGACGGTTCATGACGCCCTCGGGGAACCCGCCAAGTTCCTAAGCTAATATCACACCCATTCCACAACGAATTCTCTACCGATTTTTACGAACTTAATTTCAAATGAAAGATACAGTAATGCCATTGACTGCTGCTGAATTTCATTCGGTTCTGACTCTTGCTTCCGGAGTTACAGGGATGTTAGTAAGGATACACTGGAATTTCCCATATAAATCGGTACAATCGTAATACCTCAGAGGCTAAAAACTATTGAAATGGTCACCAAATTACTTCTAATCGTAGATCTAGATCACTGATTGCCAATCAAACATTCTTTGAATATATTGTCCACTATCCGTCCACGATTCCGGAAGTCCGGAATTCCGGGCATATTCCACAATTAAAGTCACATCGGTTCATCGGTGATGACTGAACCGATTTTCTCAAACCAAGTCTCAAATGGAAGGCAAAATGTGCAGTTGAGTATTGCGTAGCCGCCCCTTCCCCCCTCCCCCTCCCCACCTTGCCCTTACACCTCCCTCCTTCATCACTCCCCTCTTCTTGGATCACCCTCACGCCCAGATTTCCTTCATCCACCCCGTATACCGAAATAAGATGAAGGATTTCTGACGCATCCTCCACACCCACTCTACTAAACCCCCATTCCCTACACGTTCAAACGCATTCCACCAACCTTTGCAAATTATAATCACATGAAGATAACATTGAACTCATGCTTATTAAGCTAATTAAATATTATTCTTTTGCCTTTCTTATATAGAAAGGTTATGCAATTGCTCCAAATACCGACTTTCTAACCGAGGCCCGGAGGGCCGAGTCTCATATAACATTCGACTCAGTTCGCCGAGATCGCAAAATATCTGTGTGTATTAGACCTCTCCACATTTTGAAAAAGTTTTGAAATATACATGGGTCAGCTCAAATTTTTGTTCTAGGTGTGAATTTAAGAACTTTCGCCAAAAATGGCTTAATTTGGACATGATTTAGAGGTGTCTCCAATCAAAAATCGTGTTTTTGCTATGTTTCCATAGGAAGATCACTTACACTCTGATTTGATAAGCCCTACGTGTCCACATATCATCAAAGGTTGTTCCTTACACATATCTTAACATGTTTTAACAGGTGAACATAGCTCTAATCGCAGTAGAAAATTTGTTAACTGGATTTTTTATATAGAGAAGAATACCAAAACAAAGAAAAAATACTACTAATTGTCCGTGGTTTTGATATACTTTTCTATATGAAAATCCAGTTAACAAATTTCCTACTGCGATTAGAGCTATGTTCACCTGTTAAAACATGTTAAGATATGTGTAAGGAACAACCTTTGATGATATGTGGGCACGTAGGACTTATCAAATCAGAGTGTAAGTGATCTTCCTATGGAAACATAGCAAAAACACGATTTTTGATTGGAGACACCTCTAAATCATGTCCAAATTAAGCCATTTTTGGCGAAAGTTCTTAAATTCACACCTAGAACAAAAATTTGAGCTGACCCATGTATATTTCAAAACTTTTTCAAAATGTGGAGAGGTCTAGTGTGTATGTATGTGTGTATGTATGTATGTGTGTATGTGTATGTGTGTATGTATGTGTGTATGTGCGGATTTGTTAACAAAATGTCCACATCAGTTACTCGGAGATGGCTGAACCGATTTTTACAAACTAAGATTCAAATGAAAGGTATAATATTCCATAGGTTGCCATTGAATTTCATTTTCAACCGACATCTTGTTCCGAATTACGAGTTGAAGAGTATGGTTACAAAACAAAATTTGTTGATTTTTCCAAATCGGTTTCTCGGAATTTTCTGAACCGATTTTGACAAACTTAATTTTAAATGAAAGGTCCATCAGCTGCTGTTGAATTTTGTGTGGATCCGAGTTCTGGTTCCTGAATTACAGGGTGATACGTACGATCACGCAGCAAATCCCGATTCTAACGAATTCTGCGATGAATGTGAAAAGGTGATTTTTTTTCCAAAATGTAAACACAACTGTTGAATTTGTAGATCTAGGTCCCCAACAGTCATTCAAAGTCTCTTTGGCCACACTGGCCACCATCGACGGATCCGGAAGCATCCAAAGTCAGAATAACGGTTATATTGGTTTCTCGAAAATGGCTAGATTTGCTCAACTTAGTCTCAAATGAAAGGTGTTGTGTCCCCAGAAACTGATATTAAATTCCATCTCCATCCGACTTCCAGCACCGGAGTTACGGGTTGTGGAGGTCGATCACATAGAAAACTCCGATTCAAACCGATACCGCGATGAATGCACATAGGTGCTCTTATATATACTTACCAAGTGTAATAAGAATGAAAGACATTTCCATAAAGTTATATTGTACGAACCAGCTATTAAATCATAGTTTGGAGAAATGAGAAAGGCACAATTGCACCTCTAGGTGGATTAAAACAGGTTTTTTAAAATTATGTTGTATACTAATAGCAACCTAGCGGGTTTAAAAATCACTAAAATTAAACAAATATGTCAAGTTAATGGCAAGTTATGGCGTATATTTGAAGGCTGAATTGATTGGCGTATTCATATTTTGTATATAAGGTCATATTTCCATGTTAGGAACTTTAAAGTGGAGAAAAATGCAGAAGAGTGAGGTGAGTGTTGAAAATCTGATATTTACTGTCATAGATCACATAATTCCGAGATAGTTAAATTTGGGGCAAATATCCTCGAAATAGTTGTACAACAGAATACAGCGCATCTTCTGACAAAATTATTTTGTTGAAGATGCCTCCTAGAAGTAATTATGGAGAATTAACTCTTCAAAAAATAATTAGAAACTTAGCGTCATTAGCAAAGTTATTAGTATTTTTATAATTTAAGTTACAAAAAAATCATCAGATGCTCATTAAACCTCGTCCTGACATACTAAAGACGTACAGAAAACGTCATTTTTCATCATTTTCCTTCTATTTTCCAAAAAAATAATGAAGGGTCAAAGCACATTTGAACTGATTTATTTTTTGGAACAGCATTATTTTTGATGAATTGCTAAAAATGTCAAAGGTTATCTAACAAAAACTTAAATAACTCATACCCCATTAGCCGTAGCTATGCACTTTCTTCAGCAAAATTACGCCCCTGTATTCGGCTCAACTATATAAAGTGTTTTCCATACTTTTAAAATTTTGTAGATACCCAGTTTTTAAGAAAAAATACTGAAAAACACCAAAAAGTTCGCTTTTTACTAAGTTTTAATGGCTCTGCCGCTCTTATAATTCAAGATTTGTACAAGCTAACTAACCAAACTTCTCCATTTGGATCTCCAGAAAAATAAAAAAATGCTGAAAAAATCTAAGACAGTTCAGGACCACTTCAACAGGCATAAATTTGAAATTTTATTCAAAACCGGCCCATTTTTCAAAAATCAAAATTCGCCACTAGTAGGAAGCGTTTTAGCAAATTCACTCCGAAGAAGAAAGTGGTCCTAATACCCTAACCTTTCATTTAAGAAGTGAGCCCGATAACTTTTTTAACATGATGTCATTTTGGGACACCCTATATTACTTTGACACCTTCACACTCGATAACGTTTTGCAAGTATTTTTTAGAATAAAGCTTTCTCGCAGTAAATAACAGCTAAAAATCATCTGAACCACATCAGCTTCATTTTAGTTCTAGTTCGAGCGTTCTCTCAAACAATACCTTGTTTCGTAGAAATTCAACAAGTTTCAGAAAAAAATTTCTCTGATATATAAGCTTGTAAATCAATACCTTGTTTCGTAGAAATTCAACAAGTTTCAGAAAAAAATTTCTCTGATATATAAGCTTGTAAATCAAGAAAAGGTATATCTTAGTCCCCCATCCCCTGATAAAAGTTGACTATTGACTGTAATGATCAAGTTAGCACTTCAATCGCATATTTTTGTTAAATTCATTTTTGAAACACCTGGATAAGCGAATCACGGATTATCGAAACCCCGGATGATCAAGTTTAACCTGCATGGCACACATAAAACATAAAACATAAAACATAAAACATAAAACATAAAACATAAAACATAAAACATAAAACATAAAACATAAAACATAAAACATAAAACATAAAACATAAAACATAAAACATAAAACATAAAACATAAAACATAAAACATAAAACATAAAACATAAAACATAAAACATAAAACATAAAACATAAAACATAAAACATAAAACATAAAACATAAAACATAAAACATAAAACATAAAACATAAAACATAAAACATAAAACATAAAACATAAAACATAAAACATAAAACATAAAACATAAAACATAAAACATAAAACATAAAACATAAAACATAAAACATAAAACATAAAACATAAAACATAAAACATAAAACATAAAACATAAAACATAAAACATAAAACATAAAACATAAAACATAAAACATAAAACATAAAACATAAAACATAAAACATAAAACATAAAACATAAAACATAAAACATAAAACATAAAACATAAAACATAAAACATAAAACATAAAACATAAAACATAAAACATCATAAAACATAAAACATAAAACATAAAACATAAAACATCATAAAACATAAAACATAAAACATAAAACATAAAACATAAAACATAAAACATAAAACATAAAACATAAAACATAAAACATAAAACATAAAACATAAAACATAAAACATAAAACATAAAACATAAAACATAAAACATAAAACATAAAACATAAAACATAAAACATAAAACATAAAACATAAAACATAAAACATAAAACATAAAACATAAAACATAAAACATAAAACATAAAACATAAAACATAAAACATAAAACATAAAACATAAAACATAAAACATAAAACATAAAACATAAAACATAAAACATAAAACATAAAACATAAAACATAAAACATAAAACATAAAACATAAAACATAAAACATAAAACATAAAACATAAAACATAAAACATAAAACATAAAACATAAAACATAAAACATAAAACATAAAACATAAAACATAAAACATAAAACATAAAACATAAAACATAAAACATAAAACATAAAACATAAAACATAAAACATAAAACATAAAACATAAAACATAAAACATAAAACATAAAACATAAAACATAAAACATAAAACATAAAACATAAAACATAAAACATAAAACATAAAACATAAAACATAAAACATAAAACATAAAACATAAAACATAAAACATAAAACATAAAACATAAAACATAAAACATAAAACATAAAACATAAAACATAAAACATAAAACATAAAACATAAAACATAAAACATAAAACATAAAACATAAAACATAAAACATAAAACATAAAACATAAAACATAAAACATAAAACATAAAACATAAAACATAAAACATAAAACATAAAACATAAAACATAAAACATAAAACATAAAACATAAAACATAAAACATAAAACATAAAACATAAAACATAAAACATAAAACATAAAACATAAAACATAAAACATAAAACATAAAACATAAAACATAAAACATAAAACATAAAACATAAAACATAAAACATAAAACATAAAACATAAAACATAAAACATAAAACATAAAACATAAAACATAAAACATAAAACATAAAACATAAAACATAAAACATAAAACATAAAACATAAAACATAAAACATAAAACATAAAACATAAAACATAAAACATAAAACATAAAACATAAAACATAAAACATAAAACATAAAACATAAAACATAAAACATAAAACATAAAACATAAAACATAAAACATAAAACATAAAACATAAAACATAAAACATAAAACATAAAACATAAAACATAAAACATAAAACATAAAACATAAAACATAAAACATAAAACATAAAACATAAAACATAAAACATAAAACATAAAACATAAAACATAAAACATAAAACATAAAACATAAAACATAAAACATAAAACATAAAACATAAAACATAAAACATAAAACATAAAACATAAAACATAAAACATAAAACATAAAACATAAAACATAAAACATAAAACATAAAACATAAAACATAAAACATAAAACATAAAACATAAAACATAAAACATAAAACATAAAACATAAAACATAAAACATAAAACATAAAACATAAAACATAAAACATAAAACATAAAACATAAAACATAAAACATAAAACATAAAACATAAAACATAAAACATAAAACATAAAACATAAAACATAAAACATAAAACATAAAACATAAAACATAAAACATAAAACATAAAACATAAAACATAAAACATAAAACATAAAACATAAAACATAAAACATAAAACATAAAACATAAAACATAAAACATAAAACATAAAACATAAAACATAAACATAAAACATAAAACATAAAACATAAAACATAAAACATAAAACATAAAACATAAAACATAAAACATAAAACATAAAACATAAAACATAAAACATAAAACATAAAACATAAAACATAAAACATAAAACATAAAACATAAAACATAAAACATAAAACATAAAACATAAAACATAAAACATAAAACATAAAACATAAAACATAAAACATAAAACATAAAACATAAAACATAAAACATAAAACATAAAACATAAAACATAAAACATAAAACATAAAACATAAAACATAAAACATAAAACATAAAACATAAAACATAAAACATAAAACATAAAACATAAAACATAAAACATAAAACATAAAACATAAAACATAAAACATAAAACATAAAACATAAAACATAAAACATAAAACATAAAACATAAAACATAAAACATAAAACATAAAACATAAAACATAAAACATAAAACATAAAACATAAAACATAAAACATAAAACATAAAACATAAAACATAAAACATAAAACATAAAACATAAAACATAAAACATAAAACATAAAACATAAAACATAAAACATAAAACATAAAACATAAAACATAAAACATAAAACATAAAACATAAAACATAAAACATAAAACATAAAACATAAAACATAAAACATAAAACATAAAACATAAAACATAAAACATAAAACATAAAACATAAAACATAAAACATAAAACATAAAACATAAAACATAAAACATAAAACATAAAACATAAAACATAAAACATAAAACATAAAACATAAAACATAAAACATAAAACATAAAACATAAAACATAAAACATAAAACATAAAACATAAAACATAAAACATAAAACATAAAACATAAAACATAAAACATAAAACATAAAACATAAAACATAAAACATAAAACATAAAACATAAAACATAAAACATAAAACATAAAACATAAAACATAAAACATAAAACATAAAACATAAAACATAAAACATAAAACATAAAACATAAAACATAAAACATAAAACATAAAACATAAAACATAAAACATAAAACATAAAACATAAAACATAAAACATAAAACATAAAACATAAAACATAAAACATAAAACATAAAACATAAAACATAAAACATAAAACATAAAACATAAAACATAAAACATAAAACATAAAACATAAAACATAAAACATAAAACATAAAACATAAAACATAAAACATAAAACATAAAACATAAAACATAAAACATAAAACATAAAACATAAAACATAAAACATAAAACATAAAACATAAAACATAAAACATAAAACATAAAACATAAAACATAAAACATAAAACATAAAACATAAAACATAAAACATAAAACATAAAACATAAAACATAAAACATAAAACATAAAACATAAAACATAAAACATAAAACATAAAACATAAAACATAAAACATAAAACATAAAACATAAAACATAAAACATAAAACATAAAACATAAAACATAAAACATAAAACATAAAACATAAAACATAAAACATAAAACATAAAACATAAAACATAAAACATAAAACATAAAACATAAAACATAAAACATAAAACATAAAACATAAAACATAAAACATAAAACATAAAACATAAAACATAAAACATAAAACATAAAACATAAAACATAAAACATAAAACATAAAACATAAAACATAAAACATAAAACATAAAACATAAAACATAAAACATAAAACATAAAACATAAAACATAAAACATAAAACATAAAACATAAAACATAAAACATAAAACATAAAACATAAAACATAAAACATAAAACATAAAACATAAAACATAAAACATAAAACATAAAACATAAAACATAAAACATAAAACATAAAACATAAAACATAAAACATAAAACATAAAACATAAAACATAAAACATAAAACATAAAACATAAAACATAAAACATAAAACATAAAACATAAAACATAAAACATAAAACATAAAACATAAAACATAAAACATAAAACATAAAACATAAAACATAAAACATAAAACATAAAACATAAAACATAAAACATAAAACATAAAACATAAAACATAAAACATAAAACATAAAACATAAAACATAAAACATAAAACATAAAACATAAAACATAAAACATAAAACATAAAACATAAAACATAAAACATAAAACATAAAACATAAAACATAAAACATAAAACATAAAACATAAAACATAAAACATAAAACATAAAACATAAAACATAAAACATAAAACATAAAACATAAAACATAAAACATAAAACATAAAACATAAAACATAAAACATAAAACATAAAACATAAAACATAAAACATAAAACATAAAACATAAAACATAAAACATAAAACATAAAACATAAAACATAAAACATAAAACATAAAACATAAAACATAAAACATAAAACATAAAACATAAAACATAAAACATAAAACATAAAACATAAAACATAAAACATAAAACATAAAACATAAAACATAAAACATAAAACATAAAACATAAAACATAAAACATAAAACATAAAACATAAAACATAAAACATAAAACATAAAACATAAAACATAAAACATAAAACATAAAACATAAAACATAAAACATAAAACATAAAACATAAAACATAAAACATAAAACATAAAACATAAAACATAAAACATAAAACATAAAACATAAAACATAAAACATAAAACATAAAACATAAAACATAAAACATAAAACATAAAACATAAAACATAAAACATAAAACATAAAACATAAAACATAAAACATAAAACATAAAACATAAAACATAAAACATAAAACATAAAACATAAAACATAAAACATAAAACATAAAACATAAAACATAAAACATAAAACATAAAACATAAAACATAAAACATAAAACATAAAACATAAAACATAAAACATAAAACATAAAACATAAAACATAAAACATAAAACATAAAACATAAAACATAAAACATAAAACATAAAACATAAAACATAAAACATAAAACATAAAACATAAAACATAAAACATAAAACATAAAACATAAAACATAAAACATAAAACATAAAACATAAAACATAAAACATAAAACATAAAACATAAAACATAAAACATAAAACATAAAACATAAAACATAAAACATAAAACATAAAACATAAAACATAAAACATAAAACATAAAACATAAAACATAAAACATAAAACATAAAACATAAAACATAAAACATAAAACATAAAACATAAAACATAAAACATAAAACATAAAACATAAAACATAAAACATAAAACATAAAACATAAAACATAAAACATAAAACATAAAACATAAAACATAAAACATAAAACATAAAACATAAAACATAAAACATAAAACATAAAACATAAAACATAAAACATAAAACATAAAACATAAAACATAAAACATAAAACATAAAACATAAAACATAAAACATAAAACATAAAACATAAAACATAAAACATAAAACATAAAACATAAAACATAAAACATAAAACATAAAACATAAAACATAAAACATAAAACATAAAACATAAAACATAAAACATAAAACATAAAACATAAAACATAAAACATAAAACATAAAACATAAAACATAAAACATAAAACATAAAACATAAAACATAAAACATAAAACATAAAACATAAAACATAAAACATAAAACATAAAACATAAAACATAAAACATAAAACATAAAACATAAAACATAAAACATAAAACATAAAACATAAAACATAAAACATAAAACATAAAACATAAAACATAAAACATAAAACATAAAACATAAAACATAAAACATAAAACATAAAACATAAAACATAAAACATAAAACATAAAACATAAAACATAAAACATAAAACATAAAACATAAAACATAAAACATAAAACATAAAACATAAAACATAAAACATAAAACATAAAACATAAAACATAAAACATAAAACATAAAACATAAAACATAAAACATAAAACATAAAACATAAAACATAAAACATAAAACATAAAACATAAAACATAAAACATAAAACATAAAACATAAAACATAAAACATAAAACATAAAACATAAAACATAAAACATAAAACATAAAACATAAAACATAAAACATAAAACATAAAACATAAAACATAAAACATAAAACATAAAACATAAAACATAAAACATAAAACATAAAACATAAAACATAAAACATAAAACATAAAACATAAAACATAAAACATAAAACATAAAACATAAAACATAAAACATAAAACATAAAACATAAAACATAAAACATAAAACATAAAACATAAAACATAAAACATAAAACATAAAACATAAAACATAAAACATAAAACATAAAACATAAAACATAAAACATAAAACATAAAACATAAAACATAAAACATAAAACATAAAACATAAAACATAAAACATAAAACATAAAACATAAAACATAAAACATAAAACATAAAACATAAAACATAAAACATAAAACATAAAACATAAAACATAAAACATAAAACATAAAACATAAAACATAAAACATAAAACATAAAACATAAAACATAAAACATAAAACATAAAACATAAAACATAAAACATAAAACATAAAACATAAAACATAAAACATAAAACATAAAACATAAAACATAAAACATAAAACATAAAACATAAAACATAAAACATAAAACATAAAACATAAAACATAAAACATAAAACATAAAACATAAAACATAAAACATAAAACATAAAACATAAAACATAAAACATAAAACATAAAACATAAAACATAAAACATAAAACATAAAACATAAAACATAAAACATAAAACATAAAACATAAAACATAAAACATAAAACATAAAACATAAAACATAAAACATAAAACATAAAACATAAAACATAAAACATAAAACATAAAACATAAAACATAAAACATAAAACATAAAACATAAAACATAAAACATAAAACATAAAACATAAAACATAAAACATAAAACATAAAACATAAAACATAAAACATAAAACATAAAACATAAAACATAAAACATAAAACATAAAACATAAAACATAAAACATAAAACATAAAACATAAAACATAAAACATAAAACATAAAACATAAAACATAAAACATAAAACATAAAACATAAAACATAAAACATAAAACATAAAACATAAAACATAAAACATAAAACATAAAACATAAAACATAAAACATAAAACATAAAACATAAAACATAAAACATAAAACATAAAACATAAAACATAAAACATAAAACATAAAACATAAAACATAAAACATAAAACATAAAACATAAAACATAAAACATAAAACATAAAACATAAAACATAAAACATAAAACATAAAACATAAAACATAAAACATAAAACATAAAACATAAAACATAAAACATAAAACATAAAACATAAAACATAAAACATAAAACATAAAACATAAAACATAAAACATAAAACATAAAACATAAAACATAAAACATAAAACATAAAACATAAAACATAAAACATAAAACATAAAACATAAAACATAAAACATAAAACATAAAACATAAAACATAAAACATAAAACATAAAACATAAAACATAAAACATAAAACATAAAACATAAAACATAAAACATAAAACATAAAACATAAAACATAAAACATAAAACATAAAACATAAAACATAAAACATAAAACATAAAACATAAAACATAAAACATAAAACATAAAACATAAAACATAAAACATAAAACATAAAACATAAAACATAAAACATAAAACATAAAACATAAAACATAAAACATAAAACATAAAACATAAAACATAAAACATAAAACATAAAACATAAAACATAAAACATAAAACATAAAACATAAAACATAAAACATAAAACATAAAACATAAAACATAAAACATAAAACATAAAACATAAAACATAAAACATAAAACATAAAACATAAAACATAAAACATAAAACATAAAACATAAAACATAAAACATAAAACATAAAACATAAAACATAAAACATAAAACATAAAACATAAAACATAAAACATAAAACATAAAACATAAAACATAAAACATAAAACATAAAACATAAAACATAAAACATAAAACATAAAACATAAAACATAAAACATAAAACATAAAACATAAAACATAAAACATAAAACATAAAACATAAAACATAAAACATAAAACATAAAACATAAAACATAAAACATAAAACATAAAACATAAAACATAAAACATAAAACATAAAACATAAAACATAAAACATAAAACATAAAACATAAAACATAAAACATAAAACATAAAACATAAAACATAAAACATAAAACATAAAACATAAAACATAAAACATAAAACATAAAACATAAAACATAAAACATAAAACATAAAACATAAAACATAAAACATAAAACATAAAACATAAAACATAAAACATAAAACATAAAACATAAAACATAAAACATAAAACATAAAACATAAAACATAAAACATAAAACATAAAACATAAAACATAAAACATAAAACATAAAACATAAAACATAAAACATAAAACATAAAACATAAAACATAAAACATAAAACATAAAACATAAAACATAAAACATAAAACATAAAACATAAAACATAAAACATAAAACATAAAACATAAAACATAAAACATAAAACATAAAACATAAAACATAAAACATAAAACATAAAACATAAAACATAAAACATAAAACATAAAACATAAAACATAAAACATAAAACATAAAACATAAAACATAAAACATAAAACATAAAACATAAAACATAAAACATAAAACATAAAACATAAAACATAAAACATAAAACATAAAACATAAAACATAAAACATAAAACATAAAACATAAAACATAAAACATAAAACATAAAACATAAAACATAAAACATAAAACATAAAACATAAAACATAAAACATAAAACATAAAACATAAAACATAAAACATAAAACATAAAACATAAAACATAAAACATAAAACATAAAACATAAAACATAAAACATAAAACATAAAACATAAAACATAAAACATAAAACATAAAACATAAAACATAAAACATAAAACATAAAACATAAAACATAAAACATAAAACATAAAACATAAAACATAAAACATAAAACATAAAACATAAAACATAAAACATAAAACATAAAACATAAAACATAAAACATAAAACATAAAACATAAAACATAAAACATAAAACATAAAACATAAAACATAAAACATAAAACATAAAACATAAAACATAAAACATAAAACATAAAACATAAAACATAAAACATAAAACATAAAACATAAAACATAAAACATAAAACATAAAACATAAAACATAAAACATAAAACATAAAACATAAAACATAAAACATAAAACATAAAACATAAAACATAAAACATAAAACATAAAACATAAAACATAAAACATAAAACATAAAACATAAAACATAAAACATAAAACATAAAACATAAAACATAAAACATAAAACATAAAACATAAAACATAAAACATAAAACATAAAACATAAAACATAAAACATAAAACATAAAACATAAAACATAAAACATAAAACATAAAACATAAAACATAAAACATAAAACATAAAACATAAAACATAAAACATAAAACATAAAACATAAAACATAAAACATAAAACATAAAACATAAAACATAAAACATAAAACATAAAACATAAAACATAAAACATAAAACATAAAACATAAAACATAAAACATAAAACATAAAACATAAAACATAAAACATAAAACATAAAACATAAAACATAAAACATAAAACATAAAACATAAAACATAAAACATAAAACATAAAACATAAAACATAAAACATAAAACATAAAACATAAAACATAAAACATAAAACATAAAACATAAAACATAAAACATAAAACATAAAACATAAAACATAAAACATAAAACATAAAACATAAAACATAAAACATAAAACATAAAACATAAAACATAAAACATAAAACATAAAACATAAAACATAAAACATAAAACATAAAACATAAAACATAAAACATAAAACATAAAACATAAAACATAAAACATAAAACATAAAACATAAAACATAAAACATAAAACATAAAACATAAAACATAAAACATAAAACATAAAACATAAAACATAAAACATAAAACATAAAACATAAAACATAAAACATAAAACATAAAACATAAAACATAAAACATAAAACATAAAACATAAAACATAAAACATAAAACATAAAACATAAAACATAAAACATAAAACATAAAACATAAAACATAAAACATAAAACATAAAACATAAAACATAAAACATAAAACATAAAACATAAAACATAAAACATAAAACATAAAACATAAAACATAAAACATAAAACATAAAACATAAAACATAAAACATAAAACATAAAACATAAAACATAAAACATAAAACATAAAACATAAAACATAAAACATAAAACATAAAACATAAAACATAAAACATAAAACATAAAACATAAAACATAAAACATAAAACATAAAACATAAAACATAAAACATAAAACATAAAACATAAAACATAAAACATAAAACATAAAACATAAAACATAAAACATAAAACATAAAACATAAAACATAAAACATAAAACATAAAACATAAAACATAAAACATAAAACATAAAACATAAAACATAAAACATAAAACATAAAACATAAAACATAAAACATAAAACATAAAACATAAAACATAAAACATAAAACATAAAACATAAAACATAAAACATAAAACATAAAACATAAAACATAAAACATAAAACATAAAACATAAAACATAAAACATAAAACATAAAACATAAAACATAAAACATAAAACATAAAACATAAAACATAAAACATAAAACATAAAACATAAAACATAAAACATAAAACATAAAACATAAAACATAAAACATAAAACATAAAACATAAAACATAAAACATAAAACATAAAACATAAAACATAAAACATAAAACATAAAACATAAAACATAAAACATAAAACATAAAACATAAAACATAAAACATAAAACATAAAACATAAAACATAAAACATAAAACATAAAACATAAAACATAAAACATAAAACATAAAACATAAAACATAAAACATAAAACATAAAACATAAAACATAAAACATAAAACATAAAACATAAAACATAAAACATAAAACATAAAACATAAAACATAAAACATAAAACATAAAACATAAAACATAAAACATAAAACATAAAACATAAAACATAAAACATAAAACATAAAACATAAAACATAAAACATAAAACATAAAACATAAAACATAAAACATAAAACATAAAACATAAAACATAAAACATAAAACATAAAACATAAAACATAAAACATAAAACATAAAACATAAAACATAAAACATAAAACATAAAACATAAAACATAAAACATAAAACATAAAACATAAAACATAAAACATAAAACATAAAACATAAAACATAAAACATAAAACATAAAACATAAAACATAAAACATAAAACATAAAACATAAAACATAAAACATAAAACATAAAACATAAAACATAAAACATAAAACATAAAACATAAAACATAAAACATAAAACATAAAACATAAAACATAAAACATAAAACATAAAACATAAAACATAAAACATAAAACATAAAACATAAAACATAAAACATAAAACATAAAACATAAAACATAAAACATAAAACATAAAACATAAAACATAAAACATAAAACATAAAACATAAAACATAAAACATAAAACATAAAACATAAAACATAAAACATAAAACATAAAACATAAAACATAAAACATAAAACATAAAACATAAAACATAAAACATAAAACATAAAACATAAAACATAAAACATAAAACATAAAACATAAAACATAAAACATAAAACATAAAACATAAAACATAAAACATAAAACATAAAACATAAAACATAAAACATAAAACATAAAACATAAAACATAAAACATAAAACATAAAACATAAAACATAAAACATAAAACATAAAACATAAAACATAAAACATAAAACATAAAACATAAAACATAAAACATAAAACATAAAACATAAAACATAAAACATAAAACATAAAACATAAAACATAAAACATAAAACATAAAACATAAAACATAAAACATAAAACATAAAACATAAAACATAAAACATAAAACATAAAACATAAAACATAAAACATAAAACATAAAACATAAAACATAAAACATAAAACATAAAACATAAAACATAAAACATAAAACATAAAACATAAAACATAAAACATAAAACATAAAACATCATAAAACATAAAACATAAAACATAAAACATAAAACATCATAAAACATAAAACATCATAAAACATAAAACATAAAACATAAAACATAAAACATAAAACATAAAACATAAAACATAAAACATAAAACATAAAACATAAAACATAAAACATAAAACATAAAACATAAAGCATAAAACATAAAGCATAAAACATAAAACATAAAACATAAAACATAAAACATAAAACATAAAACATAAAACATAAAACATAAAACATAAAACATAAAACATAAAACATAAAACATAAAACATAAAACATAAAACATAAAACATAAAACATAAAACATAAAACATAAAACATAAAACATAAAACATAAAACATAAAACATAAAACATAAAACATAAAACATAAAACATAAAACATAAAACATAAAACATAAAACATAAAACATAAAACATAAAACATAAAACATAAAACATAAAACATAAAACATAAAACATAAAACATAAAACATAAAACATAAAACATAAAACATAAAACATAAAACATAAAACATCATAAAACATAAAACATAAAACATAAAACATAAAACATCATAAAACATAAAACATCATAAAACATAAAACATAAAACATAAAACATAAAACATAAAACATAAAACATAAAACATAAAACATAAAACATAAAACATAAAGCATAAAGCATAAAGCATAAAGCATAAAGCATAAAGCATAAAGCATAAAGCATAAAGCATAAAGCATAAAACATAAAACATAAAACATAAAACATAAAACATAAAACATAAAACATAAAACATAAAACATAAAACATAAAACATAAAACATAAAACATAAAACATAAAACATAAAACATAAAACATAAAACATAAAACATAAAACATAAAACATAAAACATAAAACATAAAACATAAAACATAAAACATAAAACATAAAACATAAAACATAAAACATAAAACATAAAACATAAAACATAAAACATAAAACATAAAACATAAAACATAAAACATAAAACATAAAACATAAAACATAAAACATAAAACATAAAACATAAAACATAAAACATAAAACATAAAACATAAAGCATAAAGCATAAAGCATAAAGCATAAAGCATAAAGCATAAAGCATAAAGCATAAAGCATAAAGCATAAAGCATAAAGCATAAAGCATAAAGCATAAAGCATAAAGCATAAAGCATAAAGCATAAAACATAAAACATAAAACATAAAACATAAAACATAAAACATAAAACATAAAACATAAAACATAAAACATAAAACATAAAACATAAAACATAAAACATAAAACATAAAACATAAAACATAAAACATAAAACATAAAACATAAAACATAAAACATAAAACATAAAACATAAAACATAAAACATAAAACATAAAACATAAAACATAAAACATAAAACATAAAACATAAAACATAAAACATAAAACATAAAACATAAAACATAAAACATAAAACATAAAACATAAAACATAAAACATAAAACATAAAACATAAAACATAAAACATAAAACATAAAACATAAAACATAAAACATAAAACATAAAACATAAAACATAAAACATAAAACATAAAACATAAAACATAAAACATAAAACATAAAACATAAAACATAAAACATAAAACATAAAACATAAAACATAAAACATAAAACATAAAACATAAAACATAAAACATAAAACATAAAACATAAAACATAAAACATAAAACATAAAACATAAAACATAAAACATAAAACATAAAACATAAAACATAAAACATAAAACATAAAACATAAAACATAAAACATAAAACATAAAACATAAAACATAAAACATAAAACATAAAACATAAAACATAAAACATAAAACATAAAACATAAAACATAAAACATAAAACATAAAACATAAAACATAAAACATAAAACATAAAACATAAAACATAAAACATAAAACATAAAACATAAAACATAAAACATAAAACATAAAACATAAAACATAAAACATAAAACATAAAACATAAAACATAAAACATAAAACATAAAACATAAAACATAAAACATAAAACATAAAACATAAAACATAAAACATAAAACATAAAACATAAAACATAAAACATAAAACATAAAACATAAAACATAAAACATAAAACATAAAACATAAAACATAAAACATAAAACATAAAACATAAAACATAAAACATAAAACATAAAACATAAAACATAAAACATAAAACATAAAACATAAAACATAAAACATAAAACATAAAACATAAAACATAAAACATAAAACATAAAACATAAAACATAAAACATAAAACATAAAACATAAAACATAAAACATAAAACATAAAACATAAAACATAAAACATAAAACATAAAACATAAAACATAAAACATAAAACATAAAACATAAAACATAAAACATAAAACATAAAACATAAAACATAAAACATAAAACATAAAACATAAAACATAAAACATAAAACATAAAACATAAAACATAAAACATAAAACATAAAACATAAAACATAAAACATAAAACATAAAACATAAAACATAAAACATAAAACATAAAACATAAAACATAAAACATAAAACATAAAACATAAAACATAAAACATAAAACATAAAACATAAAACATAAAACATAAAACATAAAACATAAAACATAAAACATAAAACATAAAACATAAAACATAAAACATAAAACATAAAACATAAAACATAAAACATAAAACATAAAACATAAAACATAAAACATAAAACATAAAACATAAAACATAAAACATAAAACATAAAACATAAAACATAAAACATAAAACATAAAACATAAAACATAAAACATAAAACATAAAACATAAAACATAAAACATAAAACATAAAACATAAAACATAAAACATAAAACATAAAACATAAAACATAAAACATAAAACATAAAACATAAAACATAAAACATAAAACATAAAACATAAAACATAAAACATAAAACATAAAACATAAAACATAAAACATAAAACATAAAACATAAAACAAAACATAAAACATAAAACATAAAACATAAAACATAAAACATAAAACATAAAACATAAAACATAAAACATAAAACATAAAACATAAAACATAAAACATAAGCGTTCTCAGCATAAGACAAATAAAGGTATAACGCGATAGAACGTACCATCAGTACTACGTACATAAAAAAATTGCCTCGATAATAAGTATACCTATTACACTAGTTTACAGCATTTCGGAACTAAATAAGCTAGTGGTCATTTTTAATGTAACGTGTGCTGAATCCGAAAAAAGGTCCAAAAAATTAACAGTAGAACAGTTATCGAGTTACAGTGAAAAAATGAATTTTACCTTTAAAATTAAAAGTACATTTAGTAAAATCCAAATATCTTCGTTTGTAGTGCAACGATATGAAATATTATTATGTTGAACTGAAGGTAATTGAATGTACATTCGATCGTTAGAATATTTTTTTTGGTGAGACTACTTGTTCTGACGTTATTTACGAATCTATTGAACTTTTTCTTAATTTTTCGTCATTTTTTGAAGAAAAATGAGTGTGTGGTCAATATTTTCGCCAAGATAAAGCAACCCTAAAAATTATATTTTTATGGGAAATTAAATGCTGCTAACAACCAATGAAAATAAGCACTTGTTAGTTTGAATCCGATGAAAATTGCCACAGTTATTCATTTTTTTGTGAAATGACAATTTTCGCGTTTCTAGGGATAGTTTAATAATATGAGGGACTCTCTGTAATTTCTCACGAAAAAAAGAACCGGTCCATCTACTGGATACTGAAATTGAACGCGTTAGTCAGGTGAAGGATCTAGGAGTGATTCTAGACTCGCAACTTACGTTTAAACAGCACGTCTTTGCGCTTCGTAGGTTGCCGTGGAGATATCCCGCCGGTTTGCCAAGTTACGAAAGCTGGTGCCAGCTGATAAGTTTGGAACCCCTGCTTGTTCGAAGGGATACAGCAAAGGCTTTGTTCGTTGCTGATATTTTGCGAGGACATCTGGATTGCCCAGCCATCTTGGAGCAAATGAACATAAATGTCGCACCCCGAACAACGCGTAACTACCTCATGCTCCGATTGCCATTTCGACGCACTAATTATAGCATACACGGGGCCTTTACTGGCCTACTGGTTTTTTTTCACTGTAATATGTCTTATTTTTATCAAAATTATTAACTATTTGACTGTTACCAATAAGTTTAGCATTAAGACATCATTGGGGCTTTGAAATGCCTGTTGGTGTATATATGACAAATACAAATACAAATTCAAATGGAGTTATCGTTTGTGCCCCGTATTACACCGTGCACAATAATCGTATAGAACGGTAGCAAAAGCCAGGACTTCAATGTTCCTGGTAGATTGTTGCGGATTTCTTTGGGCGCTCTACTCATCGCGCACAGTACGGCTAAAACAATCCATTGGAAGTTTGCTGCCAGTTTATCAATAGCATTTAATATAAGTAGAGAAATGTTCAAATTAAAAATAGATTTTAGTGAGCATAGTATTTTGGACTGCACGAAAACTATTTATTTGAAGACAATATATGGGTATGACATTTACGCCTTATTCCCCCTCAAAAGCGTAAGCTGAACGATTTATTTAGAATAGTGGTTCTCAACCTGTATAGTACCGAAAAATAGCAAAATAGCAAATGAGCAAAGAGCAAAGAACAAAGAGCAAAGAGCAAAGAGCAAAGAGCAAAGAGCAAAGAGCAAAGAGCAAAGAGCAAAGAGCAAAGAGCAAAGAGCAAAGAGCAAAGAGCAAAGAGCAAAGAACAAAGAACAAAGAGCAAAGAGCAAAGAGCACAGAGCAAAGAGCAAAGAGCAAAGAGCAAAGAGCAAAGGGCAAAGAGCAAAGAGCAAAGAGCAAAGAGCAAAGAGCAAAGAGCAAAGAGCAAAGAGCAAAGAGCAAAGAGCAAAGAGCAAAGAGCAAAGAACAAAGAACAAAGAACAAAGAACAAAGAGCAAAGAGCACAGAGCAAAGAGCAAAGAGCAAAGAGCAAAGAGTAAAGAGCAAAGAGCAAAGAGCAAAGAGCAAAGAGCAAAGAGCAAAGAGCAAAGAGCAAAGAGCAAAGAGCAAAGAGTAAAGAGTAAAGAGCAAAGAGCAAAGAGCAAAAAGCAAAGAGCTAAGAGAAAAGAGCAATTAAGCAAATGAACAAAAGCGCACAATAGCCAAAGAACAAAATACCAAACAAGGGAAACATAGTTCGCTCTAATATGATCAGTATTAAGTTGTTTGGTTTTGAACACAAAAACTACTTCTGTTTTGAGTTTGGCATTTCTGGAGGCCAAACGGCTCTACTAAATATTGATGAGACGAGTCGAAACGCAAATCCACGACTTAGGTCCTCGATTTAGAGTCTATGATTTTAGGTATTGGTCTATATCTTTGACTTTGAACATATTTTCAAAATATCCTCCCTTCGAACACCGTCCCACCCAACCCAACAAGAAGCGACTGCAAGTATCCAACCCATTGATTCGATTATTCAACATTAGCAAATCACATCAACGGCAGCGCCAGCATGGTGGCAAACGGAAAATCAAGCCCAGATCCAACCGACACAACACTATCGCTTCGTATTTTCGGTACCCGTGATGCTGTCAGATCCAGTGGCTGGTGCGGCTGGCTGGCTGGCATGAACAGTCGCGTGTTTCTACTTCACTGTGCCCCGGAGGCCTCGCTAGAAACAGAGGAATCTGCACGCCACCGACGCGCGATTATGCCGACGACCGGAGCTTACGCTGTGAGGACCGGTGTGCAATTTGCCCATAAATATCTCAATCTCAATTAATGTTGCCGCCGTTTTTCCGATTCGGATTGGCAGCCACCGCCGCCCGGTGGTGCCTGGCAGCTTCACCCTCTAATCTCTAATCCAATCGCTTAAACACCCGAGTGCCACATTGTTTCTGAATTACGGTCGCGCTGAACCACTCTGGACCACTTACCACGGTTCCCATCCCAAGAAGCAAGAATCGAGCGAGGAACGAGGATTATGCAAGTAGTTCTGGGCTCGGTGCACATAAAGCGACATCAATCTCTGTAAACGGTATTGCTCGCGTAAAGTGATCCACCCCGTTGGCTATTCGGATCGGGTGTGGTTCGGATCTGGGTCTCGCTATCAGTTTGAATCCAGATAGAAACGATAGGGAGAGATCGACGGCGCATTGACGCCGAGGGCAGTGGGTTACATCAGCGCGAATAGGAGGTTGGCAGCAATGTTCTGCCGCGGAAGATACTCAAATATCATCCGAGCGTTGGGAAGCTGCTGCTGTTTTAGGCTTCTGATGGTGACGCCGTTTCGGATTGAAACGAGTTTTCATGGAATTGATCGATCTTGATCTTCGACTGGTATCGTGAAAAGACCTTCTGCTGTTTATAATCTTCGACAGAGGTAGTGAGGTTCTAAATCTGACATTAGCAAGATTAGTTCTTGTTCGAAAAGTTCCAAGGTCCTTTGATAAATGATTGTATCGGTTCGGAAATATTTCAATAATGAAAACGTAACGTCGATGAATAACAAGTTCAATTAAAATCCGTTCTGTTTACAATCCCAAAAATGATTACGATCGAATCATGTAAAATTTGTTTCCCTCTTTGTACTGCCCCAGACAATGACCCCAATTGATCGCGATCCTATAGAGATAGACGGAGAGGGAGAACATTCTCGTTAACGAGGATCAAGCCCTCGATCAGCAGCTCAAAGACATCCATTGAGAATGCGATTCTGGTTCGACTAATGACGGTCTGATCACCGAATAATTCGGGTAGGTTTAGGCAAACAATAAACAACAGCCCCCAAACCAGCCGACCCGAGCCGAAGTTCTGGCGGGTGCATGATGAGAACGCGCCTGCTGAAGGGGCAAATAGAAGAATCTAAATTTCATCGCGGCTCATTTCACGCTAGTTTCGAGTGGCCCATTCATTCAGTAGGAGAAGCTAGGCGAGAAGCGGACCAATTGAATGGCATCGCTTTGGGACCGGGCGACGACGACGATCCTCAAATAGCTGTGGGATCATTTAGCACAGAATCCCATGTCAAATTGTGTGTGCCTCATATAAACCCCGTGAGCCTCCGACCCAAACCGATTGTGGTGGAACCGTTTTTCTCCCGCCGGTTATTTTTTTTTTATTCGGGAGAGCAGAGTAAATATTTGTATCACTCTTTGTTGAATGATTTTGCACGGAGCTTTGAATGGGACGGTCCGTGATGAGAATGATTCGGTTCTTATTGCATTACTTCTTCTTTAAATTTTAGTTATTGGACTCGTGTCTTATCGTGTTCTGACTTTAGTAGCAGTTGATTAAAATTCTTCAAATCACAAAAGGTGATGTTGGAGTCGGATGGAGGTATTTTCGATAATTTCACAAATTTTCGTAAATTTTACAAATTTTCGTAAATTTACAAATCTTTGTAAATTTTGCAAATTTTCGTAAATTTTACAAATTTTCGTAAATTTTACAATATTTGAAAATTTTACTAATTTTTGTAAATTTTACAAATTTTTGTAAATTTTACAAATTTTCGTAAGTTTAATAAATTTTTGTAAATTTTACAATTTTTTGTAAATTTTGCAAATTTTCGTAAATTTTTCAAATTTTCGTAAATTTAACAAATTTTCGTAAATTTAACAAATTTTCGTAAATTTTACAAATTTTCGTAAATTTTGCAAATTTTCGTGAATTTTACAAATTTTTGTAAATTTTACAAATTTTCGTAAATTTTACAAATTTTGCAAATTTTGCAAATTTTGCAAATTTTGCAAATTGTACAAATTTTCGTAAATTTTACAAATTTTTGTAAATTTTACAAATTTTCGAAAATTTCACAAATTTTCGTGAATTTTGCAAATTTTAGTGAATTTTATAAATTTTTGTAAATTTTACAAATTTTCGTAAATTTTACAATTTTTTGTAAATTTTACAAATTTTCGTAAATTTTACAAATTTTCGTAAATTTTACAAATTTTCGTAAATTTTACAAATTTTTGTAAATTTTACAAATTTTCGTAAATTTTACAAATTTTCGTAAATTTTACAAATTTTCGTAAATTTTACAAATTTTCGCAAATTTTACAAATTTTCGTAAATTATACAAATTTTCGTAAATTTTACAAATTTTTGCAAATTTCACGAATTTTCGTAAATTTTACAAATTTTCGTAAATTTATTTTTGTAAATTTTACAAATTTTCGTAAATTTTACAAATTTTCGTAAATTTATTTTTGTAAATTTTATAAATTTTCGTAAAATTTACAAATTTTTGTAAATTTTACAAATTCTCGTAAATTTTACAAATTCTCGTGAATTTTACAATTTTTGCAAATTTTACAAATTTTCGCAAATTTGCAAATTTTTGTGAATTTTAAGTTTTCGTAAATTTATTTTTGTAAATTTTACAAATTTTCGTAAATTTTGCAAATTTTCGTAAATTTTACAAATTTTCGTAAATTTTACAAATTTTCGTAAATTTTACAAATTTTCGTAAATTTTACAAATTTTTGTAAATTTTACGAATTTTCGTAAATTTTACAAATTTTTGTAAATTTTACAAATTTTCGTAAATTTCACAAATTTTCGTAAATTTTGCAAATTTTCGTGAATTTTACAAATTTTTGTGAATTTTACAAATTTTCGCAAATTTTTGTAAATTTTACCAATTTTCGTATATTTTACAAATTTTCGTAAATTTTACGAATTTTCGTAAATTTTACAAATTTTCGTAAATTTTACAAATTTTCGTAAATTTTACAAATTTTCGTAAATTTTACAAATTTTCGTAAATTTTACAAATTTTCGTAAATTTTGCAATTTTTGTAAATTTACAAATTTTCGTAAATTTTGCAAATTTTCGTAAATTTTACAAATTTTCGTAAGTTTTTCAAATTTTCGTAAATTTGCAAATTTTCGTGAATTTTAAGTTTTTGTAAATTTTACAAATTTTCGTAAATTTTGCAAATTTACAAATTTTCGTAAATTTTCAAATTTTTGTAAATTTAACAAATTTTCTTAAATTTCACAAATTTTCGTAAATTTTACAAATTTTCGCAAATTTTACAAATATACGAAAATTTTACAAATTTCTGTAAATCTATTTTTGTAAATTTTTCAAATTTTCGTAAATTTTTCAAATTTTCGTAAATTTTTCAAATTTTCGTAAATTTATCAAATTTTCGTAAATTTTTCAAATTTTCGTAAAATTTACAAATTTTTTTAAATTTAACAGATTTTTATAAATTTTACAAACATTCGTAAATTTTGCAAATTTTCGTAAATTTTACAAATTTTCGTAAATTTTACAAATTTTCGTAAATTTTACAAATTTTCGTAAATTTTGCAAATTTTCGTAAATTTTACAAATTTTCGTAAATTTTACAAATTTTCGTAAATTTTACAAATTTTCGTAAATTTTACAAATTTTCGTAAATTTTACAAATTTTCGTAAATTTTACAAATTTTCGAAAATTTTACAAATTTTCGTAAATTTTACAAATTTTCGTAAATTTTACAAATTTTCGTAAATTTGCAAATTTCCGTGAATTTTAAGTTTTCGTAAATTTTAAAAATTTTCGTAAATTTTGCAAATTTGCAAATTTTCGTAAATTTTCAAATTTTTGTAAATTTTACGAATTTTTGTAAATTTTACAAATTTTCGTAAATTTTACAAATTTTCGTAAATTTTACAAATTTTCGTATATTTTACAAATTTTCGTAAATTTTACAAACATTACAAATTTTTGTAAATTTTACAAATTTTCGTAAATTTTGCAAATTTGCGAATTTTCGTAAATTTTCAAATTTTTGTAAATTTTACGAATTTTTGTAAATTTCACAAATTTTCGTAAATTTTACAAATTTTCGTAAATTTTACAAATTTTCGCAAATTTTACAAATGTACGAAAATTTTACAAATTTCTGTAATTTCGTAAATTTATTTTTGTAAATTTTTCAAATTTTCGTAAATTTTTCAAATTTTCGTAAATTTTTCAAATTTTCGTAAATTTTTCAAATTTTCGTAAATTTTACAAATATTCGTAAATTTTGCAAATTTTCGTAAATTTTACAAATTTTCGTAAATTTTACAAATTTTCGTAAATTTTACAAATTTTTGTAAAGTTTACAAATTTTCGTAAATTTTACAAATTTTCGTAAATTTTACAAATTTTCGTAAATTTTACAAATTTTCGTAAATTTTACAAATTTTCGTCAATTTTACAAATTCTCGTAAACATTACAAATTTTCGTAAATTTTACAAATTTTCGTAAATTTTACAAATTTTCGTAAATTTTACAAATTTTCGTAAAATTGCAAATTTTCGTAAATTTAATTTAATTTTACAAATTCTCGTAAATTTAACAAATTTCGTAAATTTTACAAATTTTTGTAAATCTTACAAATTTCAGTAAATTTTACAAATTTTCGTAAATTTTACAATCTTTGGTAAATTTTACAAATTTTTGTAAATTTCACAAATTTTTGTAAAATTTCTGAAGATCTGTATCTTCGTAAATTTTACAAATTTTTGTGAATTTTACAAATTTTCGTAAATTTAACAAATTTTTGTAAATTCTACAAATTTTCGTAAATTTTACAAATTTTCGTAAATTTCACAAATTTTCGTAAATATAACAAATTCTTGTAAATTTATTTTTGTGAATTTTTCAAATTTTCGTAAATTTGCAAATTTTCGTGAATTTTAAGTTTTTGTGAAATTTTTTTTGTAAATTTTACAAATTTTCGTAAATTTTCAAATATTCGTAAATTTTACGAATTTTTTAAATTTCACGAATTTTTGTAAATTTTACAAATTTTCGTAAATTTTACAAATTTTTGTAAATATTACAAATTTTCGTAAATTTTACAAATTTTCGTAAATTTTACAAATTTTCGTAAATTTTACAAATTTTCGTAAAATTACAATTTTTGTAAATTTATTTTTGTTAATTTTACAAATTTTCGTAAATTTTGCAAATTTTCGCAAATTTACAAATATTCGTAAATTTTACAAATTTTCGTAAATTTTGCAAATTTTTGTAAATTTTACGAATTTTCGCAAATTTTACAAATTTCGTAAATTTTACAAATTTCGTAAATTTTACAAATTTTCGTAAATTTTACAAATTTTCGTAAATTTTACAAATTTTCGTAAATTTGCAAATTTCCGTGAATTTTAAGTTTTTGTAAATTTTACAAATTTTCGTAAATTTTGCAAATTTTCGTAAATTTTACAAATTTTCGTAAATTTTACAAACATTACAAATTTTCGTAAATTTTACAAATTTTCGTAAAATATCAAATTTTCGAAAATTTTACAAAATTTTCGTAAATTTTACAAATTTTCGTAAAATTTACAAATTTTTGTAAATTTTACAAATTCTCGTAAATTTTACAAATTCTCGTAAATTTTACAAATTTTTGCAAATTTTACAAATTTTCGTGAATTTGAAGTTTTTGTAAATTTTACAAATTTTCGTCAATTTTGCAAATTTTCGTAAATTTTACAAATTTTCGTAAATTTTACAAATTTTCGTAAATTTTACAAATTTTCGTAAATTTTACAAATTTTTGTGAATTTTGCAAATTTTCGTAAATTTTACAAATTTTCGTAAATTTTACAAATTTTCGTAAATTTTACAAATTTTTCGTAAATTTTACAAATTTTCGTAAATTTTACAAATTTTTGTGAATTTTACAAATTTTCGTAAATTTTACAAATTTTTGTTAATTTTACAAATTTTCGCAAATTTTACAAATTTTCGTAAATTTTACAAATTTTCGTAAATTTTACAAATTTTCGTCAATTTTTCAAATTTTCGTAAATTTTTCAAATTTTCGTTAATTTTTCAAATTTTCGTAAATTTTACAAATTTTCGTAAATTTTACAAATTTTTGTAAATTTTACATATTTTCGTAAATTTTGCCTCTACTAGACCTAGTCTAGTTTCCGTACTATGTTTATAACTATCAGTTTTATATCTTTAGGTACCCTTACACGAGGCACCATTAACAGTCATGAAGCTGTAACGCGAGTAATGACAGTATTACCATACAATTCCATAAATGTCACTTTTAATGTTCTTCAAAAGGGCTCTTTTTCTTTTCTATTAATCAATTCAATTAAAGTAGATAATTGTTCGGAAAACAAGTGACGCTTCTGATTTCATGAGAATTACCCGGAACTTCTCCCAAGCCCAATATTGATCAAACAGGTTGTGAAAGGAGAGTAGATCAGTTAATCACCGTCAAATGAAATTTAAAAAAAAAAACGGTCACTACAGTTCAGTATAAATCAAATACGAAAACAATTAATTACACACATTGTTGGAAGAAGCATTGGGCTCGATCCAGACAGGTTTTCAACATTTTCCATGACTTTCCGTCGATCCGTGCAGTCAACCGAGTTAAGCTCGTAACCAGGGCGAAGGAGGGGAGAAATCGGATCGAGATTGAATTGGTCGCATCGAATCGGTGGTGCTGCTGCTGTTGCCAGTGTGCAAGGTTTAACTAATTTTGCTTGAGATGATCCAAAAGGATTGACCGCATCTCTTCCCATCGCATTGGTTTCGGATAGAGTGATAGAGCACTTGTGTTGTTGTTGCTGTTGATGTTGATGTTGGCCGTGAATCAGGAGAGCCGAACGGCGATACAATTATGAACTGAAGTTGATGATTCGATCGTATTTTTCAGTATTTTTTTTATTCAGGTGGATTGCTGGGTAGCAGACAGGTGAAAAGCAAACGGATCGAATCGGGAATTGAAATCAAATATTTAACCAACTTTTCTTGTAGTAGGTCCAATTCGAACTAATTGTGTCACGGTTACGCTTGATCGATATTGGGCTGACCGTCAGGCCGTGCAGTGATTAGATTCCGTGGGAGCATGCCAGTAGCTTTGAGTAGGTATGTTACTTTGCTTAATTACACGAATTTACGAGATGTTTTTTTTTATTTTTTAATCATTTCGTTTATTTGTTAGGCACAAATGCGTTAGCTTGGCGGTGCCAAATTATTTTGTTTTTACATTTTGGATATCTTAAAAATAGGAGGTTGCAATGTTGAAATATTTTTGTTTTTGTTTTTCATGAAAGAAAAATTTTACAGCTATCTTAAGACTAGAAAAGAGATTCTATATACAAGAGAGGGGGCAAAAGATTTTTTCTATGAAAAAATTTAAAAAAAGGAATTCAATAGTTATAGTTTTCTAGGAAATATTTACAGTTATCTTAAAATTAACAATATAGTTTGGTACACAAAAGGGGGAACAAATATTTATGAAAAATTTCACAGGTGTTTTAAAACTAGGGATACAATTCTATTTACAAGATGGGGGACAATAGTTTTAACAAAGGGGTAAAATTACAACTATCTTAAAACTAGGAATACGGAATATAAATTTAATTGTTTATCGGAGACTTATGCTTGTACAAGATATTCAGAGGGGGGCTTTTTTTCCAAAATCGGTGTGGCAGCAGTTGTAGGGGAGAGAAGGCGTAGATGGTGACAGGGAGAGAAGAGCAAAACTTGCAACTTTCGGGCAAACGGGAGATCAGCGAAACAAATTAGCGCCTCAGTCTAGTACGTCGGATTGGCGGATGGTATACTTCGGACCCGCGGGGAATCCTTCAAAAGTCATCGGACCTCGAGTCGCTCTCGCTTCAGTTTCCGTAGTGGTAATGGCGACGGCGGTTACCTAGTGGCACTCTGGAGCTGATCGGTTCCACAAGGCAGGAGGAAACTCTTAAAACGAGAAATAAAAAGAGAGGGGCTAAATTGGGATATTTATCGTTTTTATGAAGGTATAAATATAAATATAAATATAGGGGAAATCACGATTTGCCAGCATATCTCGGACTGGGACATTGGTTGGTCTACCTCGGGCCCGAAGGGAATCGTTTAACGGAGACCTGGCGCCCAAATACCCGGCGCATACCCAGACAACGTGCTCGATGTCGTGATAGCCTTCGTCACAAGCGCACAGACTACTCTCCGCAAGCCCAATACGCCGCAAATGCGCATCCAAGGTGTAGTGGTTGGACATAAGTCGGGACATTAAAAGAATAAAATTCCGACCCACATCCATCCCCCTGAACCAAGGCTTCGTTGATACCTTTGGGATAATGGAATGTAGCCATCGTCCAAGTTCACCATTGCTCCACGAGGTTTGCCAACTGTTGAGTGTTCTCTGACGACAAATACTAAAAAATTCGTTGAAGCAGATTGGTCTTTCGTATATGTCACCATTTAATGAGCCGGCCTTTTAATCGCCCGGGATAGAGCAATGAGAGGGGACCCAAACAAAGGTAATCTGATAAGATTTTTCAGATAACGTACATAAGGACTCCCGTATCTTCCTCAGAAAATACGGGAATTACTTTTTAGGCTTCACCACACGAAGAGCCTTGGTAGAGCTGAAGCTGTCCGAAATGATGAAGTAGTGATCTGTGGGCAGAGTGTCAATGATCCCAAGGGTGTACTGAATTGCAGCTAACTCTGCGACATAAACTGAAGTGGAATCATTGAGCTTGAATGAAGCGGTGATAGTATTGTTGAAGATACCGAAGCCAGTGGACCCTTCGAGATTTGATCCGTCAATGTAGAACATTTTGTCACAGTCGACTCGGAATTTATCATAAAATATATTGGGGATCACTTGCGGGGGTATATGGTCCGGGATTCCACGTATCTCGTTCTTCATGAATGTGTCGAAGAATACAGTAGAATCAGAAGTACCTAGGAGACGGACGCGGTTGGGATTGTACGAAGAAGGATTGGTGCTCTGTGCCATGTAGTCGAAGTACAAGGACATAAAACGGGTTTGAGAATTAAGCTCGACGAGCCTCTCGAAGTTTTCAATCGCCAACGGGTTCAGAATGTCGCATCGGATGAGCAATCGATATGAGAGTTCCAAAATCGATTTTTTAGCGGAAGAACGCCGCCAGCACTTCGAGACTCATCGTATGGGTCGAGTGCATGCAACCCAAGGCAATGCGCAAGCAACGATACTGGATTCTCTCCAGTTTGATGAAGTGTATGTTCGCAGCGGAGCGGAAACAGAAACACCCGTACTCCATCACCGACAATATCGTTGTTTGGTACAACCTGATCAGGTCTCCTGGGTGAGCACCCCACCATGTTCCAGTTATTGTTCGGAGAAAATTGATCCTTTGTTGGCATTTCTGTTTCAGATACCTAAGGTGACATCGACAGATACCTTTAGAGTCGAACCAGACCCCGAGATATTTAAATGTGAAAACCTGGTTGATCGTTGCACCCATCAATAAAAGCTGGAGTTGCGCCGGCTCACGCATTCTAGAAAAAAACAACCAACTCAGTTTTCTCCGTGGAGAACTCAATACCCAGCTGAAGAGCCCAAGCAGACAAATTGTCCAAAGTATCTTGCAATGGTCCTTGCAAATCGGCAGCATTGGACCCTGTAACAGAGACCACCCCGTCATCTGCAAGTTGCCTTAGCGTGCATGAATTGGCAAGACAATCGTCAATATCATTCACGTAAAAATTGTAGAGTAGAAGACTTAGACATGAGCCCTGGGGAAGACCCATGTAGCTAAATCGCGATGTTGTTAAATCGCCATGCGAAAAGTGCATGTGCTTTTCAGACAACAGGTTTAGCAAAAAGTTCTTTAAAATTGGTGAAAGACCATGCTGGTGCAGCTTCCCTGACAGAATATGGATAGAAACTGAATCAAAAGCCCCCTTAATATCCTAGAAGACTGATGCCATCTGCTCTTTGTTAGCATAGGCCATTTGGATTTCTGTAGAAAGCAACGCAAGGCAATCGTTCGTCCCTTTGCCTTTGCGAAAGCCAAATTGTGTATCTGACAGTAAGCCATTTGCTTCAACCCAATTGTCGAGGCGAAACAAGATCATTTTCTCGAACAACTTCCGAATACAGGACAGCATTGCAATCGGCCGATACGAGTTGTGGTCGGAGGCTGGTTTTCCTGGTTTTTGGATGGCGATGACCTTCACTTGCCTCCATTCATAAGGGACAATGTTACCCTCAAGAAACTTGTTAAATAAATTCAACAAGCGCTTTTTGGCAGTGTCAGGCAGATTCCTCAGCAAGTTGAATTTGATTCTGTCTAACCCTGTGGCGTTATTGTTGCATGACAAGAGAGCAAGTGCGAACTCCACCATCGAAAACGGTGTTTCGTTCGCGGTATCGTGAGGAGACGCGGCGCGGTAAGTTTTCTGTACCGGGACAGAGGCCGGACAGATCTTCTTGGCGAAAGCGAATATCCTTTGAATATTCTACGTTCTCGTTGGTACTGTTTCGGTTACGCATACGTCGAGTCGTGCCCCAAAGAGTGCTCATCGCTGTTTCTCTCGTTAACCCGTCGACGAACCGGCGCCAATAACTGCGTTTCTTGGTTTTCATCAAACACTTCATTCGCTTTGCTAGCGACGCCTATTGTCGATAGCTAGCGGGTAACCTGTCGTCTCGGAAGGCTTTATACGCAGTAGACTTTTCCACGTACAGCTCTGAGCACTCTTTATCCCACCACAGGGTGGGAGACCGTCCATGGGTATTCGCGCTGGGTTAATGGTTTAGTCTGAATTTGATTCGCACTGTAGAGAAACAAGTCAGCCAAAAACCTGTATTCTTCCTCCGGAGGAAGCTCTTGTGTGGATTCGATTTTAACGGATATCGCGGTCGCGTAACTCTTCCAATCAATGTTCCGTGTGAGGTCATACGAGACATTGATTGTTTCCGATGGTCTTGAAATCACGATAGGAAAATGATCGCTACCGTGGGGATCAGGGATCACCTTCCACATGCAATCTAACTGTAGCGATGTTGAGCACAGCGATAAATCCAACGCGCTCGCGCGTGCTGGTGGTGTAGGAATCCGCGTCATTTCTCCCGTGTTTAAGATGGTCATGTTGAAATTGTCGCAAAGATCTTGGATTAATGTTAATCTGTTATCATCGTGAAGACCACCCCATACCGTACCGTGTGAGTTAAAGTCTCCCAGAACTAGCCGCGGCGCCGGTAAGAATTCCGTGATATTACAAAGCGTTCGGTGCCCTACCGAGGCTCTAGGAGGAATGTAGATGGAAGCAATGCAAAGGTCTTTACCTTTGATTAAAACTTGACAAGCGACAATTTCAATGCCTGGTGTCGAAGGGAGGTTAATTCGGTTGAAAGAATAGCAATTTTTGATCCCCAAAAGTATTCCTCCATAAGGGTTTTCTCGATCCAGACGAATTATATTAAAGTCTTGGAAGTTGATATCTATTTCGGAAGTTAACCAAGTTTCGCATAAGGCGAAGGCATCACATTTTATACTATTTAGGATAATTTTGAAGGAATCGATCTTCGGGAGATTACTTCTGCAATTCCACTGTAACACAGTGATCGAATCGGTGACCACGTTCGATGAATTAGCCATCGAAGGATACGATCGCTGCAAGGAGGGGCCATTTGGCAGTCAACTGTTTCAAAAATGTTTGCACTGTGGGAAGGAAACGTACCAGAAGGCTTTTAAGTGGATCAGTAATATTGAAAGCTGTGAAAATTAAGTCCACAAGATCAGAAAATTCCATTAGTCCGTTACAGGACTGAGTGTCTGTTTGGAAAAAGGGGACACTTGGGGTTTTTGGTGTCCCTGGAAGTCGAGGGTACTCCTTGTTAGAATTAAAATTTCCAAGTCCTGGAGCAACTTGCTTCGGCTTTAGGGCAGCACTTCCGTTGGATTTATTGATTGTAGTTGGCGCACTCTGAGGAGACGACACCTTGGCACCCTTGCGAGGCAATCTAGGAGAGGCTAGATTTCTCCTCTTCCTGGATTCCCCTGGGTTAACCAATGATGTTCCCTCTTGTGGGTCGTCAGATTCTTGCTCAACGCCAGCCAAAAGAGCAAAGGAATTTTCGGAAGGGACAGATGGCGAAGCATTCTTAAGAATTTCTGCATAAGGGCGCTTCGAGCGTTCCTTAAGGAGCGCTTAATTTATCTTTATTATTATTTATTTTTATAATTTATTTATCCCCGCGCTGTTTGTACGCGGGGCATGATTTAAGATCATGCGGAAGGCCCCCGCAGTAAATACACTTTTCAGTTTCTCCACCGCAAGCGTCATCCTCATGCTCTCCTTCGCATTTGCCGCACCGTTTCTTATTGCTGTAATGAACACAGCCCAGCTGCTTGCAATTGCTGCAGTTCATTACCCGCGGTACAAACAGGCGAACCTTATCTAGGAGGACATAGTTGGGAAAAGAAGACCCGGAGAAAGTTACACGAAGCGAGTCTGACGGAGAATAATTTGTCTTATTATCTTCAGTTTTTGCGGAATACAATTGCTTGCATTCCAGAATCTTCACCTGTTGAAGTGAAGGGTCCTTAAAGCAGCCAACCCGTACTTCAACAAGCCTTCGCACTTCAGACCCGGTTCGGCGACAACCCCATCGATCTCCACTGCCCTACAAGGCTCATATACTCTAAATTGTTTATCCCCTTTTTTATTAACAATCTTTTTCCTTTTTGCCTTTCTCATATAGAAAGGTTATGCAATCACTCTGAAAAACGTCAACCTAATCCCGGCCCGGAGGGCCGAGTGTCATATCCCATTCGACTCAGTTCGTCGAGATCGGAAAAAGTCTGTATGTGTGTGTGTATGTGTGTATGTATGTGTGTGTATGTATGTGCGTATGTGTCAAATAATGTCACTCATTTTTCTCAGAGATGGCTAGACCGATTTGCCCAAACTTAGTCTCAAATGAAAGGTGCAACCTTCCCATCGGCTGCTATTGAATTTTGGATCGATCGGAATTCTGGTTCCGGAATTACGGGTTTCAGAGTGCGGCCACACAGAAATTTCTCATAAAAACTATAGGAAAAATTAAAAATAGAATTTTTATTTTTGATGCTAAATGTATTCAAGGTGCATAAAACGTCGAGATTTGATGCAAACACGAAAAAAAATTGACGAAGATTCACTTTTTTGGATTTTGCACATTTTTGCCTTTCTCATATAGAAAGGTTATGCAATCACTCTGAAAAACGTCAACCTAATCCCGGCCAAATTTTTTTTTCGACTCGCATAAGGTTTCTGGATTTTAACAGGGCGTAGTTGATGGTTTACGGAGAGGGGTTACACTCCCCCCCTCTACTGTTCACTCCCCTCCTTTAAAAATCTCCTTAAATCACCCCTCAGACCACCACCTCATACCCCTCCCTTTCAACCCCATCATCTTTAAACCACCACTATATTACAAAGCATACCAATTTAAGCTGGGGAGTCGTTCATTCATGGGACTTTCGCCCTCCTCACATACCCATCCCCGCATGACAAAATGAGTTAGCAAGCAGATAACATTGATCTAATGCTGATTAGGCTAATGGAGTATGATATTTTTTTGTTTCAAGTGTTTCACCGTCGACACGTAGCTCATCAAGTTCGTGGCTGGCATGCCATTGTGTATAAGTGCAAAGTGTACTAAGAATGTAATGGACATTTCCACAATTATGTTGAACATAAAAAGCCTCCGTGCCATAGTTTAGAGAAATGAGAAAGGCACAATTGCACCGCTAGGTGGATTAAAACAGGTTTTTTTATATTGTAACGACATATAATTAGCAAGGGACTGAAGTATTTTTCAAATATTAAGAGCCATAGTACTTAAGGAAGAGCAAGGATTTGAAGTAAGAAAGTTTAGAAAAGCGTGGAGTAGGGTCAATGAACAAGCTTTGAGTTTCCCGGCTACTTAACTCTTTGTCTTCTGCAACGCAGGAGTCAGAATCTTTTGGCATTAAATGCGAATCACCTGAGTCTGCGGCATGTCGAAGCACAGAAGTATTAAGAACTATACAAAAAGACAATGCGAATGTTGCTGCTGCCCATTTCGAGATCCAAAATTGAACTGATGTGCGTTTTGTCAGACAATGGAACGATACTTCGTCGCATCTAACCTATAACCCCTCTGTGATATTCGCGAAATTGAATGCAATACGAAAGTTTGCGATTCAAAGCTGTCAAAGTCTTGCCAATGATCCAGGCTCCAACCGAATGGTAAAAAAGAGACAAGCTTTCTTGGAAAAGTAGCAGTACATAAAGATACCGACGAAATTTTTTTTGCGTGGTACTGGGTGACGAATCCTACGTCGAGCTAGGCTTTGAACAGTTTGCTGAACAAAAATATTAGACGCCGACTGGAAGAGGAAATAGATGTAGATTTTCAAATAGATGAAGATGCCGAAGTTCGCGAAGAAATGTATCGTGTAGCAGGCCAACTGTTCCTGTGGCTTGAAGAGCGACCTTTACATCGCAGCCAGGATCATCGGAGAGGAAATGTATATTAGAGTGGGACTAGGTTATATGAAAAAAATAAAATTTGGCTCCGAGTAATTTTTTGTGTCCCATTTAGCTTCCAGAAAAACTCTGCAAATTTTTAGCTTGATAGGTGAAACTATATTTTTGCGCCCACTGTTTATAGTTCACATGGGAATTTGTATGGGGAAATTGTCTTTTGCAAATTAATTCTTCCAAGAGTCGCCCGTTACCTCCAAAAAAAAGTAGATGTCTGATTTTTATAGGAAATTTGTCAAGGAAACAAAGTCTAGAAGACTGCAAAACGATCTGATATTTGTGGGAAAAGTTATTAGGCAAAAACCGATTGATGCCCTGAAGATTGATGAAAATTTCACTTTTCATAGCATCACTGCTTTTGACGTTCTAGTTATATACAAAAGTTTTAACGTTCTCTTATTATGTACAAAAGAAGCCTCAATTTATCCCTCAAAACCTTGCGAAGTGGCCAAATAGTATAGATAAACGATTTAGACATATTAAGGGAGGATTAAAACAAAATTGCGTATAATTGAACAACCAACAGCAGTGGTGCTAGAAAAAATAAATATTTTATCAATCGTCAGGGCATCAATCGGTTTCTGCTTAATAACTTTTTTCGCAAGCGTCAGATCGTTTCGTGGTTTTCGAGACTTTGTTTCTTTGTTAAATTTCCTATAAAAGCCACGTAACGATTTATTTTTAGGAAGTAATGGGCAACTCCTGGAGGAATTATTTTGTAAAAGTTAATTTTCCCATACAAAATCCTATGTAAACTTTAAACAGTGGGCGCAAAAATATAGTTTCACCGATCGAGCTAAGATCTTGCACAGTTGTTCTAGGACCCAAATGGTACCTAAAAAGTTGCTCGGAGCTGGAATCTAATTTTTGCCCCACCCTAATGTATATACAAGAGGGCCTAAAAAAATGTCCGTGATATGCCACGAACAATGATGCAGCTCAAGGCAAGCTGGCGTCTCGCGCCTAGGAAAGTGACCTAGGAGGCTGTGCAAAACTTGATGCATGGAGTCAAACGAAAGGCAAATCGCCTTCGCTTAAAGATTTTTTAATAAAGTGTTTGACCGATTTACACCCCCTCTTGTTGAACCAATTTTTTATCGTGACACCCTTTATTGTGGACGAGAGTTTAAGACCACTCTCAAAATCATCCTAAATAATTTCGTATCGTTTGCTTAATGCTCACATGACATGCAGTCATAAAATTAGTGAATTCATGAAAATCATACAAACGTCAAGATGGATAAACACAAACAAGCATGCCAAAACCGCATTGCCCTCGTTCCAAGTAGCTTCTTCTTTGTGTTCCGCAAAGCCACGTGTCTTCACAGACGGGCATTAGTATGTCTCGAATCTTAAGTATTAATCTATCATTTCAACTTGATATCTCCTGCCAGAACCGCACAATTGGCCTACATTTGCCAGCTGACCACGTCATCAAAGAGCCATACACGAACGTAAATTTCTGATTCAGATAAACCCGTTCCACATCAGAGACGCGCTTGAGCCACTCAACCGAGCGCAGAAGACAGCGACAGCGTTTTCGAAATGACGATTTTATCTGGCCCCGGTTTGTGTTTTTACGAGAATTTTCCAATGGAAATTCGCTCCGACATCGTTGGAGACGGGACCAGGGACTACTTAAGAATGGCCCCATAAAAATGACGTCCATTGCTGTTCGGGGCTCAAGTGTACAGAGTCACCAGCGGCCGTGCGATTTTCCGTCGGAATCATGGCGATGTTGTGTGACTCAACTTAGCTCAGGAGAAAATTTTAAAGTTAAAAATAACCTGTCCAATCGAACACTACTGGAGGGAGAGGGAAAAAATCCCGCCTGACGATCGGTGGTAGATACTCAAGACACTTTTACGGCACCCACCGTCGGGTGTCGGCAGTAATTCAAGTGAACGATACCGCCTCGTTGAACGATGAAAACCAGATGGCGCGCGGGAAATGTGCGGCTTTTGGTTTAGGTGGAAAATCGAAGTTTCCGAATAAAATGACAACTTGTTTGATTTAGGCCGAAACCCGACCGCATTCTTTCAAACAGCGATGACCCAGTTATTACTGCGACAACCGAATTTAGGAAAGAAACTCGAAATGTCTGAACTGCCGTGGATCCCGTCACGCATCCCACCGAAAAGCACTTACTCATCAATTGAATGTTAATGTCCCTCAATTTCGACTCAATGACAATGGGCTCCCATCAGCATCTCAATATTAGCTATTCTATTTTGTTTTCCATATTTCAAGAGGGGACAATCATCCATGTAGTAGGAAAAAATCTCAACTTCTGAGAGCATCTTTTAGTTTTGGGATGAATATAGATTAACTGCGATGACAATGGTTTTTCCCCCCTGGCTCTATTCGTCAGACCCCGAATCGTCGATTCTTGCTCATCATCATTACAATAATCACCAGCAGTCACGTCTTCTTGTTTCTTCATATTTCCCGTGTCTTCAGAGACACTAGGGGTACCTATGAGTAGTTCGGCGGTCGGTATCTATCACCGCTCAAGAGAGGAACCAAAATCTATCATCTATACATCTTCAGCTTTTCGAATCGGTGGTGATCGAAATCGAACCTTGAAAATAGTAGGAAAAAATAATCAAACAAGCCTAAGGCGTAAAAATAGCTGCGTCATGCGAAGTATTTTTGACCGAACCTCCTTCAGCTTCATTTTGCTGTGAATTGCTACTTCAGCCTTAATTTAAGATACACATCAGAGGATCCTGGCCTCATCCTGTTCAGTGGTCACCGCCATCAATGACAGTTGTCTTTTTCCAAGGCGTCTTTTCGAAGAGATTGAAATTGAGCGTAAATTGTATTAGAGACGTTCATTTTTGTAGGGATCGGTAATATAAATACACCAGTTTTATTTCAAGGGGTTGAGCAATATATTGTCCGGAATGTGACAATCTCGGACTCCGACATATTTGAAAGCAAGGGGTTTCCAACAGCTTTGATTACATGTCACTCTCGAAAAAAATTATCTAGATTACTTCATGGTTTTAAAGATTATTCCTTTGAAAATCCGATAATTCATTGATTACTCGATTACTGTAAAATTCCTCGATTACTCTGGACTACATCAGTCTTTTTGGATATCGAGAGGCTGCAACAGCATGCAGGTCCGTAGTGTTCGGTTGGCCGGGTTGGCCCCCGCCAAGGGTGCTAACCTTAGAGGGCACTGAAATCTTTATCTGTTTTATAAAATATGTGAAGATAAATAATAAATTATTGCTCGAAAGATGGCCACCCCATTAATGCTGAAGAAAAGATTGTGAAGAAAGTGAGATCGTTTATAATCGTGAAAATAATTCTCCATCCCGTACAATGAGAATTGAAGTTTCCTCAGTGCCGAGAGAAGTTCCCCAAAATCATAATGTTCTGCACTAAAATCCATCTCTGGTTGAAAGGTTGAGCCTTTTGGAATTTTTTTGTTCTATGATATATTTTTTTTGTTCCTGATGTAAGCTCCTTGTTTCATAGCCTTTACAAGGAATCTCATTTTCTGGTATTTTTTAGAAACAGTAACACATGTCCCCACAAAGGATCGTTTTCTTGTATTTAGTGCAAAACATGACGCGCGGTACGAACACGCAGACAAACCATGCGAAAAATATTTAATTAGGCAATACAATTGCGACACTATTTCATCCCATCCTGCTCGATTTTTCAAAATCTCAATCACTGGAGAAAGCGGTCCTTGAAACAGCCAACCCCATTCACCCCATGCAAGATCAGATCGATTCAGTAACCACACCGTCGATCTCAACTATGTGAACAGAAATGTAGATACGGTAGTTGTTACCGAGTAAGCAAACATCGACGATCCCCTCGAACACAGAATCAGATATGTCACAAAATTCATCGTAGGTACGAATAATCTAACTGGCAAAAGAAGCGATCAACAAAGCGAACATGTTATCTTCAGTCACCAGTTCGAGACTGATTATTCAACTTCCTATTTTAAATTAATAATTGTCGCATTATAGGAAATGTAAGTAACTTCATTTATTACCACTACTAGTTACCTCACAGCTATTTTGATCTGTAGTTCTTCAAATCGTGAATTAATCTATTGTTGAGGGTATTTGGAAAAGTGAGGTTAGTTTAAATGTAAGTAACCACATTTATTGTACTGAATTGAAAAAATAATAAAACAAATATACCTTTCAGCGAGATTTCATCACACATACGTTGTGTTCTGCTAAAAAGACTTTCCGTCCCATCGTCCCAACAGTAGTCCTTGTCGCAGTAATGTCAGTCGATTGCTTTAGACAGGGGATCACTGTTATGAGTTTATGTGGTCAAACATTCGAGAAATCTGTAACAGCTGAACATTTTTTTGAAATCTTTAGAGTACTTATGTTTGATCCAAAAGAAGATCGGTCATGGCCAAACCAAGTTTAACCCATTCATGCCCATGTTGTTTGTGGACAACAACGTTTTTAAACAGCTATAACTTTTGATTAAGGCAAGATTTGCTCACAAAAACAAATAAGGCTAATAAATGTGACTATTGGCTTTCATTTGAGTATTAATGTTTACAAGGATCAACTCTAGAACTGAAGTTATTGCAGTTAGTCTGATTGAACTCCGATGGAGCAGTGCTGCCAGGGACCGTTTACGTTGACGACGGAAAATGAATTTTTCATATAACTTCGTTATGTTGCAATATTAGTGAAAACTGATAAAACTTATCAATTTAGACTATTTTTGGCTACGTTTTCCACGCAGTTGGACTATTTTTTTTTTTTTTATTCATTTCGTTTATTTGATAGGCACAAATGCGTTAGCTTGGCGGTGCCAAATGCTTTTGTTTTTACATTTTGGATATCTTAAAACTAGGAGGTTACAATGTTGAAATATTTTTTTTTACAAAGGAAAAGAAAGTTTACAGCTATCTTAAGACTAGAAATAAGATTCAATATACAAAAGAGGGCCAAAAGATTTTTTTATGAAAAAAATTTAAAACAAGGGATTCACTTTGATATACAAGAGGGGGAGTAATAGTATTTTACGAAATATTTTACGGTTATCTTAAAACTAACAATATAGTTTAGTACACAAAAGGGGGAACAAATATTTATGAGAAATTTCACAGAAATCTTAAAACTAGGGATTCAATTCTATTTACAAGATGGAGGACAAGAGTTTCAATAAAGAGTAAAAATTATAGCTTCAGTTGGACTATTGTAAATATTCTAGGAGAATTGTAGTGAGCATTGGAAGGTAAAAATTGAGCAGCTTCTAGCACTGCAAGGAAAGCACCTACCTTTATGAAAAAAGGTTTTTCGAGTTTCTTGACCCCACTGTTTTAAAGGAAAAATAGTTTTGAAACCCTACATGTACTAGAAAAAAGTTGGGCATGAAAGGGTTAATACGTATAATTTTTTAACGTGAATCGGACTCTCATTGTTGGCGAATCTGGTTCGACATCCATTTAACCCGCTGGTCTTTTCAGGAGAATTCATTTGTATGTGGGTCTAGAACCCAGCGCAAAGTGAAAACTTGAAGAATATGAATGGTGTCATAGAAATTACGGAAGATACAAAAAAATTAAAAACAAGTCAGTAGATAATAAAGCAAAAGTGTAATCGCCTATCGTTACTCGATGTATGGCTGGATGCTTATTCGTGTTAAGTTCAATCTAATGATAATCACCGTACTCATCAATTGACTAACCAGTTCAGCGCTCCTAAAAACTTGTCTCCTCAGTATACTGGTCTTGATATACAGTCTCAGTCGCCATCAAACACCTACCGTCAACTGAATCCACGCATGTACAGTTTAAAATTCGCGGCTATAATTTACAAAAAACGAACGATAGTCAAACGCAAACGATTTGCGATCGAATTTTTCAAATATCGAGTTTTTCCGCTTTATTGCAGGTTTCCAACCATCGGAAATAAGTATAACGGTTGGTGAAGGAACCACTATTCAAACAAATTCTTTTGATTCTTGTATGATAGAGGCTGGTTGTATTCCTAACAAATTGCTTGCTCAGTTGGCCGACCAGCACGTATAGTCTCCCGAAAAAATCCGTCCGTCGCCTTTAAACATCTAGAGTCAACTGATTTCACGAAATTTCTTGAGAAAAACGTCTCGTCAACCGCTTTCAAGCACCTGACTACGAATGATATTGCAAATAAAACCTGCAATGTTCTCTTGGTGCTCATTACTACTCGGTTAGATTGCCTTACAGACACTTAACTTTGCATTCACCGTTGCAATGCTGCTAGCGCCGACAAATGCCGCAAAGTTGAACAATTTCCTAGTCTTGGGAGAGCACTGAAAATTTTATTTTCTTCATAAACTAACTGAAGATAAGTCTCAAAATAACTGCGGATATGTATGCAATTTCCAAGTACACATCAAATTATTATTCGAAAGTCGAACTGAAAGAAGCCCATAACTGAGACCCTGCCAAGGGCGCAAGAGAACCACGCTACGGCTTTGTCAGCATGGTCTTTCATCGAAATTAATCTTCCGGCAGTCGCGCTAGTGCACTAAGTGCACGCTGCTCTGAAAATCTAGTGAAATTGTCTTAGGGCACCAGCGGGTGCTCGTTCATTGAGCCTCTTCCGCGGCTTCCGGAGAGTTAAACAACTTGCCAGTGGCGGATCCAAGGGGAGGGTCTTGGGGGTCCGGACTCCCCCCCAAAATTTTTAACTTCCTGAGAAAATTTAAATTAATTTTATTTTAAATTCGTATTAAATTCAAAATAATTTTAAACCAGATTCGACCTCCAAAACTGATTTTTTTTAAGGTACTACATATTACGTATTGTACAATGAACATTTCAAAATCGAAATTTTGGACCCCCTCTGAAATTTTTTCTGGATCCGCTCCTGCAACTTACTATCTGAAAAGCACAACAATACATATTTCGTATAATGATTCACAAACATCACAATTTAGCAAATGGGTCTTCCCCAGGGTTCATCTCTTAGCCCCCTATTGTACAATTTGTTTGTAAACAATGTCGATGAATGTTTTGTAAATTTTTGCACGGATGATTTTTTTTCGTACAATAACAAGAATATGGTAAGGTGGTCTGACGTGTTAAAACTCGACTACTAGCTTCGGCATATTCATTCAAAATTTTTATATTTATATTCATATCTCAGAATTAGCCGCGATTTATTATATCCTTGGGATCGTTGACACCCTGTCCAGTTCATCATTACAGATAGTTTAACTTCTATTTAGGCTCTCCGTTCGATAAAGAGTGGAAAGCACTCCTCGATGGGAAAAACAAGTGTTTTTTATAAAAATTATTCCAGATTACCTTAGTTTGGATCCTTTCTAACCGCTCTATTCCGGGTACTGAGAAGACGCAAACTCTAGCTAAGGTGAGCGCATTAGAATACGATTTTTATATAAAACCAATTAACTTCAACAAATTTTACCATTATGTTTCTTAACAAAAGACACTCGAAAAAAGGTCAATCTTGTTGAGCAGTAGGAAGGTAGCTCATTCTATTATCCCAAAAGTGTCTACGAGGCTCTACCCCATTTGGCATAATGTCATATGGCATAATGACCATTTGGAATAATGGTTATTTGGCACAATAGTTATTTGGCATAATAGTCAGTTGGCATAAAGGTGACTTGGGATAATGGCAATTTGGCATAATGACCATTTGGCATAAAGACCATTTGGCATAAAGACCATTTGGCATAACGCCATTTGGCATAACACCATTTGGCATAACGCCATTTGGCATAATTCTATTTGGTATATTTTTTTATTTGGCAAAGTGAAAATTGGATTAACAACAAGTTTGCATCTAAGGATTTCATTCTACTTAAGTAAATTTTAAATAGAAATTTTGGCAATCTTTCTATTTAAGAACATCTCATGTTTGAAAGAAGGGAAAATCATCAATGATTTATACCGAGTCTGTACTTATCCTAATTATTGAAAGATAAATGACATACTTTACTGAAAATTCATCCTTCTTTCAATTATGAGCTGTTCTTTAATGCGAAAGTTTGCAAATACCTAATTTCATATTTCCACAATTTATGATATCTTACTCAAAGCAAATTTTACTTTTGAAATCCTTGTGCAAATAAATTCAGTAAACTAAGCATTTGTTCTGGCTCTGTTTCTTTACGTTTATGTGCAAATTAGAACAAAATAAATTATATTCTATGATTTTATTCGTAGTAACCGTCATAGGGATTAGAAAATTTAATTTAAAAAATCATCTTTATTGCGAGCCCAGATTTGCTGCTATTGCTTGAAGATAATCAATAGTATCAAAATTTTGTAAGTTCGTAACATTTTTGCACAGTTTCGCATCAATTATCTGATCTTTGGTACGACGCTTCTTTTCGGAGGTTGGTGACATATGCGCCAAGATTTGTGAAGCGATAAATTTTTCCTGTAGTTTCAGTTCTTCGGTGATATGCACCAGACCAGCACTACGACCCATCAGACGACTCCAATGACCATTATCATTAAAATTAGAATTTTTATTTTCGATGCCAGATGTCTTTAAGGTGCATGACTTGCCGTCGAGATTTGATGAAAATCAAAAAAAAATTAACAAAAATTTACTTTTGGCATCTGAGCTAACTTTGACATTTGTCACAACATGAGAGGGGGGGCCTTTGAGAATTCAAAAAAAAAAAATTTTTGCTATGCCCTAATGCGCATTCCCGGCATATTGGGCTTATGGAGAACGGATTTTGGAGCTTGTCGCGACGGATTATTACGACATCGAACATGTTGTCTGGTCATGAGATGAGTATTGTCGTGCCAGATCCCAACTAAACGATTTATTTTGGGTTCTGGAAGTGCTGGAGATAAATATCCAAAATTTAGCATTTCTTTGTTTTCTAACATTGTTTGATCTCTACTACGAATCTCTCAAAAAATCTAATGCTGCACTATCGAAAAAATCCTAATAACGGCATGGAAATATGGCCCCTAAAAAAGACCAGTCGAGAGATCTTCCGTGTGCCATAATGGTGTAAGTTTGCGTTAATCTTCTTCTCATCGATGACCGCTATCTCTTTTCTGTCCCTACTATGATCTCTACTACTAAATCCTCTTTGTGAATGTCGCTCTTGTGCATGACTTTGATGTCAATGTATTTCAAAAGAATAGATTTCCCAAGTGAATGTTTTCCAAAGAATATTGTGCACGCCTACAAAATGTCATAAAGTGTTTCTTCTAGTTAAAAATGCTAAAATGTTTTCAAAGTCTTCAAAAATGTTCCGAATTGTCTCCCTTATTCTAAATTAAGTTCAGTCAATATATTAGTTCTAAAGAAATTCAATTAATAACCTTTCTATACAGCAAGGATAACTTTTATTATATTTTTATACTTGCTTTGATCTATTAAGGTAATTTCAAAAGTTTGGAATGAAAAATCCTTTCCTTACAGAAAATATTTCGTATTTAATAAACTTGAGTTAAATGATGCAATTTTTTATCAAACTTTGTATGGACACATCTACTCGACTAATAATTACTTTTAAAGTACTTTTATCACATCTTATTCATTATAAAGTAGTGAAACGATTTTACATTAACTGGAACATTGGAATAGTTATTACTAAAATTTGCACAACATTGAACTTAAGTGGCTTTTTGTGACAAAGTTCTCATGTACAGAAAGTTTCGTTAAAATCTGAGAGGGTGCTGCCAACATTTGTTCGAGTTGGCGCGAAACTCGTCTTTTGTCATTCATAGTAAACTTTATCATTTTCTCGCGCATATATCTCTATTATTCTTTAATCAATTTTCATAAAATGTAGCTTGTTGAACGTGGAAAATTCTTAGGAATAAAACAAAACCAGATTCGTTACCGGTAAAATTCAGAACCATCAAATATTTTGACATTAACATTAACTTTTTTTTCATTAAATGTCCTAATACCTCAACTTCCCCTATTTTTTCAGGAATGATAATTTCCTCGTGTGATTCCTAGGCGTATTTTAAACTAAAAGTAGTAAATTAAATGAGAATTTATTGTTAAATGGAGTTAATACATGCGATTCAATGATAAAAATGTGAAATCCAGACTAAATGTCATAAAATTTATTGTTTATGAATTTTATCGGTAACGAATCTATTTTTGTTTTATCCCTAAAAAATTTCCACATTCAGCAAGCTACATTTTATGAAAATGCATTGAAAAAAAATATGCGCGAGAAAATGATGCAATTTAATATGAATGACAAAAGGCCCTATAACCCCAACTTCTCGTATTCGGACAAAGGTCAAAAAGGTTCCGTTCGGTTTCTAAGATTTTTTCACATTAGAAAAAACTGTAAAATACGTATGATTTGTATCACGGAGCAGAAAAATTATTAAAAATAGGGTATTTTGTTGGCAAAATGACCTGATACCGCGCTTTCCCGTCTTTTTCTAGAAACAGAGATCCTTTTAAAAGAGGTATGAATTATAATTATCTGAGTACCACTTCAAAAGTTATAGCATTTAATATATATTTCCTCCATATTTTCCCATAATGCCAATTTCAAGCGAGGGGGGCGGGAGTCTAGAATTGTCCAAATGATGTGAAATTTGGCATCTGAGCTTACTTTGATATTTGCCACAATATGAAAAAACCCATGGACAAGCGTGGCCATGAGACACCAAATTTGTTTTAGGCTTGAAAACACTTTTGTAGATGGTATTCGTGATGAGAAAGAACAAAACAATGTAGACAATAATTATTATTAGAATTATTATTAGAATTATTGGTATTTGTCACATTTAAGCCTTAAAATAAGTAAGGCGGTGTTTAGCACTCGAGCGAATAAAAAACAAAAACCAACTTAATCCACCTAGCAGTGAGATGAGACATTTCTTACACGTATCACTGTTAGATAATTTATTAGTTTGCAGAACTCATGCGAAGTAGTCACACAACAATTTCTACACGAAAACCTCGAAAAAACTGAATAAATTATGGAAAATCAATAAAACAAACGAAATAAAAGAATAAGGCGAAAAATGAAACAAAAATCAGAAAGGCAAAAGGTTTTCAAATTCATAAAATGAATAGATTGATTAATATAAATAAAATTATTAAAATACGTAACTCAAAGTAGATTGGCTCATTAAATGGAAAATTTTGCAAAAAATATTTTTAAAATAGCTATAAAATTAATAGAATAAATTAAATTGACTTAAACTAACAAATTGAATAAAGGGGGTGGGCGTAGCGTAGTTGGTAAATCGATTGCCTTGTACGCAGTGCACCTGGGTTCGGATCCCGACCCCGCACATAGGTTTAGAAATTTTTCATAAGAGATTTTTCTAACCCGAAGAGGCGAATGACCTTAAGGTTAAAACCTCTATAACCGAAATAAAAAAAATTGAATAAAATAAATAAGTATAATGTCTGATCATGAAATGAATCAAATGAGTCGAATGAATGAAATGAATCAAATGAATCATTTATTTTTTTTATTTTATTCATTTCATTCATTTGTTTCATTTCTTTAGTTTTATTTATTTCATGATCAGTCAATTTAATTTATTCTACTAATTTTTAAATACAATTTAAAAATATTGTCCAAATTTATGTATAATAAGGCAATTTATTTTATAAATTTAAAAACCTTTTATTTCATTTTTTGCTTTATTTTTTTATTTCGTTCGTTTTTCTGGTTTTATATAATTTATTCGGTTTATTCGAGGTTTTATTCGCACAGTACTAGAAACTGTTTTCATTCCACCTCTAGGAGGGTGCCTCTTTTGCATGAGTGACAGACTAATGAATGATCAAACAGTGATATGTGTAAGAAATGTCTCATCTCACTGTTAGGTGCATTAAGTCGGTTTTTATCATAATAAATTATTTCAATATTCTTCGAATAGTTAACAGGTCAAGTTTCTGTGCAGTTTGTTCTGAATTTAACAAATATTGACTTCATTAGGCTACTTGCTCCTTTTAACCACTCCCTCACCCCTGATCATTTTACCCACAACTCCCCTACGGTTGTATTACGCGAACTATTAAATAACCAAAAACTGCGTTAATTAATAGTGAACCTTTCATATCCCACGCATGTAAATTTAGTGGAACGGTTTGCCAGTGTAAGCGAGTGAAATTAAAAACACCCATCAGCGATTGACCGCAAGTCGGGGGCCGTGAAGTTTTCCTGAACCGATCTGACATCATCATCATCAATATCACCAATCGACATCCACAGAGAACTGGACTGATTGAAAGTGAAAACTCTCGCCTACCAGAGATCTAAGAGTTTGATTGAGAACGGGGTTGATGCGGTGGTGGAAGAAGCTGGAAGATCGGACGAAGAGTTTTACGAGCTGTTTTAGTGCAAGTACATTCAGCGTGAAAATCGATTGAAGTGCGTGTTTGCGGCCAGGACTTGTGTAAATATTGTTGAATGTTACGAGGAGTCAAAAAATGTTTGTGGTAAACAATTAGATGAGTACGCCTCTGACAAACGGATCTCGGCAATGACTGTACACTGAATTGCGTAGTATCGATGAATTGGCTCTTCAAGTCACTGCTGCCGCCGTTTTTTTTTTCTTCTGTCCATCGCCGCATCTTCATTCGTCCATCTGCGGCCGTCATATCGAAGAGACACTGTTCAAAATCGACAAAGACAAATGTATAAAAACCAGTTCCATCAGTAGCACTAGAACCCGAAAATAATGAGACTCATCCATTTCGATCGTTACTCACCGAATTGATTCGTCTTCCCTGTCCTCCCCCCATCTCAGTCCAGCAGCAAAGCAAATAGGCTCCACCCACCAAATCTATTTCCGAAGAATCACACTTACCGGTCCAACCGGTCATTCCGAGATTGCTTCTTCTTGACGTCGTCGCCCTTGTCTTCCCCCATTACTTTAATGGATCTGCCTCGAAAATCTATCGCTTCCTGAAGATTCACTTCTCTCGGCTCCCTCAACCCTCCTCAACTCACGGGGGTTACGCATTTCGGGCACTTTTGCTTTTGTTTCTATTCCAGTTCTAGGCGAGTAGATATGTGGCTGCTGGTCATCTCCTGTCCTTCCCCGGGACTTCTTCACTTCACGTGTCGGACTGCCGGCTGGTTAATTAGAGGCTGCGCGAGAGGCCCTCCTCTGATGGCTATGGCGTCATTCGTCGAGTGGTGGTGTTTTCAAAATCGATTTTCGGTAGCCGGTAAACTATCGGCTAAATTGAAAGGGGAAGTGATTTTACTTTCATCCTGGGAAAATAAATATACACGAGAGCTGTAGGCAAATTACAGTGCCTTCGCGGTCTCTCGGCTATAGAAAGGAAAGGACATTAGCTGAGGCTTATTAGAGGGAGAGAGAGCATTAGGTCGGTGCTGGTTTTGTTTTGGGTGAAGGATATTACGGATGTGCTGTTATTATTGTGCTTTGAAATTTATCTTAAAGTACTGAAAATTGCTGGCGGAAGAACAATTATGTTAGAGCTGGTGCGATGATTTTGGGAGAAAGAAGGAAAGAATGAAGGAATAATGTTTCTAATATTAATGTAGCACACTGCCACCACTCCCCGTTTGAATCAGATCGTCGCATTACACTTATATTTCTGCAACACTAATGTTGATAAAAAACGTACTTTGAAATTAGTACAGAGGTGGGATAACCTCAAACATTTTTGTTTATTTTTACTTTACTGCCCCCGATTTTGTCAGCCCTTATATAAAAATTGATAGTTGGTAGTTTGATGGACTCTAGCAGACGAACCAAAAGATGAATTCGAGTAAATACTTTGCTTATCTTAGAGATCCGAAATATTCAAAAATAAAATTTTATTTTTTTTTAATTTTGCACTGTTAGCATGTTTTAAGAGCTTCGGTTTTTTAAAAAGAAAGAAAAATGTGTGTCTCAATTTTGCTAATGCCCCGTTTTATCCGCCTAAAATTCACCAAGGGGCTGATAAATCGGGTCTTCACTGTATTAGTTTAATAGCAAATCTCCATTAACCATTCACATTGTATTGAACATATTTGTAGCTTTTTTATCGACCTCTAACAGAAAGTTACTTTAACTCATTCCCCGCGCGTGATGCCATATGGCATCATCAGACATGACTTGTGCAATTTTGCTTTCATGAACATATTAAAACTGGTTTATGTACTTAATGAATAGAGCATAAATTTTGCTGTTTTTTGATGTATAATACAAAACAATTCGCTCAACTATCACGTCATAATCTTAAAAATGCTTAGAAAAAAACCTTTTTTTTTTATTTGTCTCTCGCGGGAAATGGGTTAAGATGTTAGTTGTAATACACCTCGATAGTGGTGCATCAAAGAAGCCGGTAGCGCTTACTTACTTTTTTATGTTGTGTGCCTCTTCCTACTCTCACCAGCCCAAACCAATGGTCAGACATTAGCTAATATTTATAATATTTGTATGGTGTTGGGAATACGAATGTCCTTTTTTCAAGTAGTGTATGGTTTTGCTTTTCTCACCTGTCACTTACATGATTTTTGTCGTTCTGTGCATGATTGTTAATATATCTAATGTCTTTCTCCAAAATATTGTTATGTTGAGTCTTAAGTTCATCTAACTTTTACAGAACGAATGCCTAATAAATGAGTTGTTGTTTCTTTCTCGACGACACCCAAAGAAAACGGGAACAAAAATACGACCTCACGGTTATACAAACGCATTAGTACACACGAAATCACAAATCGGTTAGTATTCGCGACATATAATGCCCACAATAACGTACAAACACTCGAGTCATTCGTGATACTACAAACTAGGTTTCAAACGCGATCATTCACACATGCTTACGCCCGTAATCATATAAAAGGCAAATAACTCAACGTGCAAACGCCAACTCTCGCACGATTATGAATCATAAATACTTGTCCGAGAACTCTCACTATAAAATGCGGAGCTTATATATACTAGACAACAAGTCTCAGTTACCAAAGTTACCATAATTGAGACTCCATTGAGATGAAAGGGCTAATTTTCTTTCTTTACCTGAACCGTATACTCAAAATTGATCAAAATGACGGCCAGTGCGAACATTTAAAAGCTACAAGGAATTCAAACACGTGAGATTATACGCACACTAGCGTACGTAACAGAAAAGCACTCAAGCGATCAAAGACATAAATTACATAGAAAACATAGAAACACTTGTGCCTCCCGCGATAATACACATCTTATTACATGCAATCGCGATCATCCGCGATTTTGTAGGCAGGAATCAAGTCCCCATGTCTCCAAGGCCCCATGCAAAACTAAATCAGAAATCACTTTATTAAAAGCTTAATAACTTCTTCTAACAAAATCGGATTGACTTGAAGTCTTCGACAAAGTTGTAATCAATTAAATTATGCACTATTCTATATTTCTCCTTAGTGGCGACAAATTTGGGTAAAAATTATTTTTCTCAACTAAAGAGAAACTTTTTTCCAGCCACATTTCCGTGCTAAGAGCACAAAACCTATAACAAAATTAGTTATGGAATTTGCGGTTCCAACTTCGTCTCATCAGATTCCGACACTATCTTAGTGACAACGGATTGACGCTAGCTCCAAGAAACGAAAACACAATTTGTTTTTGTGAGCAAACCTCTAGTCTTGCGTGATGTTCTGTAAGAAAAGGAGCTCTGTTTAAGCTGATGAGAATTAATGAAGTCGAAACTTGGTTAGGCTTAGCAACTTCTACGATGTGCATATTCACTAATATTTAATACTTTTATTACTACAATTTCATGAATGGATAAAACAAATGTCAGGTACAACTACGCATGCATTATCGTTCTCTAATTACAGAATAATTTTAATATGGAAGGAAAGCGATGCTATCTGTAGAGTATACTAAGAGAAAAGAAGGCATTTAGTGTATTCACACACACTTACATCGACATAAAAATAAAGGGTTTGCCAACATGGTGATGATGCTTCATGACATACATCTACTTCATTATCTATAATAAAATAGTAAGTCATCCATCCTAGAACAAATATCAGTGTGGGAAACTTGCGATTACTCTGCTTCACGATGTCATTTACAACATTGAAAAAGGCTTATTGCTCAAGCAATATAACTTGGGTTTATTCCTAGATATTAAGAGTGCTTTTGACATTGTGCCCTTCCAGTCTATTCTGGAAGTGGCACGTGGTTATGGAGTATTTCCATGTGTCTCGGGTTGAATAAACGCAATGCTTAGCAACCGAATTGTTTGCTCGTCACAGAGACAGGCTGAGATAATGAAGTTCAGCGTTTGCGGCTGTCCACAGGGTGGCATTCTGTTAAATTTGTTGCGGAACCTGGTTGCCAACGGCTTATTGAGGAAACTATACCAATAACTGGACTTTGCATCGGAATAATTATTGACTAATTGCAACAAGCATTAAGAGCTGTCGAACCGTGCTGTCGACAAGCTAAATTATCAGTTAATATAAACAAAACTTCAATGGTCCTTAACAACCGAAATTTGTCCCTTGCAATTGTTGATTCTGAGCTATACTGTGTGCAGATCAAGTCAGGTAAGTTGGAGTTATACTGGATTCCATTCTGAACTGGTCTGCGCACATTGGGTTCAGAGTCACGAAAGCGTGCATAGCCTTCAGGCAGTGCAGACGAACTTTTGGAAAGACTCTCAAACTCAAATACATCTATTGGATTTACACGACAATTGTACAGTTCTGTCAAAGCTTAATCAACTGCAAAGAATGGCGCTCATGGCGCTGACTGGTGCTTTCGCCACAACTCCGACTGTGCTGCCCTTGAGACCCTTCTAAATATCAAACCATTACACATACACCTTAAACAAGAAGCACTATCTTGTGCATACATTTTGCAGGGTACTGGTCTTTGAAACAGTAATCATGTTGATCTTGATATCAGTTGTGAACGACTGTGGTTACACGTAGTTACTTGGGGTGAAGAAATTCTCGCGCCCAGCGATTTTACATGTGGTTTTCCTTATACGACATTCCATGTGAAGATTCTCTCGAGAGAGGAGTGTTTGTCGTTCTATGTCTGACTGACACCAACAAACGCAAGTTCCACTGACGGTTCTCTAATGGAGAGACGTGCTGGTGTCTACTATCGTGAAATGAGATTGGAACAAACTCACTCGTTAGGTAGATACTGTACTTTTTTCCAAGCGGGAATCATCCCGATTATGTGCTGGGTACAATCGACCCTTCGACCGAGTTTATCCGACAAAGTTTCAGCGGTTGACTTCGCTGGTCCTAAGCCCGCCCAGCGAATTTCGACAAGTTGGATAAGAGAAAAAATCCGGACCTAGGCTTCGCCGAGCACCGCAATTGTTGGAAAATGTACAAACGTGGCGCCAAACAAAGGCGTTTCTAGTACAACCGTGCCCAGTTTTTTTTCGAAAAATCTCCTCCATTTTTCGAAGTTCCACTGCGGCATGCTGACCAGGTCTTTAACCGGCCACTGCAAACTTAATTATCACATGGCAACTATTCAGCGCGCTGAGTCTTTTTCATATGACTTTTGTGAATTTGACTACGGAACCTCATATCATCTGATATGCAACTGCCAGCAGTAGCGCAAAATGCGAATTCGAGTTTTAGGCCGTCCTTACATAGACGTGTTTAGTAGAGTGGGACACGGTTATATGAAAACAATAAAATTTTGCTCCGAGCAGCTTTTTTACCTTTTGTGTCCTAGAACAACTACGTAGATTCTTAGCTCGATCGGTGAAACTATATGTTTGCGACTACGTTTCAAACATTTACATGAGATCTCATATTGAGAATTGCACTTTCACAAAATAATTCCTCCAGGAGTCACCCATTACCTCTTAAAAATAAATCGACATGTGCATTTCTTAGGAAATTAATCAATGAAATAAAATCTCGAAGATCGTGAAACCATCTGACGCTTGTAGAAAAATTTATTATACAAAAACCGATTGATAAAGGGCGAACACGAAATTATTGCGACACATTCATCAGGGCATAACTTTTTTACCATTAGGTAAAAATCAACCAAATTTTGCACACTTTCTCATTGATGTGTATTGTTTACATGCTGTCAAACTAGAAGTCGTGTTTTTCGATTCAACGAAAATGGAGGTGAACCAACGCGAGTCGAGAGAACAAATTCTTTCCCAACACCGGAATTTTCTGACCTGTCGCACCGGCAATTGGGAAAAATGTTGAACATTCACCAATCAACCGTCTCCAGAGTGTTGAAGCGGTTCCAGGAGCGGTTGACGTTGGACCACGGCAAAGGAGCTGGAAGAAAACCAGGACCGGAGAACAAAAAGACGGAGGGAAAGGTAAAGCGGATGATTAAAGCAAATCCCAACGTCTCAAGCCGTGATTTGGCTAACAAGATCGGCATGTCACAGAGCTACGTCCAGAATGCAAAGAAGTCCAGCTTTCTTCTTCTACATACATACAAGGTACAGAACTTCCCAAACCGCGATGAGCGGCAATAATCGACAGCTAAAACTCGTGCATGGAAGCTCTACGAGAAGATGCAGACAAAATATGGCTGCTGTGTGATGGACGACGCAACGTATATAAAAGCCGATTTTAAGCAAATTCCGGGGTTGGAGTTTTTCACCGGCAAGAGCAAGTTCTATGTGGACGACAAATTTAAGAAGAAGAAAATGTCGAAGTTCTCCTCCAAATATCTCATTTGGCAGGCCATCTGCTCTTGCGGACTGAGGAGTGAGCCTTTCGTGACAAAGGGCACAGTAAATGGCGAGATCTACAAATCTGAGTGCCTCGAGAAGCGCCTTTTGCGTTCTTGCAGCAGCACGACGAAGCTCCGCTATTTTGGACAGATTTGGCATCATGCCACTATTCTAAAAGTATCCTGGAGTGGTATGAGGTCAATTCTGTCCATTTTGTTCCAAAGGACATGAATCCGCCAAACTGTCCGGAGCTGCGCCCGGTGGAGCAGTACTGGGCAATGATGAAGCGGGAACTTCGGAAGAGCAAGAAGACAGTCAAAGACGAGAAGGACATGTTAAGAAAATGGAAAAAACTGAGAAACTGGTACCGGATGACACTGTAAAGACTTTGATGGAGAGCATCAAGCGAAAATGCGTTCAATTTTACACTCAAGGCTCCATCGATTAACTTTTCTTTTGATTTTTGAAGTAAATATATGTATAAAACTACCCTGGTTTGATTTTAAACATTATAAGAAAATTTGCATGACCTTTTCGGTGTCGCAATAATTTCGTGTTCGCCCTTTAAAAAGGATTATTTTGCATCTCTAGAGTTATAATTCTTCGAAAGACAAACTCACAATATCATATTACCGTATAAAAGTGACCCAATATATGAGAGATAGAGAGTGCGGCATCTCACCTGAGGCGGCGTCTCTCCCGAAAAACTGACTTTTTCAGAAACATCCTAAATTAAAGAAGAAAAATAATTATAACATGAAAACCGAAAGTGCAGTCTTTGAAAATGTTACTTGAAAAATATTTTTCTACAACTTTGCTGAAGTAAGTACCTTCCTATACCATTTAATTCGAGAAATAATTATTCGAAAAGAATGTTCAAGAGGACCACCCTAGTTACATTTTGCTTTAAAAGAAAGCTAATGTAATTTCCAAAAATATTCTCAGACATAATTTTTCTAAAATGAACGGGTTGGAAGTTATTGATTTTTGTACTGAAAAACCGTTCTTGTGACCCATAGTGCACCCTAGTGTTTAGTCGACTGAAACTCAAAGATATACTAAGGTTACTTATCCAATTCGGTAAAGAGCTTTAGGCTTTCTCGCAGGCGATTTGAATTATTTGTGAGTTTAACTTACCTGCTGTTTGTTTTTGTGCTGTTATTTTTCCCACCCTCCCAATTCTACTTCCTCCCGCCTCCTTCTTTTTTCCTACCGTTTAGGAACTGATGACAAGATACGGCAAGGCACAAATCTCCGACTCCACATGGAGAACGTTCCATTCGAGCTAATATATTCTGGTTCTGGGTAACGCGTGAAAAATTATTCGAGAGCAGAACAACGGTAACTCCTGTGGTTAAAGAAACTCTGTTCACACTTCTAAAAGTCAAAAGTGAATCTTTGCATTATGCCTTTAGGGAATATTACAAACGTAAATCAATAAAATTATTGAACCGTTCTAGAGCACTAAAATATTCATATAATATATACAGAAAATTAGAATAAACGTGCTATGGAATATATTTCCCAATTTCTCTTCTGTCTGGAACATCTAAAAACCTGTTTTAATCAAACTAGTGGTGCAATTGTGCCTTTCTCATTTTTCCAAACTACGATTCCATGGCTGAATATGTTCAATACAATGGTGGAAATGTATACATATTCAGTACGATTTGCACATACATACAATGGATCGAATGCCACGATTTTGAGATACTATGTGTTGACACTGAAACATCGCTTGAAACCAGCGGCGGATCAAGAACCAAGATCCGGCATCAAGGCGGATCAAAGAGGTGGACCCTGCCGAAAATATTCAACTTGTTAAGAAATTTTTAACCACTTTTAATTTTAAAGTAGCAAAGCCTCACTACATATTCCTACCTAAGCCTATATAAGTCAAAAAAGTTTTTGGCTGGGATTAGGTTGACGATTTTTCAAGATTACATCAAATCTCCACGTTTCATGCATTTTAAAGTCATTTGACATCAAAAATACAAATTCGACTTAGAAATTTTCCTTTACTACCCCCCTTTGAGAATTTTTTATTTCAGTTTATTTGGGAATTTGCTGTGTGGTCGCACTCTTCAACCCGTAACTCTGGAACCGGAAGCCCAATCAATAAAAAAAACAATAGCAACCGGTGGGAAGGTTGTACCTTTCATTTGAGACTAAGTTTGTGCAAATCGGTCCACCCATCTCTGAGAAACAGAGGTGACATTTTTTTTCCATATACACAGACATTGTCCGATCTCGACGAACTAAGTCGAATGGCATCGGACACTCGGCCCTCTGGGCCGGGATTGAGTTGACAATTTTTAGAGTGATTGTATAACCCTTCTATATGAGAAAGGCAAAAATCAATATTTCTCAATAAATTTCCCTGAGTATTAGTTTTTATATAACTTCAGCTTAGAATTGGGTTTTGGTACACAATCCCTAAATTTTTGAAAATTCATATTTGGGGTATTTTTGTGTTTATTCGTGCAGGGCAAATCTACGGAACTGATCTTGCGACTACGGAATTGCCATCGTTACTAGTAAACACAAATATTATTTCGCTTTGGATTTTACATCTATCTGGTGATGAGACGTAGTCAAAACGCAAATCCATAGTTTAGTAATATAAATATCAAACGAAATCACATGATCGCCGTATTGACGAACAGCCGATTATTACATGATGTAGATTAGTTAACATGAATCATATTCGAGCACTAAATCGGAGCTAATAAAAAATACTAAAGTTTTCGTTAGTTATACAGTACATGGTTTGTAAACCATGAGCATTTCTCATGTCGAATGAAAGTTCATAGTTTCAAGTTTCCTGTGTGTTGTCATGTTTCTTGCAACTTACACCAGAGCTTCCCACGGTCACCCTACACCGAAAGCGTCAATCTTCCGACCGTTCGCGTTAAATGGAGAGCTGCTCATCTGTTTTAAAAACAGCTTAAAAGGGACTGTCACTCGGTGGCATCGTAGTTGAATCCATTAAAACCCCCCTCTCCCACAACCCTCCACCCACTCGATCGTCTACTTCTAATTGTCCCATCACCCGATCGAACATCTCCGGAGTTTCAAACTCAAGCGGGGCGGATCCTTTCCGCACATCACGATCACGACTGCTGCCTGCCGTCGTCTTCGTCGTCATCGTCAGTCGTGCCAATAAAGTAGTGCTGGATCAAGCGTTCCCGCGCCAACAACTTCTGCCAAGTGAAAATATGGGCGGCCGTAATGAATACATTAAACGACTCTTCCGACTGCCAAACACACGGATCAGGCTTCCCAACGTCAGCTTCCCCAGCACCGCCAGCAGGATGGGAAGCGGGAATCAAAACCTTGAAAACCGCGAGCTCATTACTTATTCATAAATCAATACTTAAAACGTCCTCACTTCCACCCGCCATTCGCTGGGAACTATTGTGTGGGGGAGGCCGGGTAGGCTGATGTATGTTTACCTGTGAGCCATCATCATCGTATTCATCACATTCACGCAGATCGAACATCGGTGGCTGTAGGTACAAACGAGCGGGCGAACCCCTTGGGTTGGACTGGGCCGGGAGGATGCGATTGTTGGATGCTTCTGCAGCTCTTTGCGTTGTGTGTGAACAGTTTCACACGAATCCCGCGGCTGGCTTTCATATTCATATAGACTTACTGTTGAATGCGCTTTTATATTGTATTCGCTGATACATTTGAAATGGGATTTTCCGATGTGATTGATCAAGGCAATTTAGCTGCTTCGGGGTGAGTAAATACATGTTTTCCGGTCAGTTTTCAAACGGATCGTCCCTGTCACGTTTATCGTACAACAAATCATATTGGGAAAAGTCCACTAACTCGCATTTTTACCACTAGGTAGCACTGTATGCATCAACCTATTGCTACAAGTGAAAGTAAGAACGATAGTTTTATTGCCTACAACTTTATGGAAGACTGTGAATCAATCCAGTATTGATAGGAGAAGTTATTAATTTTTTAACGAAGTGGTGTCTGAGTGAGTTTGGCATTGTTGATTCAGTAGTCGATTCCCACGAACTTTATTATTTTTTTAACTGACGTTTAGGTTTAGCTGAGCAGTGTTTTTGAAGAATTTTAGTACCTACATAATATAAGTCATCTTTTGGCTAGAAAATTTTAGTTCCACATTTCACCGCATTTAAAGCGTCAACACAAACTTTTCAACGGGTGTACCCGTAATTACAATAATTACAAGATTATAACAGAATGCAATTTTCGTAAGATAATGTATTATAAACTTGGTCTCGTTAGTAGTTAAAATAACAGAAAATTATAACAAGTTACAGAGCGAGATATAGTTTTGAATTATTTTTGTTATGTGTTTCTGATCGGGTAGGCATAAATACGTTAGGCATAAGGCCGTTAGGCACAATATATCATTGGCATTAATTATCATGTACCACTTAGAGCGGCTTATTTTTCCACGGTGATGGCATCGGGAGGTACGAGCCTGTATATTTATTTTTTTTTTTGATGTTGTGGAAGTACACTACACAAATAAATGATTTTAAGTGATTATTCACGTAAATAAATAAATTTCACCTTTCGAAAGACATCATCGTAGTTCCTGTAAACCACATCTGACATCCTGTAGAACCTATCGGATTTACACATAACCCTTAAGTGATGCGACAATGAATCGTGAAACGCAGTTTAAGTGAAGTTCCTGTGTGAACAAGCTGAAGTGAACATGGAAGAAGTGATCCAATGAATTCCAATCTGGTAAATTTTTCAACGAAATTTTTACTTTTTTTCGCGACGGTGGAAATTGATGATTTTTGGTATTTCAGAGCCTCTTACTAGTATGGACCTGGTGGAATACAAAACATCAAGGGTAGCATTAATATAGTAAATTTCAATGTTAAAAGTTCCATATAAGTCAACCCTCTAGTTCCCACCACCGCCTCTAGGCGGTCTCTATAAAAATCTAAATAAAACTACTAAAACATGATTGTATGCTTTTTTTATTTCGTTTATTTGACACGGCTCATAGCAATAGCTTAACGGAGCCGTGAATCTTTCATGTGTTTACAATATGTAAAAATAAAAGTAAAATCAAATATTATTGATTGTCCGTTGGATCTCGTGCGCGCTACTTTTTATCGCGAGCGGAGACCTTCTTTCGCGGACCATTCAATTCTCTCCTGTCCTCCACATCAAGGTCATCATCGTAAAAAGGACCTTGATGCTCGCGACCAGATGTTCTTTCCTGCCTCTTGCACTTACGGGTGACCAACGTAAATCCGTCGTCATTGTTATTATCTTCTTCACCGATGTTGCGTACTGTGCTTTTTGGGGTGCTGGATGCTGCTTTGGCAGTTGTGAATATGGACTGAACAGCTGCCACAAATTTGGCAACCGTTTGTGGTTCAGGTATTGGTATTGAAAATTTTTTTTTTGGGTTGGTTTGCCGTGGATGCCTTGGCAATCGGTAGAGATGCATTCTCCTCTGTATTGCCATCCCTAAAAATAGGACACATGTATGACTGCTTCCATATGCGAGGGAATTTAGCTTGCTCAAATGATCGATTGAAAATCCTACTCAATGGACCTGCCAAAGCAGTGATACAGCGGCGTAGAAAAACTGCGGGCAAGCCATCTGGTCCGGGTGCAAAACAGCACTTTAGTTTCTTTGCGGCATGATCAACCAGTTCAGGCGCAACAAAAAAAGTGCCCAAATCAATTACTCCGATGGGAACATCGGTAGCAGCATCTTCCGCCTCTTGTCTTGAAGTAAAGCTGCTAGAGAAAACTTTAACGAAATGCCTCGCAAATAGTTCACATTTGACGGTATCGATGAGTTTTTTCTTTTGGAATTTACAAATCTCCAAAAACATCGTGGATTTCGTCGCAGGTTAGTCTGCATGCGAAGCATATAGGATTTACACAAACAGATCGATGAAAGTTGCAAGGATTCGCAAGGGTCCGTTGGCGGCGAAGTTTACGTTGATAAGCGTTCCGCTCACGCTTTAACTGACGTAACTGCAACGTGCTCCAAGCAGGGGAAACAGGCGGTTTGACACGAGGAACATTAAATTCAAGCCACCGGTTAATTTCACCACAAAAACTTTCTGCCATATCATTGACATCTCCATTTGCAAACATCGAATCCCAATCAATATTGTTCAAATAATCAAAAAGAACAGCAAAATATATCAACCGATAATTTAATTGGTGCCTATTGCTACTATCGTTAACCGTTGACGATTTTATGCTTTCAGTTATGAATTGAAATGGCAAGCGGAGGATGATGTGTATCTGCGGGTACTAGCGGGACAACACAACTATCAACTCTAGTATCACAATCGAAAGGGCAGAAAAAAACAAGATCGAGCGTACTTTTCTGTGCAAGACCCAGAAACTCCGTATCTCACGCACTGCCGTTCTACGCCCAATTGTCCCATGTTGCAAAACTGGCAACTGAGAAAAACGCGATTAAAGATGAAAATTGTATTACCAGTCTGGAGGGAAACGGTGTAACAAATAAAGCTTTATTGTCTAGAATTACGCTCATAGCAATCGTTTCCAAGTCCAGTGTTTCATAATAGAGATCCAATTAACGTTAGTTTTTATGAAAAATGTTAAGTGGGACTGTTATGCCGAGAAATCGAACGGAAACCGGAAAAATCTACGCATATCAGTCCCATAAAGATCTAAGTAAACGATGCTCATAACTATTTTTTTTTTTACAAAAGTGTATACGTTAGTTTCTTTGTTACTCGAGAGATTTTTTGCTTCATCAAAATAGGGTAAAGTACCTATTTTTACTATATTTAGAAGGGTACCTCACAAAATCATTAAATACCTGCCTACACTCGATTATACACTAGTGCGTATAATTTGGCATCAACAAATTTGTTTCGTTCTTAAGAACCAATCTAATAACACAAATGACCTAAAACGATGAAATGCTAGTGTTTGATCGCAACAGAAGCTCCAATCGAGTGCCCCAATTTTCGCCCTACCATTTGACCCAATGTGTTGAACAAAGATAGCAAACGCTGCACTAACCAACGGCTTCAGATGGGTAGCGTGATAATAGAAACATTGCGAAAAAAGGCTCATTATCCTAGATGCGTTCGCCATGTTTTGCAAGCGACGATAGTGATGAAGAGCTTTACAGGATTGTTCTCACTGCTGTAATTAATAATGCCACTGCCATCTCTTTTTCAATGAACCAGTATTTTTCCATCAATTTTTTCAGTGCCCGACATCTAGTGGAATGTACTTCTTAACAAAACGCTGCGTAATTCTTTTTCTATTGCGCACTTTTTTTGGGATTTTTGTTAGTGGGACAATTATGCGTAGAATATCAACAATGGGACAAACAGACTTGATATTTTTTCACGAAGTCTTCGAACAAACTGTATGATTTGGATGTGTTTTCTGAAAATATACTTCAAAAAGGACTGTTTGATGAAAAAAAGTGAAAATGACCAAAAAACAACATGGGACAATTATGCGTAGAACGGCAGCGCAGAAGATATATAACTTTTATTCGTATGATTTCAAGACGGAAAGACCATTCAAGGCTTTTTTGAAAAAGTTGCCGTAAGGTCAAAGTTCGGACGAAATATCGAACGAATTGAAAAAAAAAATGGCTGTACTCCTTCATAAGTTGTTTTTTTTTGAAAAGAGAAACTAACGGTTCCGACGCACCACAACACACCAAAAACTTTATTCAATAAAATTTATCCGTAATGAAGTATTAAATAATTTCAAAGTATTCGAAAAAGCACGTTTTATGCTCAACGTGCGGGTTAAGCAAGGATGCAAAATGCCTACCTATTGCAGGACGCCCAGCGCTGTACGGCAGTCTGTAAGCAAAGCAGTAACATGAGAAAGAAATACTGCCCCCAGTACAGCCACCAGACGCGGGCGGTACAGCTTCTCTTTCCTTATTTTACACTTTTTTAATATTTTTAATCTATTCAATATTTTCAATCAAAAACGACTACAATAAATGCGGTTCGTTTACGCCACGACCGGCATCATCCCTTTCGTGTGTGGGCCTCTCCCTTTGACTATGTAGAGAAAAATGTACAAAGCGAGAGAACAAACTTTACTACGCCACACTCTCACCGAGCAGTCGGAGTACCGCAGCAAAACAAAAATGTATTCTACTGCTCTACGGGAAAATGTACTCGGTATGGCTACCGTTCTGGCATGAGCTGTAGTGATGCGTCGCTGTAGCGGGCTGTACGGCTTGTGCAAATGTAAATATACCGAAAAAAATGTAGTTTACCAGTACCTTTGGCATCCCTGGGGTTAAGTGTGAATATTATAGACGGACGAGCCCAGTATTCAAAATCTAACGCAATGTTGAAGCCAAGGCTTTAGACACAGCGCAAAAAAATGTGATTTAGATTCCAAATGTATGTCTTGTGGTGATAATTCGCGCACAATGGGCGCTTGTCCGGTGAAAGAAATCACAGAAAGTTTCAAATGCGCTAATTGTGGCGGAAACCGTAGATAAAATTTCTGAGTATTTACCCAATTCAACTAAATACGTTTAAACGTTTTAATCCGTTTCAAAGTAGACATACAACTTCTTTACCTATTCAATCTATTCTACCTCAATCACACCATGCTGCAATGGTAGGTACAATTTCATCTTCACGCAACGCTCCCTTTACTCCAATAGATCAAGGTAGCATAACGAAAAAATACATTTTTTTGCTGCAATCAACGTTTCAATTGATGACTGCGATGCTAAATTCTACCTCAATGTTTGAAGCTCTTTAAACTGTGAAAAAAATTTAACAAAACTGTTATTAAGTTCTATAATGGGTTTAAATAATAAATAATAAAATGATGTATAGAATTGGAATGCTCGTTCACTACAAAAAAAGGTAGGGCCAATTTTACAAACTGTTGAGGGTACATAATGTGCATATAGCTGTTGTAACCGTAACTTTTTTTAAAAGCAAATGTTAAATTTAAGAGTAATCCTAATTTTGTTATTCGTCGATTTGATCGCATTGTTGGATTTGACGGAAGAACTGCAATAGCAGTTAACCGCAGAGCACTGAACATTGAAATAAACATTTTCAAAAAAGTGCTTTCTCTGCTAAACAATATGCACCCAATATATTGAATTAGAAATGTGATTTAAACTAAACGTAATAATAAAATACAAAATCAGAAATAAAAAAAATCAATCTGCTGGCTTAAAATTAAAATACTGCAGATGAATTTGTTGATGTAAAAGAAAAAGTAATCTACTAATTTTTCTGTTCTCTTTAAAGTCCACTTTGGGTAATGTGGATACGTAAAGAGGTCCCAACATAAAAAATAGTGCATCAGTTTATGGATTTCATGGAATATTCCAAGGGATCTCATAAGAAAATTATTAAACGTATGCATTCGAGCAAGATCGTAAGACTTTCTGTATGTTTAACTGCAAATATTTTGATAATTTGGTTCTAAGTTTATAAAGGGTGTACGGAATCGTATTGCGTCACTTTCAAATTGCTGGAAACTTTGTTTCCATTGGGTATTTTCTATCGAAATTATTGATGAAATTAGTTCAATGTGTATTGTTTACATAGTGTAAATTGCACTAGTAATTATGCAACTATTGCAGAAATGGAATCAGAAGAACATTAGTGGCGTAAAAAAAATTGCGCACGTGCCTGTAAAAGCCGGACTCTTTCACCGTACCATTAGCAAGAAGCTGGGAATGGTCCAATATTCTATAAGCCGTGTTTGATGCGGTTAAACGAACTTTTAACGGTCGATCGGAAGGAAAAAAATTCCAAAAATGGATCTCCGTATAGTGTGAATAATCACAAGAGTGTAGTCAAAGTTTTTAAGAGGAATCCCAATAGTTAAGTTAGAGACGTTATGAAAAAAATGCATTTGAACAAAATTTCTGTTCAAGATGCAAAAGAACGTAAAGTATGATACAATATTATAGTTTTAAGGGCAACGAATCGCGAAGAACGGCAAAATACATTCTCGCAGGTGCCAGTCCTGCACACCTTCTTGGAACCAGCTAACATATCCAAGCTAGACAGCTAGCAGAAGTCACATATATCTCCACCCAAGCGAAGTGATCAATTCACTTGTAAGTAGGACCACTCATCCACAAACCAGTCATGAATACATCCGTATCAACGAGAATGGATCATGCCAGACAAAGGCCACAGGTCCAGCACCAACTTGTCCCATCTCAATGAAGAAATAGACTTGTGCCTGTCCCTAACTCTTTGAAAGCTCTATTTATTCCGAGATCACTAATTGGTTGATAAAAAGAAACATCAGTCGTTATCTACTCAGACCAAACAATACTATTGCGTATCCCTGCATATTAAAATCTCCGCTATCAGTTTCTAGCTTATCAAACTGAACAAGCAAAATTAATATACTTTGTGCAGTGGCACTACCCGGAGGAACTTGGCCATACACCAATTGCTCCATTGCCAATGCGATGTGATATATGAGAAATTTTGCGCTAAATCGTATGCAGAGTTAGCAGCACCCACTCTGATTTTAATGAAACTTTCTGACTTTGTCACAAAAAGCCACTTGTTTTTCCAAAAATGATCTAGATTGTCTTTTGAAAAGGGTCAAACTTCTTTTACCAATTTTTTTCAAATGGCTATAGTCTAAAAATAACAAATTCTACAAAAAATCTAAATTTTACAAAATTAGTCAAATTTTGTAATAAAAATATTGAAAAAATTCTTTATAGACTCCTACACTGCAACAAATTAATTTTAAAAATTTAAAGTCGATTTACAAAAAAAAACCATTTTTGATTTTGATGAAATTTTGTTCCAATATAGATAATTATGTTGCCTACCTACCGTCAAAAATTCAAGTTGGGCACTTTCAAGGAAAGAAGTTATTTGAAAAAAACTTTTTCTTACCCAAGCTAATTTTTTTTCAGTGCATTCTTATTGAGGGTCCATAACTCAGAGAGCAGAACCCAGAATCCCGAGAAGAGAACCCAGACTCCAGATTCCATAACCTAGAGTGCAGTGAGTCCTTAGGAGAGAGACCAGAATCCAGAGTTGTGAGTCCGTCTCGCGTCTAGAGTCCAGAATCCAGAGTTCAGTGTCGAAAATGCAGAGTCCAGAGTGATCAAAACCCAGAGTTCCGAAGGCAGAGCTCAGAGTCCAGAATCCAGAGTCCCGAGTGCAGAGTGCAGAGTGCATAGTCCAGAGTTTAGAGTTCAGAGGCCACAGTTCAGAGTCCAAAGTCCAGAATCAATACACAGAGCCACAGTCCAGAGTCCATAGCACAGAATCTCGAGGCTAGAGCTTAGAATTCAGGGTTAAGAATGCAGAGTCCACAGTTCAGAGTGCAGAGAACAGAGTCGAGAATCCTGTGTCCAGAGTCCAGAGCCCAGAGTCCTCAACCCAAATTACTGTGACCAGAGTCCAGAGCTCTGAGACCAGAATCCAGAGCCCGAAGTACTTAACCCAAAATATTGCGGCAAGAGTTCTGATTCCAGAGAACAGAGCGCAGATCTCAAAGGCCAGAATCCAGAGTCCAGAACACAGCGTGAAGATATATAGTCAAAAGATCTGCAAATCAGTTGGAAAAGCACAATCCAGGCACGTAGCCAGAGGGGGGGCTAGGGGGCTAAAGCCCCTCCCGAAATTTTTCAAAAATGAATTTCAAAAACCGGCGATGTTTAACAAAATTTGTTGCTCATTTGGTTTGAACAAATCTTTGAGAAAAAGTTGAAGAAGGCTATTTCTAACCACCAAAGGCAATGGTCACGAAATTCAGTCACTTTATGCTTTTGCTCGAGCCAGTGCGACGCGAACGATAAAAATAGTAACTTTTATATTGTGTGTCTTGCCTAAAGAATAAAAGAAACTGTTACTATAATTGTTGCTGTAGTAATCTGTCGAGAAGCAAGAAGTGGTGCTCCAGCCAAATACGGTGATTATAAAATTATTGATGATTCGCTTAGGACCGAGTATTCATAATGTGGAACATTTCCTGAAGGTGTAAATGGAGGTTGGACTTTCGGAAGCGAGTTCTACCATGTCAGGCATTTAGCGCTCAACAAATTAGCCCAGATGAAACCATTCATTTCGAACAACTTAAAACACATGGTTGAAAGTGACAATGCTATAATTAAGATCCTCCTATATATGGACGATGAGAACATCAATGTTCCGCTACAAGATCGGATATCGCTTACTCGCAGATTAATGTCATATTTGGGAGAAATGGAATCCATTCGGAAGGATAATTATTGAGAGCGAGAAGCAAGGAACAAATCAGACATTCGCAAACATAAAGTCAAAATTGACGAATTGACATAAAGTTTTGCAAAAGTTTCACAGGAAACGGATAATTTGCTGTGATTTGAAAACAGACAACTCTAAAAGAAAGCCTCTTTTGAAAATTAGACGTAAGTGCGATGTGTTCTCTTCCATGTGTCGGAAGCAAGTGATGCTGAAATTATTAAGCTCACTTGTGTTTATAGTTTCTAGTTATTTTGGTGGTGATATATTTACCTAATTTTACGTAAATTAGAAGCATTCAGAATCAGTGCTAAGTAATTTTCTTTCGATTAGTGAACAAGTTCTGAGCAGTTTCGCTCAGTAGATTAAATTCTGGGTAGTTTTCATTAGTAGATTAAATCATTGAAATATATATATTTTACATTGTCCAAAAACCCATGAAATCCAAAATAATACCTTCAAATGTTCAAATATAATATTTACTTAATCTAGGTAATCTTCTCAAGTTCCAACGGTTTTGCAAAATTCTGAACGTCAATGAGCTAATGATCTTATTCTTGCATTGTAGTGGAATCAGTAGTTTTTTGCACTCACTTTACATTTTGACTTTTACTATAGTTTCAGGGATCTAGGAAAATCAGTCTACGATATTTTTAATTCGTATGTCCAATGATATGAAAGTATCTAAAAAGAATCTACTTAAATAAATAAATAGATAGTTATTCTCAGTTGCCTGATAATATTGTCGAAGATAGCGTTTAACCCATTCCCCACGAGAGTCAAATGAAAAAACATGTGTTTTTCTCAGGATTATAATTACGCATACTTCGGATGAAGTCACAGAACTAGTAATAGTAGCCTGATCATGAAAATAGGAGTTGAAGTTTACTTTGTTCGGACATTCTTTGCAACGATAAACTTGGATTTCACACTGATATATTCCTATCCATGGAGACAACCTTGACGTTGGTTTCGTTCTCCTGTTTAGCAAATGCGTGTAAAGTTTCGTTAGGCGGGTTTTTGGATATTTTTGTACTCATTCCAATTTAGCGTCTTCTACACCTTGTAAACGTGTAGTCTAGAATGCGTAGCATTTTCAATCAGCCCTAAATACTTTGATCTCTTGATGAATCTTGAGAGAAATTTCTAACTTATAAACTAATAATAATCAAATTTAATTCGTCGATGCACTATAGCTTTTCTTGTAACAGACAACATATTTTTAGGATTTTTAGTGTCTATTGTCTTAGTTATGGAATTGTTTTCACTAAGAACATTTCATAATTACATTCAGTTTACTGTGACTATCTCAAGTCATCAGAATTTATACATTTATGCAATAATTTTCAAGCCCCTCCCGAAACAAAATCCTGGCTACGGGCCTGGCACAATCTGCATTCACTGCTCACTCCAAATGTTTGCCGATGAAGATATTTCCTACAGAATTTCTTTCGCAGAACCTAAGCCCTTTGGAATAAATTAAAAATCTTTTTTCCCGGGATTCCCGAATCTCGGGAATGAGAAAACACAATTTCCCGGGAATAGGGAATTCCGGGAAATCCAAAAATCCCGGGATTCCCGGGAAATAAATTCTCGGGATGGAAGCTCTAGACCGCATCCATCCATAGTTTTCCTATTTTCCGGTGCTGACATGCAGTCTCCCTAAAAGAGGACACTCAACAAGTTTGAATATCAACATTCGACTTATTTCAGAGATCTTTCTGTTCCAGATTTGCGGCTCGATGCATTAAATAAGCGGGAACCAATCGCGAACAAGCTACGGTCGTATGTTTTCTAATCGGATTTTTCAGTCCGGCTTGAACATACGTTCGATCCGGTGACAAAACTTGATAGCTCCTGGATTACCTAAAAATTTTCAACAGCAACAATCTTTTTCAAGTGTATCGATTTTGTTGGCTATTTTCGGCAAATTTGAGACTAAGAGAAACGAAAGCAATGAAATTGAAAGACGGATAGGTATTCTAGAGCGAATCAGTTATAAACCTAGAACGGAAAACTAGAACTACGCAGGCTCATATGGGCATGATCGAAAGGAAATGTGAAGAATTCTTTGCCTTCTGCAGAGTAGGAGTTGGGCGTTTCACCCAAATCTACCGCATGGTCTATGGTAGAACATAACTCATCATCATGTTTTACCGCCGACGCCGGCAAAAAATTCTTCACAAATCCTCGCCTAGAACGACCATGCGATCATTCTTCTCCCTTGCCCATATGAGCCTGCCTTGTTCTAGTTTTCCGTTCTAAGTTTATAACTGATTCGCTCTAGAATACCTATCCGTCTTTCAATTTCATTGCTTTCGTTTCTCTTAGTCTCAAATTTGCCGAAAATAGCCAACAAAATCGATACAGTAGAACCTTGCGGCAACTAAAACATAGTAACAATATTAGTCTTTTTCAAGGCTATATTTTTTCACAAATCCACAGTGGTCCAGACTATAAATTTAGCAGGAATTTTGAGATTTTACTAAAACTAAACAACTTAGCCTTATTAAGTTTTTGGAGAAGTTTTCGTAGTTTATGAGCCCCCTCGTTTTGTTAAAACAACAGTTAGGGTGGTTCTAAGTTCCAAGATCAAAAAATTAACTTTTTAGTCATTCTAGCTGGAGCCAAACGACCTTCAGTTATAGAACGACAAATTTTGGAAAAGTTTGCTGAAGACATGTAAGCTCTATCTGTCATTCTTTTTATTTTACAATAAATTTAAAGTCGGAGCGTAGGGTGTTTCTTCGAAATAAAGTTTTAATCCAAAAACTTTTGCTGTATTCATTAAAAACTGAAGTAGTCTTCAGACAACTTTAAGATTGTTTTAAGGCGAATAATTTGTTGCATGGCGCTATATATCTAGCTATTTGCGTTGAATAGTTATGAGCACTTTTCGCCAAAAATTGGGTTGTTTTGAATAACAATAGCACTCATTTGGGGCAAATAAAAGATAATTCTTTTTGAACTATAAATAAGGAGATTAGAATTATAATTGAGCAAAAAATGGCGAATACGATATTTTTTAGAATTTCATAAAATTGATTTCAAAAAATCTATTTTTGAAATATTAAGTGCTTATATCTTCTGAACAATAAAAGCTAGAGTTTTGATGTATTAGAAGAAAATGTTCGTCTTCAAAAACTCTGAAAAACATCTGAAGGAAAACTGAAAAAGTTATATTAAAAATTTGGTTTTTCATGAATTGACTCTTTGTAATATGTTTAAATTACTTTCACGGTGAACAATATAAAAATGTAGTTTCGTTTTCATGATAAAATATTGCACTTTACAATACTTTTTTATTATTTTAAATAGTGGGTAGGGTGGTTCTAAATTTTTTAAAATCAGAAAAATAACTTTTTAATGTTTCGCTGTCTTCCACAAAATTGAAGATAATGAAATTTTGAAAAACTTTGTCGAAGACACTGAAACTCTATGTCGTATACTTTTCATTTTACAAGAAATTTACCAAAAAAAATTTAGGGTGTTTCTTAAAAAATGGTTTTCTTTGTATAACTTTTGCAGTTTTGATTTTTCATTAAGATCACTTTAGAAATACTTTCAGATATTTTGAAGGAGAACAATTTGTCTTAATACATTGAACCTCTAGCTTTGCTCGTTAGAAAGTTATATACTTTTTACTAAAACTAAACAATTTTTTGAGTAAATATTGCAAGATATAAAAAAACATCGTTGTTCGCTCAGTGGACTGTATACATGCATCAAGGACAATTTCCGTAGAATTCTGGGCGGACACATGAACCGAAAGGAGCACTAGCACTTAATAAAACTTTCAGGGTACTTTTCACATTTATTTAACCTTTGATCTTTACATGTTGAAAGCTAGAATTAAACTGATGATTTCTGCTCTTACTTCTGCTCTATTTATGACAAAAAAGGGACGCCATCGGTCGCGCGCGTAAAATTCGCGCGCTTGTTTTTGCCCACCAAGGGGTTGTCGCGTTGCTGTCATCATTACGGTAGACACGCAAGGGGTGCATCAATTTTTATTACACAGTTCATTCGAGATGTCGGCTCGAACATCCTCCCCCCGAGATGATTTGAAAAACTTGCCTGAAGAACTTGAAGATTCCGCGTTGTCAAGATACGGGAGCAAAGCTAGTTTGTGAATTGGACGTCGTAGGATTCCTGTTTTTGTACGCAAATCCACTACTCGTACCAGACCGTCTTCAGCAGGAAAAGTTTGCTCAACTCTTCCAAGTTTCCAAGATTGTGGTGGTAAATTATCTTCTTTAATTATTACCACCATGCCTGGTGCAATATTGCATGTCCTCTTTGTCCATTTGGTTCTGGTCTGCAATTCCATAAGGTACTCTCGGGACCATCGTTTCCAAAAGTTTTGTCGAAGTTGCTGGACATATTGCCAACGAGAAAGTCTATTCACTGGAATCTCTTCATATGTTGGCTCCGGTATGGACGTTAGTGGACGATCGATCATAAAATGTCCCGGAGTAAGCGGTTCAGGATCAGCTGGATCATCGGAATGAGCATAAAGAGGCCGAGAGTTTAGAACAGCTTCAATTTGACAGAGAAGTGTAGAGAACTCTACCATGTTAAGGGTAGTAGTATGGCATACTCTTTTAAGTACGGATTTGGCACTCTTTACACCTGCCTCCCATATTCCCCCCATGTGAGGAGCACTTGGTGGAATCATTTTCCAGTTAATTTTTCTAGGTTGACAAAATTCAAACAGCTTCCTTTCCGTTAACTGCTGTTTAAACATTTGGTACAATTCATGCAGTTGGTTCTTTGCACCAACGAAGTTGGTCCCATTGTCAGAGAACATGTCCTCTGGTACTCCTCGCCGGGATACAAACCGGTGTAACGCTGCGATGAATGAATCGGTTGATAGGCTTTCGACTGCCTCCAGATGAGTACCCTTGGTCACCATACACACAAAGATACAAATGTACCCCTTAACAGCAACTGCCTTTCGTCCAGGTTGCTTCAAAAGAACAGGTCCAGCGTAATCGAGTCCAACCTTTTGAAAAGCTGGTGCTCGTTCACAACGACTGGCTGGCAGGTCACCCATGAACTGACCTACCGTTGTCGGTTTGGTCTTAAAGCACTGGTCACAGCTACGAGTGATCTTACGCACAGCAGAACGACCATTCGGAACCCAAAACTGACGCCGAAGAGTCGCTAGAAGAGCGGTAGGACCTATATGCAGATTCTCACGGTGAAGTGCATTAATTAGACTGTCAACTACATTATTGCGATTTGGTAAAATCCACTGGTGTTTGCTGGAAATGGTAGTTGGGACTGTCGAAGTCGACCGCCAACTCTTAGCATCTCTTCGTCGATAACAGGATTCAAATTGTACAATCTCTTGCATTGCACACCTGATTTCAAACGGGCTATCTCATCTGCAAATTCTTGATACTGAATCACTCTAACAATCACCTTCATGGATTCGTTCATCTCGGTCATAGTAGGGTATTTTTTCAGGATACGGGTTTCCGCTAATTTCTCCTTCGCGTTCTTGCAGAATCGTAAAACATATGCAATAATTCTTTGTAATTTACGAAAAGATTCAAATTTTTGGAAAACTGGTAATTTTTCATAACGCACAACCGTATGCACCACGGCAACACACTTCATTTCTGGAATATCATCATCGCATAGTTGGGTAGGAGTTTCAATCTCGTAAGGATCACTTTTCAAGAACAATGGACCACTCCACCATAAATTGTTCGTTGCTAACCTAATGGCTGATTGACCCCGAGAAACCACATCGGCTGGATTCTCGGAAGTTTTTACGTATCTCCATTCAAAATCATTCTCAGTAGAGATAATTTCACATACTCTGTTTCGCACGAAAATTTCTAGTAGGCTGGGATTTTTCTTCAACCATGCGAGAACCACTTGGCTGTCAGACCACAACACGATTGCACTGAAAAGCAAATTCGAGGAAGAAATAATTTTTCGCACGAGACGATGCAGCAGTAACGCAGCCGCTAGTTCCTTGCGAGGAATTGTGAGAGCTGCCTTTGGAACTACCTTCGATTTCCCACAAAGTAGTTTAACTATGGCATCCAGACCAGGGATCACGGATCGAATGTAGACACAGGCTCCTAATGCACCTTGAGAAGCATCCGCAAAGCCATGCAGCTCAAAATGTGCAGCATTGGTCACCAATACTTGACGTGGTATGTGCAGTTGATTGATTCCGGCGGTAGCGACAAGGAAGTATTTCCAATTTTTCAACAACTCTCCTGTAATTTGTTCATCCCAATCAATGTTTTCCTTCCAGGTTTGCTGCATAAGAAGTTTGCCAATGATAACTACTGGAGACACCAACCCCAAAGGATCAAACATTCTGGCTATCAAGGATAAAACTTGTCGTTTGGTTGGCGTTTCTATATCACAGGTGGGCATTGATACGAACAGCAGCTCGTCCGTTGAAGGATTCCACATTAATCCAAGCATTTTAATGACTTCGTTGGCTCCGGATTCTTCAAAACTTACTAGCTGCTCTCGATCCGCTTCAGGAATTGTCTCCAACAGCTCTAAACTATTCGATGACCATTTGTGCAAATGGAATCCACCGGCCTTCAGCAAGTGAATCAATTGGTTTTGCGCATCGCCTGCTTGTGATAAGTCGTCGTATCCAAACAATCCATTATCGACGTAGAAATTTTTGTCGACTATATCCGCTGCCATAGGAAACTTATCTCGTTCGTCGATGGACAGCTGCTTAAGGGCCCTTGTGGCCAAAAAGGGTGCAGATGCCGTGCCGTATGTAACCGTTGTTAATTCCAATACACGCACGACGCTCGATGAATCTTTCCGCCAGAATATTCTTTGCAACGGAGCGTGGCAGTCGTCAACAACAATCTGTCTATACATTTTCGCTATGTCTGTAGTCAAAACATAGCGAGGTTCACGGAAGCGTAGGATGATTGATTGCAAGTCGCTCTGAATAATAGTACCTATCTTCATGACATCATTCAGGGAGCGGCCGAACACCTTTGCGGAAGCGTCGAATACGACACGACACTTAGTGGTTGTATTTGATGGTCGAATAACAGCATGATGAGGTAGGTACCATTTGCTTATATGTGGTGGATCATTGAATTCATTGATCTCTTTGCAGTGTCCAAGATCTTCGTACTCACTCATGAACTCTGAGTATTGCTGCTTCAAATCAGGATGTTGATTCAACCTTCTTTCCAATGCGTAGAATCTTCGTAGCGCCATGGCTCTGGAGTCGCCAAGCTCATTAAAACAATCCTTGAGAGGCAACTGAACAATGTATCTGCCAGAAGCATCTCGTCGATGAGTGTTTAGGAAATGCTGCTCGCATTCTTCTTCATTGGAACCATGTGCATCGTTGGAAACTTCTTCGACCTCCCAAAACCGACGGATAAGCTGATCCAAATCATCAAACGTTGCAGCATGTGAATGTACTATGTAGTTAGATGTTGTCTCGCCTCCATAGCTGCCACCCAGGACCCAACCGAACTGAGTCTCTTTAAGTACGGGAAGATTTTCGGCTAATGTTATCTCTCCTGGCAATAGCAATTTCAGGAACCACTGGCTTCCAATCAACATATCTATTTTGCCAGTTTGATGGAACGTCGGATCGGCGAGTTGAACACCTGTTGGAAGCACCCAGTTACTAACATCGAAGCTTGAAGTGGGCAAGTCTGCCGTCACGTTGTCCGTCACCAAACATTGAAGACTCGCTCTGAAGTCTGAATATTTAGATCGGATTTGGACTATGCTGCTCATTGACGAATGGCTCTTCTTGCTATTTACTCCCTTTACGGTTACCTTTAATGGAAACTGCTGCAATCCTAATGCATTTATCATGGACCGCGAAATCAGATTGGCTTGGGATCCACTATCCAATAAAATTCTGCACGGGTGGGGTTTGTAGTTTTTGTCCATCACCTCTACAACGGCTGTGAGAAGAAGTATATGCTGTATTGGAAGTACACTCGAACAGGTGGCAGCAGTAAGTTGTGTTTGTTCCTGATGATTTGCTTCTTGCGTCGGTTTCTTAACTGTTTGAGTATCAGCTTCTCTGGATGAACTTCTCTCCTTTGTTACTGGAGAACTTTTTTCTTCCGCGTGGAGTAGACTGTGATGTTTCCTATTGCATTTGAAACATGTTTTATCGGAAGGGCAATCTCTACTGCGATGGCCTTTCCTTAAGCAATTAAAACAAGTGTTTCGTTCTCGAACCTTAGACAATCGTTGCTGTAAGGGAAGCGCTTTGAATTATGGACAAGTGTAGTTTAGGTGGCCCTTGCCACAGAAGTCGTATTTGTACTCGGATTCAGCGGATGCAGTAGATGCATGTGATTTGGCGAAAGATGCCTTACTCTGGACATTTATAGGTTTGACTTGAGTTGCGAATTGTTTGGGATTGGTACTTTCGCATCTCTCCAAAACGAAGCATTGCTCTTTTAAAAACTTCAGCATCATGTCATATCCAGGAAGTTCCCCATGCTTCACGGTGGATTCCCAGCGTCTTCGAGTTTCTTTATCCAATGCTACTGCAAGCAAGTGGACCACTATTTGTTCCGACACTCCGGTGAAAGGTTGCTCTAAAAACTTCAGACTCTCTACGTGCCTTGTGCACTCGTCTATCAGTTTCCTGAGCTCGCCATTTGTTTCCTTAGACATTTTGGTTAGATTCAAAAGGCCGTGAATATGACAGTCGATAGCGTGTCGTTTGTTCTCGTACCTCTCCTCGAGAATTTCCCAAGCGTGTGCATAATTGCCTTCATTAATTGTTTTCGCATCTATTAAACCAGCTGCACTACCCACTAATGCCTTATCGAGATGGTACAACTTGGCCCTTATTACGGGTATCGCTTCACGGTGTAGATGAAGTGAAGTGATCAACACCGTATTCCGGGTGTCACCTTCGTGATAAAATGTGTAGAGTTCATTTGAAGTGACAACTTGAATGAACTCGGTGTTATTATGAACGTCACGTCACGATCACTTTGTCGAAAAAAATGACACTTCGCGTGTATTTTTTCCACCAACATTTTCAAAGGTGAAAACCAGTCACGTAGAGTGGAATAAGTCTAAAGTTTGAATTGTTAATGCTTTTTTATTATTATTGTGAATCTTTATAAAGTGCTTCGCAAGAAAAGGCCGAACAAGCGACAATTTTGCTGGCTTGTTGATTTTATTGTCAACAATCCCGAACTAGCTAGAGGAAGCTAGTATATAATTACGACGGAATTGGTACCTTCCCTCTGGTGAACTATTACGGATTCATTGAACAACTTGGGTCCTCGCACCCGTGCCGTTGCAGCCTGGCAATAGGTAAGTTCAACTGTATTAGTTGTATTGTTTCCTCCTCGCATGTATTTGCAAGGATCGAAGATTCTAATCGATGCATACAAATATCCTCTTTTATTGTTTTTTTCTTGTCTTTTTAGTTCTGTCATGTATTATCGGTCGATAAATTGACAAGCGTAAGCATTTACTGTCCGCGGTTTATGAAACGCGCTCGACGTGAACATGGCTGTTGGCCTGCCGGGTGAGTTCCATCGAGTCCATAATGCAGCCGTAAGTACAGCGACATGTACCTAGATATGCTGTTCATCAACGGTATCCACATAACAAACTGCGGTAAATTGCGTGTGGATCACCGAGATTTGCGGCAGGTTCCGTGAACCGAAAGTAGATGTTTATGGATGTGCGGAATTTTTACGTTTCGATGCGTGGAGTCAGACCGGTCCGACTCAGTCAGTTTTTCTCCTATTTCGTTGAAAGTCGCAGCAACGCGCGATGGGTATTAGCTAGTGCCATATAATAGCGGAACTAGGGGTTAATAAGATCGTGGGGATAATTCAGAGTCCCTTGATTTCTCAGAAGATAGTTCAGATTGTTCTACTCGTTCTGCTAGAAACTATCTACATTAGTCAGACTCGGTATGGCATAACTCGATCTTTAGATGTATTTGAAAAAGCGAAAATACTGGACTGCTAATTGAAGAATTGTGTAGTTTTGAACATGTCGGTTAATAACAAAAACTTTACATCGTGATGCATCAACAAATTAAACGAATTCGACCATCACAAAATTGTGTCGAATGTAATCGATTATGTTTATTGTGGATTGACCTTAACGCAACATTCAAGATCTTGGGTTTGAAATCATGGCGGCGCAGCAGATATCTCTCCAGAACGCATTCATGCGACACATGACAATTAAAAAAGTTGGATCATTAGCCACCACCTGGAAATTTTAATCAAACCTGCTTTCCCTCACTATTTCGTGCTTTAATTAGTAAGGGGCTGGAAGGTGAAGTATATTTTTCAATATTAAGAGCCATAGTATTCAAAAGAGAGCAAGGAGTAGATGAAAGAAAGTTTAGAAAAGCGTGGGAAGGGTCATATGAGCAAGCTTAGAGTTTCCCATTGACTTGTCTGCTACCGCAGGACCCATTGAATTGTCTGCTACCGCAGGAGATTCGGTTCCGACTACATGAAGTACAAAGTTACTTTACGCTCTAATGCCAAAATATCTTGACTCCTGCGGTGGCAGACAAAAGGTTAAGTCGCCGGGAAACTCTAAGCTTGCTCATTTGACCCTATTCCACGCTTTTCTAAACTTTCTTCTTTCAACTCCTTACTCTCCATTAAGTACTATATGTGTTTAATATGGAAAAATATACTTCACCTTCGAATCCCTTGCTAATTAAGTGCCGTTACAACAGTTAAAAAATTGACTCAAAAGGTCGTTAATAAAAATGGAAAAAAAAACTTCGAGCTTCTTCATCATAAAATCTACAAGGCAGGTTAATTCTCTCTTGTTCGTCTTTTTCATGCTTAGCTGTGTGAAAATAATAAAAATAATCCAATTCAGAAATGTTTTTATTTTACGTGACTGAAATTCACCTTTGATGATGGCGAAAAAAATACACCGAAAGTGTAAATTTTTCGACTAAGGTTATTCCGAACATCACCTCACTATCACTCTCACTTCACGGTGTTCATTTTAATCACGTCACTGTAGGTGACAACGGTAATAGATAAAAACAAGTGAAGTGATGTGTAAGTGAAGTGAAAGTGAACGTGTAAGTGAGAACGGTAATAAGGGCCCTTAACAGCTGGCGGATCGGGTGCTTTGTCCACTAGGTCCATGAACATTGCCTTAAACTTCGGCCAGCTTTCATACCTTCCATCGAAAGTGGGAATGGGCATTCTGAGAGGTTGATGGATCACCAGTGAAGTGGCAGCATTCGGTGGAATGGAGTTTGCTGCGATAGGCACACCAGATTCACCCTGTTCCTCCAGGATGATTCCTACCATGTCACACAAATCGTCGAAGGCTTCGAAGTGTTGGTCATGAGCATCCATGTCCTCAGCAGATACCAGCTCCAAGATTTTCTCTTGCAGGGCTTCATACTCCTTTTGAGCAGATTCCAATTTCTTGGTGTACACTTTAATTTGTGCCTGACTAAGCACTACATTGTCTTCGTGTTGGGGTTGAATGGTACTTAAAATTTTGGTTACCTTACCTTTGGCCATACCGCGGCGATGGACGAGAACACCGAGTTGCTCCATTGCTCGAAGCTTCTCTTTTAGCTTCCGTTTTTTCTTCTGCTTCTTGTTGACGGGAGTGGAAAGATTTGATGCTGACTGCCCAAGTGCAGTACCAGCACCAGTATTTTCCACTGGATTAGAATGGGTGGATGAACCTGGCTTAGACTCTGGCATCACACCAGAACCGGAGTATTATGTCAAGCCTTATGCTTGAACAGGAACAAAAGCACCAAGTTGCTTTTTTCCAACCAACGGCAGCATCACTCACTGGTTAATTTCTTTGAAAATGGCGGCGACTCACAGCTTGCACTAATGGCGTCGCCCCACGAGTTCACTTCACAAAATTTGTGGTATTTGGTTTAAAACAGCGGCGACCCACAGCTTGCACTGATGGCGTCTATCAGCGAGTTCACTTTTACAAACGGTTCCACACAGAACTTTCCGGAACTACTATCCATCACTTCACTTCACTAACATCCGGTTCGAAGGACCAATTTATGTTCGCTCAGTGGACTGTATACATGCATCAGTGACAATTTCCGTAGAATTCTGGGCGGACACATGAACCGAAAGGAGCACTAGCACTTAATAAAACTTTCAGGGTACTTTTCACATTTATTTAACCTTTGATCTTTACATGTTGAAAGCTTGAATTAAACTGATGATTTCTGCTCTTACTTCTGCTCTATTTATGACAAAAAAGGGACGCCATCGGTCGCGCGCGTAAAATTCGCGCGCTTGTTTTTGCCCACCAAGGGGTTGTCGCGTTGCTGTCATCATTACGGTAGACACGCCAGGGGTGCATCAATTTTTATTACACAGTTCATTCGAGATGTCGGCTCGAACAATCGTATTTGCCATTTTTTGGTGATCTATACTACAAAGCTATTTCATATGAAAGCAACAGTATTCAATGTTGAGTGCCCGAATCGAAGATAATTCTATTTGAAAAAGTTATATTTTTTATATAAAAGTTCTTATAACTTTAAAACGAAAAAAGTTAAGTAGTTGGTGTTTTAAAGCAAATTATGCGCCCTAAAACAATCTTTAAGTTGTGCAAAGGGTACTTTAGCGTAAAATAAAAACTTCACTTATAGAAATAAAACCGTTTTAAGGAACACCCCAAAGCTTGCATGTCTTCAGCAACTTTGTCTAAAATGTGTTGCTCTACAACTTCATCGAAGACAGTAAAGCTCCATCTCAAACCGTTAAAAGGTTCTATTGTAAATATTGCTAAATTTAGAACCATCCTAGCATCGGTTTAAACAAAAAAGGGCCTTGCAAAGTACAACAACTGTGCCAAACATGTTGTAAGGCTAAGTTATTTAATATAAGTAAAAAGTTAAAATTCCTGCTAAATTTGCATTCTGGACCACTGTGCTCAAAACTAAATCGTTTCTCAAGAATGATTCATCCTAAAGAAATATTTAATTCATCCAACATGTCTGGGTCCTCCCAGAGAGGCCGGGTGCCAAATATTGTAAAGGAACGAAAAAGGGTAACTTCTCCACCCGAAAATCGAATTGATTGTAGCATTCGATGTTTTATGCGAATGTGAAACTGAAGAAATTTGTAAATTTTCACGTATTGTGCAAATGGCAATGAGAAGAAACACCAATTTCTTCCACCGATAACAGATCTACAACTTCAGAGCTCATCGAACTGAGCTTCCATAGTTTCTTCCGGACATAAAGAACTCATGGACTCATACGATTTCAAAACAGATAGGCCATTCAGGACTGTCTTCAAAGTGTTACCGTAAGGTCAAAGTTCGGACGAAATATCAAACAAATTGAAAAATTTATTTGGCTTTACTTCTTCACAAGTTAGTATTCTGAAGAGAAAAACTAACGGTTCTAATGCGCCACAATGCCCTGGAATTATCAAGAAGCTATGTTCAATTTATTTTAACCGTAATAAAGTTAATGGTTTGAAAGTATTCTAAAAATCACATTTTATGTTCCACGTACCCTGACCCAATGTCGACGACAAGGCTTTGCACACGGAGCTAAAAATTGCCATTTTGGTTCCAAATATATGATTTGTGGTGATAATTCGCACACAATGGGCGCTTGTCCGGTGAAAGAAACCACAGAAAGTTTCAAATGCATCAATTGTCGTGGAAACCATAGATCAAATTTCTGGGCATTTACTTAATTCAACAAAGCACGTTTAAACTACCCAATCGGTTCCCACGGTAAAGATGGACAAATCTGTCTATGCCAAGGGAACATGCTGGCGAACTCGAGTGATTCGTAGTTATGCTGCCTAAGCTTGACCCTCATCAGCAGAAGACAAAAGTTAAGCCCGTAAGATATTCAGCCTGTTCTAATGACCCTGCCACTTCTAGTTTTCCGATCTGTATACTTCACATCCTTGCTCTGGCCGAATCGCAAAGTGGGGATAATCGCGTGCGTGGAAGCTCTACACTTAGCTGTTGAAGCTGCTCGTCATGGATGACGGGATTGACTTACGTGAAATCAGACCCCAGAATCCGGCGGCATCCTGGGTGCCTTTTTTCACTTCTTGTCATAGCTAAGACATCGCTGAGGATGTTAGAAAGCAACTCGATGGTATCTAAGCTTGCCAAAAAATACACGATTTGGCAGGCAATTGTCTCTTATGGAAAGCGAAGCACCTTATTCGTAACAACCAACGGTCAATGAGCAGGTCAAATTGAAAGAAAGCCTCTAATACTACGTTCACACTACGAGTTAAAACGTGTTTTAACGCTATCTTTATAACATTTTTCTTGTTGCTAATTATTATAACGTGTTATAACTCCGTAGTGTGAACATAGTATGAAAGCGTCTACTTTCACTTCTAAGGTCTCACGATACGCTTTTCTGGTCAAGTTTAGCCTCGTGCCTTTACTCGAAATATGTTCTGTAGTGGTACGAGCCTAAGGAGGTCAACTTCGTGCCTAAGAATCTCCATCCCTCAATCGCACCGGAATTGCGGCCAATTGAAAAATACTTGACAATCATGAAGTAGATACTCCGAAAACATCCCAAGGAAGTGACATCGAATTTAGAAATGAGTAGAAAATGGATTTCCACACGTGTACGTAACCATTTTTTAGATGGAATAGATATCACATTTACCCTAGTTCGTCTGCCAACTTTTTCCTGCACCTAAACGACACATTATCGTTTCCACGATGCCACCCAGACAATTTTCAACCGATTATCCGTACAATTTTTTCGTCAATAATTACTGGGGGCACTCTACATCCGCACAAACGAGAGATGTGTCTTGGTTTGGTACCTAACATTCCGCACAATTACCCACCAACAAGATGATGCGAATCGGTTCGCGCGATGCTGCCGGGAGCAATTACAATGTATGCGCTTGTTTTCCCAGCATTTCAGTTTTGTTTTAATTGTTGCCGTTTTCTTCCTGTTTTGATTATTGAATTAAAGTCGACAAGAAAAAAGTGAACTTTCGCGTGTTATGCATATCGTTACACAGCAGGTGTTGATATCAGCATTTTTTTCGGTGGTTTTACTTTCGTTTGCTTGGGGGTGATAACTATTAGCGGAGGTCAAAGATTCAAGCGAGTGTGGGGAGAACTAAGCCGAGCAAATTAAAAAATTAAGAATAAATAGTAAAGAGTAAAAAGTAAAGAGTAAAGAGTAAAGAATAAAGAGTAAAGAGTAAAGAGTAAAGAGTAAAGAGTAAAGAGCAAAGAGTAAAGAGTAAAGAGTAAAGAGTAAAGAGTAAAGAGTAAAGAGTAAAGAGTAAAGAGTAAAGAGTAAAGAGTAAAGAGTAAAGAGTAAAGAGTAAAGAGTAAAGAGTAAAGAGTAAAGAGTAAAGAGTAAAGAGTAAAGAGTAAAGAGTAAAGAGTAAAGAGTAAAGAGTAAAGAGTAAAGAGTAAAGAGTAAAGAGTAAAGAGTAAAGAGTAAAGAGTAAAGAGTAAAGAGTAAAGAGTAAAGAGTAAAGAGTAAAGAGTAAAGAGTAAAGAGTAAAGAGTAAAGAGTAAAGAGTAAAGAGTAAAGAGTAAAGAGTAAAGAGTAAAGAGTAAAGAGTAAAGAGTAAAGAGTAAAGAGTAAAGAGTAAAGAGTAAAGAGTAAAGAGTAAAGAGTAAAGAGTAAAGAGTAAAGAGTAAAGAGTAAAGAGTAAAGAGTAAAGAGTAAAGAGTAAAGAGTAAAGAGTAAAGAGTAAAGAGTAAAGAGTAAAGAGTAAAGAGTAAAGAGTAAAGAGTAAAGAGTAAAGAGTAAAGAGTAAAGAGTAAAGAGTAAAGAGTAAAGAGTAAAGAGTAAAGAGTAAAGAGTAAAGAGTAAAGAGTAAAGAGTAAAGAGTAAAGAGTAAAGAGTAAAGAGTAAAGAGTAAAGAGTAAAGAGTAAAGAGTAAAGAGTAAAGAGTAAAGAGTAAAGAGTAAAGAGTAAAGAGTAAAGAGTAAAGAGTAAAGAGTAAAGAGTAAAGAGTAAAGAGTAAAGAGTAAAGAGTAAAGAGTAAAGAGTAAAGAGTAAAGAGTAAAGAGTAAAGAGTAAAGAGTAAAGAGTAAAGAGTAAAGAGTAAAGAGTAAAGAGTAAAGAGTAAAGAGTAAAGAGTAAAGAGTAAAGAGTAAAGAGTAAAGAGTAAAGAGTAAAGAGTAAAGAGTAAAGAGTAAAGAGTAAAGAGTAAAGAGTAAAGAGTAAAGAGTAAAGAGTAAAGAGTAAAGAGTAAAGAGTAAAGAGTAAAGAGTAAAGAGTAAAGAGTAAAGAGTAAAGAGTAAAGAGTAAAGAGTAAAGAGTAAAGAGTAAAGAGTAAAGAGTAAAGAGTAAAGAGTAAAGAGTAAAGAGTAAAGAGTAAAGAGTAAAGAGTAAAGAGTAAAGAGTAAAGAGTAAAGAGTAAAGAGTAAAGAGTAAAGAGTAAAGAGTAAAGAGTAAAGAGTAAAGAGTAAAGAGTAAAGAGTAAAGAGTAAAGAGTAAAGAGTAAAGAGTAAAGAGTAAAGAGTAAAGAGTAAAGAGTAAAGAGTAAAGAGTAAAGAGTAAAGAGTAAAGAGTAAAGAGTAAAGAGTAAAGAGTAAAGAGTAAAGAGTAAAGAGTAAAGAGTAAAGAGTAAAGAGTAAAGAGTAAAGAGTAAAGAGTAAAGAGTAAAGAGTAAAGAGTAAAGAGTAAAGAGTAAAGAGTAAAGAGTAAAGAGTAAAGAGTAAAGAGTAAAGAGTAAAGAGTAAAGAGTAAAGAGTAAAGAGTAAAGAGTAAAGAGTAAAGAGTAAAGAGTAAAGAGTAAAGAGTAAAGAGTAAAGAGTAAAGAGTAAAGAGTAAAGAGTAAAGAGTAAAGAGTAAAGAGTAAAGAGTAAAGAGTAAAGAGTAAAGAGTAAAGAGTAAAGAGTAAAGAGTAAAGAGTAAAGAGTAAAGAGTAAAGAGTAAAGAGTAAAGAGTAAAGAGTAAAGAGTAAAGAGTAAAGAGTAAAGAGTAAAGAGTAAAGAGTAAAGAGTAAAGAGTAAAGAGTAAAGAGTAAAGAGTAAAGAGTAAAGAGTAAAGAGTAAAGAGTAAAGAGTAAAGAGTAAAGAGTAAAGAGTAAAGAGTAAAGAGTAAAGAGTAAAGAGTAAAGAGTAAAGAGTAAAGAGTAAAGAGTAAAGAGTAAAGAGTAAAGAGTAAAGAGTAAAGAGTAAAGAGTAAAGAGTAAAGAGTAAAGAGTAAAGAGTAAAGAGTAAAGAGTAAAGAGTAAAGAGTAAAGAGTAAAGAGTAAAGAGTAAAGAGTAAAGAGTAAAGAGTAAAGAGTAAAGAGTAAAGAGTAAAGAGTAAAGAGTAAAGAGTAAAGAGTAAAGAGTAAAGAGTAAAGAGTAAAGAGTAAAGAGTAAAGAGTAAAGAGTAAAGAGTAAAGAGTAAAGAGTAAAGAGTAAAGAGTAAAGAGTAAAGAGTAAAGAGTAAAGAGTAAAGAGTAAAGAGTAAAGAGTAAAGAGTAAAGAGTAAAGAGTAAAGAGTAAAGAGTAAAGAGTAAAGAGTAAAGAGTAAAGAGTAAAGAGTAAAGAGTAAAGAGTAAAGAGTAAAGAGTAAAGAGTAAAGAGTAAAGAGTAAAGAGTAAAGAGTAAAGAGTAAAGAGTAAAGAGTAAAGAGTAAAGAGTAAAGAGTAAAGAGTAAAGAGTAAAGAGTAAAGAGTAAAGAGTAAAGAGTAAAGAGTAAAGAGTAAAGAGTAAAGAGTAAAGAGTAAAGAGTAAAGAGTAAAGAGTAAAGAGTAAAGAGTAAAGAGTAAAGAGTAAAGAGTAAAGAGTAAAGAGTAAAGAGTAAAGAGTAAAGAGTAAAGAGTAAAGAGTAAAGAGTAAAGAGTAAAGAGTAAAGAGTAAAGAGTAAAGAGTAAAGAGTAAAGAGTAAAGAGTAAAGAGTAAAGAGTAAAGAGTAAAGAGTAAAGAGTAAAGAGTAAAGAGTAAAGAGTAAAGAGTAAAGAGTAAAGAGTAAAGAGTAAAGAGTAAAGAGTAAAGAGTAAAGAGTAAAGAGTAAAGAGTAAAGAGTAAAGAGTAAAGAGTAAAGAGTAAAGAGTAAAGAGTAAAGAGTAAAGAGTAAAGAGTAAAGAGTAAAGAGTAAAGAGTAAAGAGTAAAGAGTAAAGAGTAAAGAGTAAAGAGTAAAGAGTAAAGAGTAAAGAGTAAAGAGTAAAGAGTAAAGAGTAAAGAGTAAAGAGTAAAGAGTAAAGAGTAAAGAGTAAAGAGTAAAGAGTAAAGAGTAAAGAGTAAAGAGTAAAGAGTAAAGAGTAAAGAGTAAAGAGTAAAGAGTAAAGAGTAAAGAGTAAAGAGTAAAGAGTAAAGAGTAAAGAGTAAAGAGTAAAGAGTAAAGAGTAAAGAGTAAAGAGTAAAGAGTAAAGAGTAAAGAGTAAAGAGTAAAGAGTAAAGAGTAAAGAGTAAAGAGTAAAGAGTAAAGAGTAAAGAGTAAAGAGTAAAGAGTAAAGAGTAAAGAGTAAAGAGTAAAGAGTAAAGAGTAAAGAGTAAAGAGTAAAGAGTAAAGAGTAAAGAGTAAAGAGTAAAGAGTAAAGAGTAAAGAGTAAAGAGTAAAGAGTAAAGAGTAAAGAGTAAAGAGTAAAGAGTAAAGAGTAAAGAGTAAAGAGTAAAGAGTAAAGAGTAAAGAGTAAAGAGTAAAGAGTAAAGAGTAAAGAGTAAAGAGTAAAGAGTAAAGAGTAAAGAGTAAAGAGTAAAGAGTAAAGAGTAAAGAGTAAAGAGTAAAGAGTAAAGAGTAAAGAGTAAAGAGTAAAGAGTAAAGAGTAAAGAGTAAAGAGTAAAGAGTAAAGAGTAAAGAGTAAAGAGTAAAGAGTAAAGAGTAAAGAGTAAAGAGTAAAGAGTAAAGAGTAAAGAGTAAAGAGTAAAGAGTAAAGAGTAAAGAGTAAAGAGTAAAGAGTAAAGAGTAAAGAGTAAAGAGTAAAGAGTAAAGAGTAAAGAGTAAAGAGTAAAGAGTAAAGAGTAAAGAGTAAAGAGTAAAGAGTAAAGAGTAAAGAGTAAAGAGTAAAGAGTAAAGAGTAAAGAGTAAAGAGTAAAGAGTAAAGAGTAAAGAGTAAAGAGTAAAGAGTAAAGAGTAAAGAGTAAAGAGTAAAGAGTAAAGAGTAAAGAGTAAAGAGTAAAGAGTAAAGAGTAAAGAGTAAAGAGTAAAGAGTAAAGAGTAAAGAGTAAAGAGTAAAGAGTAAAGAGTAAAGAGTAAAGAGTAAAGAGTAAAGAGTAAAGAGTAAAGAGTAAAGAGTAAAGAGTAAAGAGTAAAGAGTAAAGAGTAAAGAGTAAAGAGTAAAGAGTAAAGAGTAAAGAGTAAAGAGTAAAGAGTAAAGAGTAAAGAGTAAAGAGTAAACAGAAAATACTTAAGTGTAATGGGCAAAAAGCAAAGTGTTGCGATTAAGACAAAACTACTATTAGTCTAAGTGGTATACAGTTAACAAAGTTAGTGAACCCACATCCCACTCAAATGATACCCAACCATGCGGAAAACCGATCCCCATCTTCCATCGCTATCCCCTACCCCGTCCAGAATTTTGATTTCGGAAATCAATCGCCCAAAGTGGCAGTGCTTTTAGCCGCCCAACCCTGCCATTAATTGTTACCGAATTGGCCATTTCTTCCCCAAAATTTTCCAATCGATTGCGCATCCATTTTACGCAATAAGCGGCTGTAATGATGATGGATTGCGCTAAATGCTGCCTGTTTTCCATCCGTTCTTTTTCTAGCCAGCCCACTGTTCTTCCGTTACAGCAGAACAGTTTCTTCACCTTTCCGAGAGGCTGCCGGCCGGTAGTGCGGGTCTTCCAGATAACGCCGTGTGCCACCGTGCAGCTTCAACCGCTGCCGACATTCAGAAAGTGTTAATGTCCGGCCAGTTCGGGTTCGATTGATGCCGATAATAATTGCTGGCTGGTTCTCGACGATGTCGGTAAGTGTGATTTAGGAAATTTCACTACTCTCGCTAGGAATTCTTGCTTTCATTGCGGATGGAAAATCCGGCCAGCCATCAGCGCCGATTGAGTAAGAAATTGGCGTTCAACCCGGGATGGGTGAGGAAATTTTAATGGCATTAATGGATGAAAAGGTGCGACTTATTGGGTAACAATGGGTTTTTTCCACCGCGGAAGAAATTTAAATGTTTTAGTTTCTCAATTTTTTTCAGTGATTTCCCAAGTGGAGTAATATTCTTTAGTCTGAGATCACTGAACATGTGGTAACTAATTGCTACTTTTTAACATACCTGTTTGAGGAAAAGACACAAACGTCAACGCCGAAAAGCAATACTTTGAAAGTAACGTTTCGCATTTTTGCAACTGTTTCGTTGTCAACGCCGCCTTCGATAAAAAAAAACAAACCATTAAACCGTTTTCGCTTAAAAAGGCCACTCTCTGTACTTTCCCGGACAATGACAAGATTGACCTGTCCAGAGACGACTATTGCAGAGTACCGATGTGAAAGAAAAAAAATGGAGAGTGGCGATGTACGAAGCTGACATGAATTTGCGGTACAAATTTCCCAAACTTGAACACATCACTTAGCAGTACCGTTAAGCCTTCGCCGCAAATTAGTTCACGAGTCTATTGAAAGGCAAACTAACAACATTAGGCTAAGTGCAAACGCGTCTCATCTCATTAGGCACATTTGTTTTCATGCTTCAATTTCTCCGGTGCCGGTGGCTGGGGGGGGGGGGGAAATGTCGAAAAAGTGTGGCTCTATGGTCGTCATTTGGCATCGACACGCTCTTTTACCCGTCAAATGTATTGTACCTAGTCGAGATGACTCCGCTGACGCGGGGTCTTACTTGCCGAGGTTTGGTCTCGTTGTCCGAAATTTCTCACCAGCCAGCCACTGCTACCACCGCCACCGTAGTGTCGTCCGGTGGCAAATTGAAATGACGGTATTGAACGCGCTTGTACACCCGGTCCAGGTCCAGTTGTCTAATTTTTTCCTTCCGCGGTCATGTTTTTCGTCGAGTTCATTCGCGCTAGACCATCCTCATCTTCATCATCATCATCATCATTGGCTACCAGGCATCAATCGCGTCAAAAGTCGTCCACCACTCTGGAACGGTCGAAAGAACTGGAAGAATTGAAATGTTTTTGGTCTTGACTTCGCAATAATGAACATTGCAGCATCATTTGGGATGAGATCCATTTTTTCTCTGGGTGCGATATTTCTCATTGGACAATATGAGCTTTTGCGGTTTAGGTTGGCGTTAGGGTGACCAGCCGGAATCAGAATTTTGAAGAGTATTGAAATAGTATCAGTTAACCCTCCGGAGGTCGCGCTTATGGCCCACTGCACGAGCAGCCGCTGGTGAGCTAAGACGATTTCGCTAGATTTTCAGAGCAGCGTGCACTCAGTGCATTAGCGCGACTTCCGGAAGGTCAAACCAGCCGAAAATTACATTGAAGTTACTGTTTGACTTTTGCCAAAATTTTGATTCCGACTTACGATTTGTTGTTTCATTAACGTCACAATTCCCAATCAAATTCCGAATGGATTTGATTGGGGTATCACGCCCACACAAGACTAAAAGACTGAAAAACCGTACACTGACTGATACTTCTCTGTTTGAAAACTACTTAACCTCGTCTCGGTTGCTTTCAACGAAAATGACCTGACAAATCTACGTGAAATGCTCCGCTTATATCCGACCTCTTCACTCGTAATAGTTGTGCTATCTCGGTCAATTTCACCTTCAATAATATACATAGGATATGCACTATATGCATGGTTTTTTGCGCTGGGGATACGCACCGTGTAAAAAAAACTGCGTAATTATGCAATCCGTGCAAGAAAACCGTGTTATTTCAAAAAACCGTACAAAAACCCCGTTAGATTGAATGCAAACGACTTAGACGATTTTAGGAAAAATGATTATTTCGGATATTGCAATCAACACGGTTTCAGCAAAAAAAAATTTTTTTACACACAATTTTTTAGCAAGTTTTTTTTGCATGGATTTTGCTATTAACACGGTTTCTGCTTTTATTCTAAGTCCTTTTGAAAACAAGAAGATTTTTGGAATAGTAGAATAGGCGGATCTTGAAGGTTCCTTTTGGCCAGCACTTCAACAATATGCGTGTTTCCGGAACAAGATGGACGAATAGACGCCGAATGTGTCTGTCTGACACCATTTTAAAAACTAAGATAGCGACTTCTGGTTAAAAAATTTTTCTAAAACACAGTAAATATGGATATTTTTGGAACAGTCTTAACGAGTAGACGCCAAATATCGATGCTTGATGCGATTTTGAAAACCACGATGACGTATTCGGTTTAACAAAACTCTCTGTAATCATAATAACATGAGAATTTTTGGAATAGTGTTAAAGAAAAGATACCGGATGGCAATCTCGGAAGTTAAGTTTTAATCCGAGATGATGACTTCTGATTTCGTGGACATCTCATTAGCCTTAATAAAACAGTGAAAATTCGATTTTTTAACTTTTTAATGACATTCAATTAGGTAGAATTACTGAGTAGGAAAGCTATGAAAATTCAGAGCTATAGTACCCGGTTCTCTTGGTAAAGAGGGACAAGTCTGTCTTTGCCGTGAGACATGCTTGCAGACTTGAGCGATTCGTAGTAATGCTGCTTAAGCTCGACTACTGCCAGTAGAGGATAAAAGATTAGCCTGTAATATTTTAAACCTGTTTCTAATGACCCCGCCACTACTGGTTTTTCGATCTGTATATTTCACATCATTGCTCTCCCTTGAGTACTATGGCTCTTAATTTTCGAAACTTTCCCTACTCAGTAATATCTAGCTAATTGAATGTCGTTAAAAAGAAAAAAAAAGAAAATGTGACTAAATTTTATTAAAAAAAACCTGTTTTAATCCACCTAGAGGTGCAATTGTGCCTTTCTCATTTCTCCAAACTATGATTTAGTAGCTGGTTCGTACAATATAACATTATGGTAATGTTTTTCATTCTTATTACACTTGGTAAGTATATATAAGAGCACCTTTTTGCATTCATCGCGGTATCGGTTTGAATCGGAGTTTTCTATGTGATCGCACTCCACAACCCGTAACTCCGGAACCGGAAGTCGGATGGAGATGGAATTTAATATCGGTTTCCGGGGACGCAACACCTTTCATTTGAGACTAAGTTGATCAAATCGGTCTAGCCATTTTTGAGAAACCAATATAACCGTTATTCTGAATTTGGATGCTTCCGGATCCGTCGATGGTGGCCAGTGTGGCCAAAGAGACTTTGAATGACTGTTGGTGACCTAGATCTACAAATTCAACAAATGTGTTTACATTTTGGAAAAAAATTCACCTTTTTACATTCATCGCAGAATTCGTTAGAATCGGGATTTGCTGCGTGATCGTACGTATCACCCTGTAATTCAGGAACCAGAACTCGTATCCACACAAAATTCAACAGCAGCTGATGGACCTTTCATTTAAAATCAAGTTTGTCAAAATCGGTTCAGAAAATTCCGAGAAACCGATGTGGACAAATCAACAAATTTTGTTTTTTTAACCATACTCTTCAACTCGTAATTCGGAACAAGATGTCGGTTGAAAATGAAATTCAATAGCAACCTATGGGAATATTATACCTTTCATTTGAATCTTAGTTTGTAAAAATCGGTTCAGTCATCTCCGAGAAACCGATGTGGACATTTTGTTAACAAATCCGCACATACACACATACATACATACATACATACATACATACATACATACATACATACATACATACATACATACACACATACATACACACATACATACACACAGATATTTTGCGATCTCGGCGAACTGAGTCGAATGTTATGAGTCGGTTAGAAAGTCGGTTTTTGGAGCAATTGCATAACCTTTCTATATGAGAAAGGCAAAAGAATAATATTTAGCTTAATCAGCATGAGTTCAATAGTATTTTCATGTGATTATATTTTGAAATGATGGTGGAATGGGTTTGAAAGTGGAGGGAATGGGGGGTTAGTAGAGTGGGAGTGGAGGATGCGTCAGAAATCCTTCATCTTATTTCGGTATACGGGATGGATGCAGGAAATGCGGGCGTGAGGGTGGTCCAAGGGGAGGGAAGTGATGAAGGATGGAGGTGTAAGGGCAAGACGGAGGGGGGAGGGGGGCGGCGACGCAATACTCAACTGCATATTTTGTCTTCCATTTGAGACTTGGTTTGAGAAAATCGGTTCAGTCATGACCGATGAACCGATTTGACTTTAATTGTGGAATATGCCCGGAATTCCGGACTTCCGGAATCGTCGATAGTAGGCAATATATTCAAAGAATGTTTGATTGGCAATCAGTGATCTAGATCTGCGATTAGAAGTTATTTGGTGACCATTTCAATAGTTTTTAGCCTCTGAGGTATTACGATTGTACCGATTTATATGGGAAATTCCAGTGTATCCTTACTAACAACCCTGTAACTTCAGAAGCAAAAGTCAGAACCGAATGAAATTCAGCAGCAGTCAATGGCATTACTGTATCTTTCATTTGAAATCAAGTTTGTAAAAATCGGTAGAGAATTCGTTGGGGAATGGGTGTGATATTAGCTTAGGAACTTGGCGAGTTCCCCGGGGGCGTCATGACCTGTCATAGGTGGCCAATGTGGTCAAAGCTGCTTTGATTGATCATTAGTGATCCAGACCCGCAAACTAGAGTAATGTTACATCAATTTTATTATGTTTTACATCATTTGAACATCATGGTGGTACAGGTAAACTTCGATATAACGTACATCTCGGTTTAAAAATTGTACGTTATATCGAATTGTACGTTATATCGAAGCATGCAAAATGTTCAAAGAATTGTTGTTCGTGGTACTTTATTTTGTAGAATTTTGATAACGCGTAACTAATTTTGAAAATCTTACCTACCTAGCAGTGCGAAACAACTTTTCTAATAAGAAAATTATAGTAGATCCATAAAAAAGATGCCATAATCATTTTTTTTGCTTATATGAATTAAATTTATTGAAAATATTCTTTTTTTATTTTGATTTTAGAGGTTTTAACCTTAGGGTCATTCGCCTCTTTGTTGGGTTAGAGAAATCTCTTTAGAAAAATCTCTAACACTATGTGCGGGGTTGGGAATTGAACCTAGGTGAGCTGCGTACAAGGCAATCGAGTTATCAACTACGCTATCTCTACCTCCGAAAATATTCTCTATTCTGACTCCTTTCCTAATTATTAAATCATTAATTATTATTTTCTCTGGGCTTGTAAAGTGATTTTAATATTCCCACCGTCTGCGCCTCATTGTATGAGGCAGCAATTTATGAACTTTAATCATTAGAATAGAGTATAAAGATCCACTTGTATCCACGATTCAAAAATTTCTGAAGATATAAATATTTCTGAAGATATTTCAGTCCGCTAACCGATTTCCTAAATACCCCACACCGGTCGTGAAGCGTGCACAGTTGTCCGTGTAACTACAAATATGACCTCTCATTCTTTTTGTGGCATAGCATGACGTGGAACTTAAACGTTGTCATTCGGCCCAGAGAATCAGATTCCGCAGTCCCGAAACCAACCAACAATGGTCACACGTATATTATCAATTTTAGATTTCAGTTAGAACTTAGAGGAGACCGGGGCTAGTTGGCTGTGTTTTCAGTTTTCATTTTTTACCGCTTTGATGTACCTAGATTTTGCAAAATAGAACACGTGGCATGGAAGGGCAGACTGTTGTCAACATCTCTTAATTTTATTAAAATATTTGATGCGTTGTCTCCATTTTTAGAGACAAAAATATGTGACGCGGAAAAACCCCCAATTTACCCCGGCCCCGGGGTAAGTTGGCAATATGTATAGATACACCATAAAATAAGCAATCAAATGGAGAATCAAATACTTCATGGGTCCTTTTGGAACATGCTGAATGTCTTTTCAAGAAAACTGTATATTAATCGACATTTGCTATTATATTTCAGTCTCAATATCCCGGAATATTGACATTGACGCGTACTCAATAGCAAATTTTCATAGCAAGCAATAGCAAATTTTCGAAATTCTTCAGGTGACTAGCCGAAGTAAATGTTTTCTGCATTGACAAGATACATAAGAAAAAGTTTTTCTTACTTTGGAGTGAATTCCAGAAATAAAAATTTTTGCATCGTAAATAGTACCACAAACTTGCCCCGCGAGCAGCACCGCCATCACTCTAAATAACACAGTGTTTAAAATTTAGAAAATTTACTAGGTATGATTGAAAACACAATATCGCCCAGAACTTCCACAATACAAAATGTTTTGCAACCAAAACACATTGGATAATGGGTTTCACATAACTTGAGGTACATAACGAGAGGCAGTGCTATATGTCTAATAGAAACGAAAAAAAGGGATTCCGCCAACTTACCCCAACCGCCAACTAGCTTCTGGCTCCCCTACTGATATTGGGTTATTTATTGAGATAAATGGTTGGTTTTAATAAATCACGATCATACGCAAATGAAATTGGAAAAAAAATCGCTCTCGTAACCTTCAATGAAGTAGCCAATTCCTAACATGCTCATTAGAAGCCCAATTAGTATGTTTTAAGATTGTGTATAACATACTGAATTCTTAAAATATGGAATACATGCCTAATTGAAGATAAATTTGGACCTGAAAAATTAATTAAAAAATATGTACGTTATATCGAGGAAAAATGTACGTTATATCGAATGACGCTATATCGAGGGTACGTTATATCGAGGGTACGTTGTATCGAAGATTACCTGTACCAGTTTATATGGGAATTTGCTGTGTGACCGCACTCTTCAACCCGTAACTCCGGAACCGGAAGTCGGATCAACTAAAAATTCAATAGCAGCTTATGGGAGCGTTATACCTTTCAGATGAAACTAAGTTTGCGAAAATCGGTTCAGCCATCTCTGAGAAAATTGTGTGAGTTTAAATGACACACACACATACACACACACATACACACACACATACATACACACACAGACATTTGCCGATCTCGACGAACTGAATCGAATGGTGTATGACACTCGGCCCTCCGGGCCTCGGTTAAAAAGTCCATTTTTACAGTGATTGCATAGCCTTTCTTTATATGAGAAAGGCAAAAAGGAAAAGAGACCCGATTTTATACACACCCCAATTTATTTTCCCGCGATTTTGTTAGATTTTCAACTTGTCAATATCGTCAGCCTCACATGAAAATCTGTTTGATGGGCAGATAAATGAACTCAAATTCGCATAATTCTATTCATTAGAATATTTTTCTTATCTTGTATGGCATCTACTCGTCAAGCCCGTTTCAAAAACACCTATATTCTTTGGATTTTAGAGAATTCCACTAAACCGGAAGTCGCCATCTTGGATTTTAAAATGGCGTCAGACATACACATTTGGCGTCTACTCGTTAATCCTGTTCCAAAAACACCGATATTCTTATAGTACGAGCCAAAAGAATCTTCAAGATCCTCCTTTTCTACTTTTCCAAAAATCCCGTCTTAATTGCAAAAACAAAACTCCAAAAAAACCGTCTAAGAAATGTGCAAAATAAACCATATAAAAAACGTCTATTGCTCGATACATTTGCCGCATAACGAACCCTCTGATTATTTGACAAGGGTTGTGGCAGAAATGGTTTTATAGTCATACTCGGAAGTGATACAAATGCACATCGTATTATTTGGGTCAGCTCACATATCAATTTCAAAAGCTCTCAAATGGTGATAAGCTTAAGCGGCATAAATTCTAATGTAGAAAATGGCCAATATTAACTCGATCTAGGATGAAAGACTTGTTTGGTACAACTCTCTACTCCGACATTATTACACACATGTTGACTAGCTAGTTTAAACTGAACTAGCTTAAATATATGTTATCACATCCTACATACATCTATTTTGATTTCATAACTCTCTACGCTGCCATCTTTATGGAGAAGAACTAAGCAGTATTTAAACTGATTTTCTCCAGCATAACTGGAACGTCTTCATTCTTTAATTTGAGAGCATTATGGTGATTGTGGCATCGATGTTTTATTGACCTTCTTTGCAATCATAGATACTGGTGAATCGATGAGGCCGGGCGGGCTTATCGAGCCTTTTTTATGTTGCACACTTTTTTCTACTCTCACTTGCCCACACCCCCACAGTGCAGCCGTTAGGGCTTCTACTATATAGGAGGTAATCGGAACACTAGCGTACTTTGTTCATGCGCTGTTTGTTTCTACGTTTCTCACCTTTCGTTTTGCGCATGATAGTCACAATATCGAATGTCTTTCTCTAATAGCTTGTATTATACAAGTCGTAAGCCTATGTAAGCTTGACTGAATGAATGTTTAATTAATGCGATGTTTCTTCTTTTGTTTTTTTTTCTCGACGACACTCAAAAGAATACGGGAATATGCAAACGAAATACAATGCTGCGGCCCACGATTCAAAGTACGCGCACAATAACATAAAAATGCTCGAGTCTTTCGTGATCATACGAACCCAGTCGCAAACACGTTCACTCACATATACCTATGCCAACGATCTCGCATTTATATTAACATCCTGGTCGATTAAGTCTACGTGGTAGCAGTTACGAATTAAGAAACTCGGTCTCATGTTCCAGCGCCTTTGCTCGGATACTAGGAGACAGTATGACTTTGATCGGTAAGTGGATAGGTCGATGTGAGTTATCAGTGATTGCGCGCAGGATATCTTTATTTGATTGGATAGATTTTCCAGTGGGGACTTAACGCGTGGTCGTAAATAAGTACCGTGGCAAAAGCGTGTTTGCGTTACGTGGCTGATCGCGGCGGGTTCGGTCACAGCTACAAATGCCCACTCTCGCGTCACCATGAAACATACTATATAATACAGAGACAGGCCAGACCAGACAACAAATTTCCAGGCGCCATAGTTGTAGACCCCAGTGAGATGGGTAAGCATACTTTCTTCATTCCTACTGAAAATTAAACATCAGAATGACGACTCGCGCAACCATTTAGAAGCCCACGCGAATATACAAATGGCTACACAGCTATGTAAGCGAACTGAAACCCACGAAGTTACATGCGCGCTAGCATATGCGACATAAAAACCTCTCGAAATCAAATACATAGAAACGCTCGGTTCTTTCACGATAATACAAATCTACTCACGCATGCGATCATGTAATCGCTATCATCTGCGTACACTTACGCCTCCCATCTTGTATACAGAGAAATGACTCGGTGATCAAGCCATTAAGTTAGCACTTTCGATTTCGTCTCATCGGAAACCGACACTAACTTTTTATCGGAATAGATCAGCGTCAGTTTCTTATGAGACGAAGTCGAAACACACCCAAGTAATAAGTGAGGATTTGTGCACTTCAAGTGCAAAGACTAGTTTCACCAAAAAATTTCATCCTGGTGAGAAATTTTGGTGTTTACCAAATTTTTCTCCTTAGGGTGAAATATAGCATAGTGCTTTCGCATTGGCCTGCTAAACCAAGACAAGTTTCGGCTTCACTGTGTCTTATCGGCATAAACAGAACTTCTGCTCGAACGGGACATCACGTTTGACCAGTCGTTCAATTGATATACAAAGTTTGTTTCACTTTTAGGGATTTGCGTCAAGCCGGCGCTAATCTATTCCAACGAACAGTTAGTGTCGGTTTCTGATGAGACGAAGTCGAAACGCACCCATGTAATAAGTAATAAGAATATGTTTATTAACAAAAGAAGCGATTTGTTATACTCAGTAATATAACTCATTTTAAAAGACGGCGCCAGTTGTTGAGTGGTAAGCGTGACCGCCACTCACTCCAGTTGTCCTGGGTTCAATTCCAGCCGAGGTCGTTGAGATTTTTCCGAGGTGAAACAATCTGTGGTCATGTCTTCCTTCGGAAGGGAAGTAAAAACCGTTGGTCTCCGATCCATGAGTTGATGGATCGATATCTAGTCCAGATAGTGGAGTCACCTCTCTGGCGTCGGTAAAAAAGAAGTAGAATCCAACTTCTATACTTACTAACAAATATCCTCCTCCCGTGATACTTGTGGAGTGCGCAGTAGTATATACGGCCTCTAGCAAAAGCAAATGTCGGACTAACCATTCCTTCCACGATCTACGTTCGGGCCTGGCCGGCACCGATATTGATCAGTAAACACTTTAGGATTACCAGGAGTTGCATATTGGAAGATGTTGCGCTACTCCCAAGCATAATCATCTACTTATTCCCTGTGCAATTTCAGCTAGTCCACATCGAGTGGCAGCCAGGGGTGGTCGCACAAGCTCAAGCTCCGTAATAAATTATTTTAAAGATTTTCTTTCACAATTGGCCTAATATATTTCGACACCCTGAACGCATGCAGCAGTCATGCCTTCATGAAAGTTGTTTGTAATAGAACTATCGAAAACTTTAGTGAAGACATTAAGCCACATACTGACTTTGTTTGAAGATTAAATTCTCCATAACTACTTCTAGGGAGAATTTAACGCTAAATTACGTTATAAACTTTTTCTAAAATACCTAAACCTCCAATAATTACGGTATGAAATGGTGGATCTGGACCTTAAATAACAGATTTTAAGCATATATTTTAGCTATTCATATTATTGATAATACAAAATGCTCATGAAAATCTATGTTGACCTACTAGCGACAAACTGAAAATATTATTTGCATTAAATTCGTTTCGGAAGTGTTATACAGTGGAGACCCGATTTTATCAGCCCCTGATTTTTTCTACCCTCGATTTTATCAGCTTTTTGACCCGATTTTATCAGCTTCATATGAAAATTGATAGTTGATAGTTTGATGGGCTCTAGCAGTCGAACCAAGTTGAATTCGAGAAATTCTATTCTTGGCATATATTTATTATCTTAGAGATCCGAATAATGCAAAATAAAAATATTATTTTTTTAAATTTTGCACTGTTAGACCCTCTTAACGAGAACTCAAAATAAATAATCAGAAAAGTTTGCAAGGCTATATCTAAGGAACAAAGAAGAATATTTAAGAGCTTCGGTTTATTCAAAAGACAAAAAAAATATATGTCCAGATTTTATCAATGTCCCTGTTTTATGAGCTTAAAATTCGCCAAGGGTCTGATAAAAATGGGTCTTCAATGTATTGTTATTAATCATACTACTTTATCTTGGTCTTAACCACACAGTAAAACATTTTCAACTATTCCTGAGATTTATGCAATTTATTGGTGTGCAATTCTATGTTTTATATGCATTCGACCTATTCCAACTTCGCGTGTTTTAACCCCCAAAACCCCTACAAAATAAACAGGTAATAACTGGCAAATCTACTCTTTTTAAGAAACATTCATTGTTTCTTTCAAATTTGTGCGGGCGTTGGGTCCGCGCGACGATGGTTTCACGGTTCCCTCTACACCAAATGTTCAAATGGCAATCGAATCAGAATCGACTCAAACGAACTGTCCAGAACAATCGAGCATTTTTTTCGTGGTATCTTCCATGCTCAAAGATAAAACTTATTCATTTAACGTATTTAAAATTTAGAAGCACCCAACGGAACGCTGCTCGATTGGTACCAAAACAGCAAAGATCCACTCAGACAAATGATGCGTCGTGATGCACAGGTCAATGTAGGCAAACGATATTGCTTACTGCCAACACTTAGAATACTCGTGTCTACATACCATTTCGGAAAGTCGAGATTGATGGCGTGGTCAACGATGAGAATTTCATGTTGACTGTTTTACAGACCACTTATTTTTGCTGGCGAAATTACTGGATTTGCATAGCGAGTTTGTATTCTATATTAATGTAATGGGGATAGAAATAACTTATATTCCTATTAAACTCATATCGGGCAATCTTCGTTGGATTCGCTTTACCTAGCTACCCAAGCAACACCGGTTGTTGACTAGCAGTTTCAACAACATAACTCGCTGCATGTAGGTTATGCAACGATTATTGAGCTGATTTAGTAACCAAAAAAGCGCACGTATAAAAATGTAAAAGCTTATGCTTATGCAACTAAACACAGTCGTTTTTTTGTTGCAAGTGCTGCTTGGGTACATCCTCTTGCACAAGATTTGTTGGCTTATCCATCTGTCAGTAGCAATGGTCCTCTATAGAAATTGTGGCAAACTCATGTGAATGAATCTTACAGTTAGAATGTTGACAATTGTCATTACTGTGCAGAGAATCTGCTTGTTATATGAGAGATATAGAGCAAGAGTGGGGCAAAAATTCACTGCGAGCGGAAACGGTTTAAGTATCTGTGAGAGCAGAAATGTGATACAAAAACCTTAGCGCAAAAATTGGTTATAAAGATATACCACTTTTGCACTGAGAGGAGAAACATTCAATATTTAAGCTTAGAATGATTTCAGAAATTATTTAGCACAAATTAGTGAAAACTATCATAAATATGGATGTCATTTGAATGGGCTGGATAGTAGACATCAGAAATTGATGATTAACGTAATTTTGAACTAAAGCCATGGGTGCGTTTCGATTTCGTCTCATCAGAAACCGACACTGACTTATTGGCGGAATAATTTAGCGTCGACATAGTGCTTTCGCATTGGCCTGCTAAGCCAAAACATGTTTCTTCAAACGGCACGTTTGACCAGTCATTAGATTCGAAATACAAACCGTGTTTCGGTTTTGGGATTTAACGTCAAGCCGGCGATAAATTATTCCGGTAGTAAGTTAGTGCCGGTTTCTGAAGAGACGAACCGTAATTGTATTAATAATTGAATACAAAACTAGATATGACTCAAGAAAAAAGGCAAAGCCGGGGTACTAAATTCCGTAGGGAAGCTTAACCTCTTTTTCGACAGATGTACTAAGCTATACTAAGAATAGGTATGAATACGCCAGCAAATGGAGATTCAATTATATCAAAGGTTCGTGCTGAATGTCTTTTCAATAAAATTGTATATTAACCGACAATTACCAATATATTTCAGTCTCAATACCCCAGCATTTTACTTTGACGCGTATTCCATATTCAAAAGCATATTTTCGAAATTATTCAGGCAATTGACCGAAGTAAATATCCCCTGCATTGACGAGATTTAATTTTGAGTAAATTCCAAAAATAAAAATATTTGATGACTATATTTGCACTGTAAATAGCAGCGCCAACTTGCCCTGCGTACGTCATCTCCAACTTACTTCAACCGCATATTTTACAAAAAAAACTAAAAAATAGCTTTATTTCATGAATAGATTTAATATCCATACGGATACTAAGAGCTCTTTTTACGCACTATCGAAAAATAAAATTAATTGGGAAATAATTTTAAAATCACCCTAAATAACACAAAATGTTTAAAATTTAAAACAATACTTGGTATGCTCGAAAACACATTATCGCCCACAACTTTTACAAAACAAAATGTTTTTTTTTAACAAAAACACATTGGATAATGGGTTTTACATAACTTGAGCTACACAATGAGAGGCAGCGCTATATGTCTAATAGAAACGAAGACAAAGGGATTCCACTCACTTACCCCAACCACCAACTAGCCCCGGGCTCCCCTAATATTTATTTAACTTAATCAACATGAGTTCAATGTTATCTTCATGTGATTATATTTTGAAATGTTGGTGAAATGGGTTTGGTAGTGAAGCGGGTGGGGGTTTAGTAAAGTGGGAGTGGAGGATGCGGGAGAAATCCTTCATCTTATTTCGGTATACGGAGTGGATGAAGGAAATGAGGATGTGAGGGTGGTCCAAAGGGAGAGGAGTGACGAATGAGCGAGGTGTGATGGCAAGGGTGGAGGGGGGAGGGTTCTGAGTGGCGACACAATACTCAACCGCAAATGTTGCCTTTCGTTTGAGAGTTGATTTGAAAACATCGGTTCAGTCATCACCGAAGAATCCATGTGACTTAAATTGTGGAATATGCCCGGAATCCGGTACTTCCGGAATCGTCGATAGTGGACAATATATTTAAAGAATGTTTGTGATCTAGACGTGCGATTCAAAGTAATTCAGTGACCATTTCAATAGTTTTTAGCCTCTGCGGTGTTACGATTGTACCGATTTATATGGGAAATACCAGTGTAACCTTACTAACCAACCTGTAACTCCGGAACCAAGAGTCAGAACAGAATGAAATTCAGCAGCAGTCAATAGCATTACTGTATCTTTCATGTGAAATCAAGTTTGTAAAAATCGGTAGAGAATTCGCTGGGTAATAGGTGTGATATTAGCTTAGGAACTTGGGGAGTTCCCCGGAGGCATCATAAACCGTCATAGGTGGCCAATGTGGTCAAAGTTCCTTTGATTTATCGTTAGTGATTCAGACCCGCAAACTAGAGTAACGCAAAGATTGCCCAAAATTGACACCCCCCCCCCCCCCCCCCCAAGGTAACAAATTGTCACAAACTTCTCTTTCCTCCCTCCCCTATTACGTAACAAATTCCTTGAAAATTTGTTTTTGTTCAGTGAAAACATGTTACGTAACGATCTAGCTTACTTCCCCTTTCCCATATGTCACAACTTCTCGTACCACCCCCCCCCCCCACCCTAAACGCGTTACGTAATTTATGAATGGTCACTTAATGTTGAACCCATTTTAATATGTTTCACGTCATATGGACATCATGGTTGTACCAGTTTATATGGGAATTTGCTGTGTGACCGCACTCTTCAACCCGTAACTCCCTAAACGGAAGTCGGATTAACTAAAAATTCAATAGCAGCCGATCTCGGCGAAATGAATCGAATGGTGTATGACACTCGGCCCTCCGCGCCTCGGTTGAAAAGTCGATTTTTTCAGTAATTGCATAGCCTTTCTTTATATGAGAAAGGCAAAAAGATCTTGTTTAGTTTTTGATTCTTTTTAAACTCTGGACAGCCGGCTACCGAGAGTATCCTGTGTTCCGTGGAAGTATTGCCTAGAAAAGCTGATATTATCTGCGTAATGGACCGGATCACTATTTATTGCAACAGTATTTAGACAGAATTCGCTACTTCTTCTCTACTATATATTTATTGGGTTGGAAACTACCGAGTGACAACGCATTATAAATTATAAATCAAAAAGTTTGAAATTGGGTTCATAAAAACAGACGCGGCGAATTTTCAGTACATTGACTCGTGATCATCGATACTAGTCAGATTTTAGTCTAATTGGGGCTGATTTCCAATCAACTATTTATTTCTACGAAGATGTTTTCTCGACTAGATCTCATCGCACCCTCTCATTCTGCTACTATCAGCAGAAGGTTGATAGCACTCAGTCGTCACCGGTCTAAAGACCACATGTCATCAATAGACTTAGACTCGCGTGGAGGCATGAGACAGAAAACGTGTGAGAACTATGTTATCCCACCGCTTGACGATCCATCTTGATGAAGACTTCCACTGTTTTGTGGTAAGCGGAAGTCGCCATGTAGGATTTAAAAATGGCGTTATTTATCAATTACAGATCACCCCCTTTCAAAGCACAACCATATTAATGGTGCGACCTTCCTTTTTTCTGGCAACCGGAAATCTCCATCTTGGATTTCAAAATGGTGGTAATCAACAATTACCGATGCCTGCTGACCACCCCCTTTCAAATGACACCCATATTTATGATGGTTTTCTCTGTTTTGTGGTATTCGGAAGTTGCCATCTGGATTTCAAATGGATTTCAATTTCCGATGTGTACCGACCACTCCCTTTCAACTGACACCCACAGTGATGCTGCTTCTTTCTATTTTCTAGTAGCCGGAAGTCGACATCTTGAATTTAAAAATGGCGTTAATAATCAATTTCCAATGTTTACTAACCCCCTCCTTTCAAATGACAGCCATATTGAAGTTGGTATTTACTGTTTTGTGGTAACCGTAAGTCGCCATAGTGAATTTCGAAATGGCGTTTTTCATCAATTACAGATGTCTGTTGATCACCCCCATTCAAATGACAAGCACATTGATGCTGCTTCTTTTAATATTCTGGCACCCGGAAGTCGCCATCTTGGATTTCAAAACGGCGTTATTCACCAATTTTTGATGTCTACCGACAACTCCGTGTCAAATCACACCCATTACGCGAAATACGCTGTGTTACATAGTGATACATTCCGAGTCCCTGCTCGACCGGAATGACATTAATTGACTGATCAGCTCCATTCAGGTTCTGTAAAGAACATCTGATCAACCAAGTAAACAACCAGGGCCGGCGAAAAGCGTGGGTAGTGCTACCCACTCGAAAATAACCGAGTGGGTAATTACCCACTCGAAATTTTGAACCATTTCAAAAAATTTAGATGTGCAACGCATATATCTCGCACAACACACATTTGAAAACATCGATGTACCACAATTCCTTTTGCATAAACAAACGTGACTTAATGTGAATGTAATCTAAGCGTGTGTATTGCGAAAAGGGAAAAAAATCCTTACTAATGGCCCCTCACCCTATGCTTTCTACCCACTCGGGCGTAAAGTGTTTCGCCGCCCCTGTAAACAACGATCGTACCAACTGACATTCCAGAAGTGCTGGGGCTCGGAAAGTACCGCTATGTAACACAGAGCATTTTGCTTGATATTGAAGCTGCTTTCTATATTCTGTATACCGGAAGTCGTCACCTTGAATTTCAAAATAGTGTTAATCATCAATTTTCGGTGTCTACTGACCACCCCTTTCAAATGACCCATATTGATGATGGTCTCCCCTGTTTTATGGTGACTGTAAGTCACCATCTTGGCTTTCACTGCGGTGTCAATAGACAATTTCCGTTCACTACTGATCGATACCAATTCAATATCTTACGATCTCTACGATGTCGAAACATTTATTGAAATTTTATTACCCACAGGTCCAAATTAGAACTATTCCCAACGCCTGTTATGAACCTATGTATTAATTTCATTCGCAAACACGGGTCAATATTCTGTACCTTTATTGCTCTCAAAAAATTGTCGCACCATTTTTGCACTACATAAAATTTGATCCGCTTTTGCCTGAGGTTGTGATAAAACACCATTTTTGATCTAACATAATATTTTAACCGACTTTTGCTCTGAACAAAATGTTAACCCACTCCTACTCTGAAACTCTCATATACACTTCATATCTGACGATGCTCTTTGTCATCACGAACGGGAAACGCGTTAGTTACCCTTTCAAACGAAATGTCAAAGAAAGCTACGTCATCACCTACCTTCTTGTCTTCTCTGATGACCCCTTTCTTCTAATTCCCCATTTCTTTTTACTCTGATAACACAACTATTGGAGTGCCTAGACGTTGTAGGAAGAGTTGCATCATTTACTTTACTATTTTGCTAAACTTTCTTAACAAAGAGTAGTTTTCTTCCATTTCTGCCTAAGAGCGATTAGATCTCTCCTTAGGGAGTCACTTAGTTTTACACTATGCTCTTTTTCTCCCAATATAGAGATAAATTTGGGTAAAAACTATTCTTTCTACACTAATTTTAAGAAGCTTAAGGGGCTTAAAACCAATAGCTAAATTAGTTATGGAAGTCATGTTTGGACTTCGTCTCATCAGAATCCAACAGTAACTTAATGACAGGACCTAAATAGCGCCGGATTGACTTGCATTGGTCTGTCAAGCCAAACCGATTTCATTATTTCCCATCAGCTTAATCTGAACTTCTTTTCCTGCGAGGGTTTGCTCAATTTTAGTTTTTGAAGCTAGCGTCAATCCGGCACTGGCTTAGTCCTGACACTAAGTTACTGTCAGATTCTGATGAGACGAAGTCTAAACTTAAGTTCCATAACTAATTTACCTAATTTTTATCGTGGCGGTATTTATATAAGTGACAAGCTGAGAATTCATACAGTTTCCTGTAATATTTTTAAAGTACTATTTAACAGATAAATTCCCCACATTTAACGCATCATGCCTTACTGGAACAGTGGGTAGTTGTGTGGCCAAGCTGTTTACAATAATGAGACTTTATTGAACGAGAGAGAGAAACAAAAAAATAAACAGAGGACTATAAATATATAAATTAAAATTAATCAGCACAGAGAGTCGGTTGGGTCACAATTCTATTGTTACTAAATGTTTGAATCCCTTATCTAACGGTCTTTGAAATGATATTCTTCATACATTAATAAATCCTCGCCATGAAACTCGATTCGGGGACTACACCATCAACCTAAACGCTTCTTGAAGGAACAAAAACCCGATACTCACGCGTACAAAGCTCAAAGTATGACAGTGATTAGCGTCGTCGACCTCTTGACAGACCTCGCATTCTTTGAATGTGTTCAATATGTTAATTTCTTGTAGCATCCTTCCGAAGTTGGTCACCCTAGCTGTAAATTTCTGCCAGAGACCATCGGTGAAATTGTTTTCTAAAGTATAACTATTATTCCTGTACATCATCTACATACTTTTAATAATGTTCCACCATCTGTTGTTGGTCCGAAGTTGTTCTCGTTGAGTTTGGAGTTCGTACCTTAACTCATCTCCCACCTGATGGAAGAGGCAAAAACCGAACATCACTTATTCCGCAGTGCAAAAGTTTTTTTTGTATCTTTCGTCTTACCCCGGTTTCAGTTCTCCCCATATGCCACCGCGACTAGCAAATGATTGTGCCATCCGAAGCAACGACGACGACGACGACGAAGGGGACCATGACGATAATCGCCAGAACATGATCCAATATGGCACGCATTTGGCCGGTGCTTCTTCCCGCGAGGGTCTTAACGATGATGAGCTCCAAATATTGATTGCGGCCATCAAAGGATTATTACTACCATGTCGATTGAGGCCGTCGAAGGTGCAATATTGTTGTAGGAACTCGGGGATTATCTCTCGCTGACCGGAGGTAATCACCGGATGTTATCATATCATATCTGGAGCGTATCTCTCAGTCGGCGACCTAAGGACAAGTAATTGACGACCGAAAATAAAACGAAAACATCGATCGCTTTCCAGGAAATGACCTGTTTAATCAAAATTCAGAATACGCTCGGTGATGAATATTGCAATCGATTTCGGTTCCTGCACCGCTGGGACACCCCCGGCGCGACCGGCCAGCGACCGTAGGTTATTAATATTAATCTCGCGCGTCCAGCCAACGGAATGAGACGAGGGCGCAAAATTCCCAAATGTGGTAATAAATCTAATAATTTTTCGAACCAAACAAAACCCGCACGAGCGAAGACATCTCCGTTGCTGACTGACACTGGCCTCCGAGGCGAGCAATAGTTTTTTTCGTTGTTGTTGTTGTTGTTTTGGCACAGCGGCAGCATCATCATTTTTGGAACATCATTCCAACCCAACAGATTCCTGGGTAAGTGAAAGAGGAGGGTGCGAAGTAATCGATAGCCCACCGCACAGGCTGGATGGACGCTACAGAAGATCGAAGAATCGGTTCGATCCCCCGGGAGTGAGTTATGTCTGTCTATGTCGAGGGTCATTTGTCAAATTCTGTCACTTCGATAAATTTTAGTCACGAATCGATCTGCGCACCACCCTCCGAGATAGAGAGGAATCCTTTTCGGGTGGGATGCTGATTTGATGGCTCGTGCGCGATGGCTGTGCAAGAATCGAGCAAACTGGTGGGAAAAAAGTGTGGCTGATTGAGAATTGACCAAAACCGAACCCGAAAACGACTGTCGGTTCTATGTCCCGGTGTAATGATGAACCTAGAATAATGATAATAATAGAAGGAACTGCCGGCTGGTCATACCTTTTCTACAGCAACTACGGTCTGATTTGGGGAGAAAATAAATCGTCGGGCACTTGAAGCATGTGTGTGAATCAAAAATTTATGAACCCTCCTGATGGGTTGCCATAAATTATGAGACGCTTTCTGGGCACGAGATTTCCATCTATTTGCTTGGTGGATAAATTGCTTTCCGAAGTGATTACGTAATCACATTCTTTGTTCCTTAAGGAATTAGGTAGTGAGGAAGAAATGGAGAAATTGGTAAAATTGGAAGAACTCTATTTTGTTTGTTTACGTATCAAAATTAATGACAGGTGGTATTCAATTGGGTGTTAAGACAGGGTATACTGTCCAAAATACCCAAAAGGAAAACAATAATTGTGTTTACAACTTAATAATTAATCACGGATGACAGTCTGTGACCAGCTACTGACGAAGAATATCACGATAAACAAAGTAAAAGGAGAAAATAGTTTGGCAATAAATAGTTACCTGGCGCGTATAGCTGAGAAAATAAAAAGAGAAAAAATTCGTTTTAAATACATCAAGAGGAATTTATAGAATTGAACATACACGTATTTCGTCGCCTTCTTACCTTACCTTCTTGTTCGGTGTCTGAGCATTTTTCAGTGAACTGACATTAAAGAAGTCGGCAAGAAGTTCCAATAGAAAGCTATTCCATTATTCTAGTTCTTGTTAGAAAAATCGATAACCTAACATCAACACTTGTATGGTTCGCTCACTTGTGCGATAATGAAAGTGTTGCTGAAAGATAAAATTGCCAATTGCAATGATCCCCATATTCAGTTCCACCATATACGGAACATGTTACTGGTACAATTCAGAAATATACTCGAAGTAGATAAATATAACAATTTCAATAATAGATCACACTTAGTTGAATATTTCATAAAGATACAAATACAAATATCTGACATGATCTCCGGGTTCATCCGATGGGACAATACCGCATATCGATGTCGCAGTTGCGGAGAAGTGGTTGATGTTAGCGAAGATTGATTCTTGGAGGTTTTTTTCGCCCGGCATTCAAAACGGTGTTTGCGTGGTGAGAATATGGTTCCACGATATTCTTTCCTTCGTAGTCAACCTTCCATGCTCCGCCAAAGCTATGCACCTACGGAAAGCATACTGCCGTGTGACAACTGTTTGAACCGTCTGCACAAGCCCCCTAGATGGAAACATCAATAGAAACTAAAGCAAATACACAGATTTCAAGACTTAACGTAAATTAGCAATCCATCGTCCAATATTTGAATGGCAGAAGTTCACTTTTTACGTTTCTTGAAAACAAAATTTACAATCGCTCAAATTTTGAATTTCTTTTCGGGGAATCAGGAATCAGTAGCGACTGGCTAAAATGGCGTGTTCCTCATGTTGATCGGAGATTTGTGTCTTGCCATGATCTGCTTTTTCATCATTTCCCTGATTGGGGAAGTGGTAAGAAAAATAACGACACAGAATAATTACAACAGAGAATTCTGTACTCCCGAAAGAATGCTGAACGATCTGTAGGTGGTACAGCAGCAGAAATCATACTTCCAACCCCCGGAAGGATTTTTTTTCAAACAGTGAACAGATATATCAACACCCCGAGGGGATATTCAGATAGCAGAAAGACAACACCCCTAAAAAATTCAGCTCTCAGTACATAGGTTCATCTAAGTGTGGAGAACCGGATGCGCAATTGCATTACTGCTGGGTAGTTACATATCGAATTATATGAAGTTCTGTAATCGGTTTCACAAAGATCACACGAATAATACTCAGCACGCTGAATAGTAGCCATGTATTAATTAAGCTAGCAATGCAATGTCTAGTCAGTGCCCTAACTAGAATACAGCAATTGTGCTTGGAAAAATGCAGCAAACTCTGACATTTTTGGACTCACATCCAACAGAAAAGTCTTTGTTTAAACGCAAGTTCGCAAGCTCCGCCAAATGGTTGGCATTCACAGTTGTTTCCGAGCCTTTCAACGGAGCAGATCGTTATACTTCACAGTGGTGTTCGGTGTGTAAGTTTCAGTGAGTGAAGGTCAGCCTTTGTTCGTTTGTTGGCTGCCGTTCTGCTGGTGCCGGTGGCAAGTCCAGCGTATTGTTTTCGCTGGTGCGGAACAATCGACGTTACTGCAGATAAGTTTTGTCTGTTTTTTCTTCTCGTTTGCTTTCTTTCCTTTTCTCTTTTTTTTTTTATTTTACCTTTCAATCTAATAATAAGACACATTCCCGTATATACAACGCTCTGCCCTCGTGCTTAAATGGCCGAGGGCGAAATACCATCTGATATTTATTTATTTATTCTTATTTTTCATCTGACCTATGTTGGTCTACATGAAATGTAGTTGAATGGGAAAAGCCCATTTCAGGATATACTTCAGAAGCAATCCTCAAATGGGCGTAAAAACCCATTATCTTTTCATATATTCACACCTGATTACAATGGATTCACACTACAATAAAATATAATAACATAGTACACAGCATTACATAAATAAAAAATACAAATATTACAAAAAATGAATCTTAAAATCTAAGTCAACCTTCTTAGTCTATTTTTGAAAACATCACAAGCGGACAAGATACAGAAAAGTCAAAATGGCCATAAACACTATTAAAAACATTACACATCGCCCTAATGGGTTCGTTTTGACCGTACTCGGTAGGTTGAAACTCGAGTCTTAAAAAGTTATGCGATCTGAGACTTCTCGGGGGCACATTGACATTTATTTGTGCGAGAATATCTGGAGCATCTATTTGGCCAGTTAATATCTTCCCAACAAATACTGCTCTAAATGTGTTCCGCCTTTTGGCTAGGGTTTCCATATCGAGCAGACGCCTGTGCTGTAACATGAGAGTAATGATTTCTGAATGTCAGTTGTGAGTCCAGAAGTACACCGAGGTCTCTGACAACTGTCATTCTCTCTAGCGATTCCCCGGAAATGGTGTAGTTCCACAGTATTGGATTTTTTCTACGTGTAAAAGATATGATGGAGCATTTGGACACGCTGAGAGCCAGCAAGTTGCGATTACACCAACAACAAAAAGCATCTAAGTGTTTCTGTAGTTCCTTGCAATCTTCTAATGACCGCACAATAAGAAATAGTTTGAGATCATCGGCATATATAAGTCTACACCCAGGAGGTATAACAAAACAAACGTCATTGAAAAACAACGAGAAAAGCAACGGTCCTAGATTTCTCCCTTGAGGCACTCCCGACAAGTTGATGAAACTGTATGACTCGTTATTTCCTAATTTTACACACAGAGAACGATTTACGAGATATGATTTAAGCCACCCTATAAAATAATCCGAAGCGCCCAGCCGCTTCATCTTTGCCAGTAGAAGAGAGTGATCTACACGATCGAATGCAGCCTTGAGATCCGTGTATACAGTATCGACCTGAGATCCAAGTTCAATATTTTTAATACAGAGCGAAGTGAATTGGGCTAGATTAGTAGTTGTCGATCTACCAGGAAAAAAGCCATGTTGGTCCTTCGATATGTATGCTCTGGTCTCGCGAAACAGCACATTTCCTACTAATATTTCAAATAACTTTGAGCCAGCGCAGAGTGAAGTTATGCCACGATAGTTCGCAACATTTTGCTTATCACCTTTTTTAAAAACCGGAAACATAACTGATTTTTTCCAACAGACGGGGAACGTTGATTGCGACAGCGATTGGTTATAAATTAGTCTTAAAGGCGTACATAAAGCGTTTGCGCATCTTTTGATTATAATGGAAGGAATACCATCTGGTCCTGCCGATGTTGAAGACTTTAGCTTTCTCATAGCAGTTAGAATATCTTCGTCAGTAAATTGAATAATGCCTAAGTTAATTACATCATGAGGGACATCCTGAAGACTATATTCTATCTGAGTGGAGTTGGCCGAGACTTTTTTAAACACACTTGAGAAATGCTGCGCAAATAGGTCACAGATGCCGCTTGGGGTACTTGATGTTTCATTTGCAAGGAACATACTGGAAGGAAGCCCATTTTCTTTACGTTTCCCGTTAACGAAAGACCAAAACTGCTTTGGATTTTGTTTCAGGTTCGATTGGGTTTGTGCGACGTGTCTTGAATAGAGAAAGCGATTATATGCCTTGTAACTGTTGCTGGCTTCAATAAACTCTCGTTTTGTGAGGGGGTTTCGTCGGCTGGTGTAATGCCGAAGTGCAGCTGCTCGCAGTCTTTTCAGTTTACGTAATTGACGATTGGACCACGCTGGTTTTGGTCGGGGACGTGGTGCGGGAACATGTAATTTGAAAAGTTGTTTTAGGACCAGTGAAAGTTTTTCTACGGCAACATCCAAATCGATCGCAGAATTTAGCAAAGTCTCCCAATCGATTGCCTGCAGTGAGTTGTGGAGCCTATTGAAATCAGTTTTTGAAAAATTGAACTCCCTGACATCTAGCATTTCGTCATAAACAACTAACTGGGGACAGATCTGCGTTACTAGAAGAGGAGGATGGTGTGCGTCACAAGCAACTAACGGCTCAAGGGCTTCTGAGACGGTGCAGTTAATAGAAGCTTCTTCATTTACGAAAAGGAGGTCCAGGGTTCGATTTCGTCTGTTATTTACTGTACACATTTGCAGCATGTTCAATACAGACATTCCGTCCAGTAAGGCAATACTCGCTCTAGAGAAGGTTGATTCAGAAGGGTCTGGGAAGGCATAGCCGGAGGAGGTACTTTTCCATAGAAGTCCAGATTGATTATAATCACCAAACAGTAGATGAGCCGTGTTGGGTTGAATGGAAGTTGCGATGTCAAGTGCTGAGTCTATGTGCTTCTGAATAATATCACTATCACATGCGGAGTCGGGGGGAATATACACTATGCCAACACAAATATTAGTATCGCGACCGCGAATATCTACCCATAGTTGTTCGAGATCGGTTCTAGCATTTTTTTGTTTAGACGAGAGCCGGTTGGACACTGCGATAAGCACACCGCCACCGCGTTTTTTCCCTGTACTGTCTGGATCGCGATCGTTACGGTAAGCCATGTACTTTGAGCCGAATAACTGGAGTGAATTGATTTGATCATTCAGCCACGTTTCGGTTAAAACAATAACATCATATTCGGCGTCTGAAACAGCTATGAACAACTCGTCAATTTTGGTGCGTAGTCCTCTTACGTTCTGATAGTAGATACTAAGATGTTCCTGCAAGTAATGTCCTGACGGTTGAGCGGTAGAAAGATGAGCGGCGATGACGTCCACCTGTAATGCGGGTGGGTTTTCAACGGGATCAGCATCTGTATGTCCTACTTCGGAAGAACATATACATTCATTATATTTACCTGACAGGGAAAGTTGGCTACCATAATATAAAAGTTCCGTGGAGAGCAGAACGTCGTTGATGGAATCTGGCTGATTGCACCCGTCGGAATGCTGCAATTGTGGATCTAGTTTAAGGTGCGCAGTATCTTGAGTAGCTTCGGGAGGACATATACCCTCCTTAGCTTTACCTGACCGGCAAAGGTCGCTGTCATAACATTCAAGTTCCGTAGAAACCAAAAGAACGTCGTTGATGGAATCTGGCTGATTGTACCCGTCGGAATGCTGCAATTGTGGAAGTCCCTGATTCCTCTAACACGCGCATTGCCCCCCGTATAAAACAGTACCCTCTAGATTCCACTGGGCCAGTGTAGTCTACTTTCGGAGCGGGGAGAAACCGGTTGATGTATTGAAACTTTCTTGGGATCTGACTGCTAATTACCCGGCCGTAGCTCAGATAACACGTGTTCGGGCTAACAAGATACGTGTTCTAGTGAATGACCTCGGCCAGGCAAACGCGATTGCTTGCTGTGAGCGTTTTACGCGGGAATTTAAAGCGTACGTGCCTTGTGTGGTCGTAGAAATCGATGGGGTTGTGTCCGAACCGGGCCTGAAATGCGAAGAACTGTTGGAGCACGGGGTTGGCTGCTTTAAGGACCCCTCACTTCAACAGATTAAGATCTTAGAATGCAAACAATTGTATACCGCAAACACCGAGGGAGGTAGGACTACCTACTCTCAATCAGGCTCGATTCGGGTGACATTCGCCGGGTCCTCTCTTCCCAACTACATCCTCCTTGACAAAGTTCGCCTACCTGTTCGCCTGTTTGTACCGCGGGTCATGAGCTGCAGTAATTGCAAGCAGTTGGGCCACACAGCCACCTATTGTGGAAATAAAAAAAACGATGCGGTAAATGTGAGGGAGAGCGTGAGGATGACTCTTGCGGCAAATAAACTGAAAAGTGTATTTACTGCGGGGGCCCTTCGCATGATCTTCAGTCATGCCCGGCGTACAAGCAGCGCGAGGATAAAATCAGGCGCTCCCTTAAGGATCGCTCGAGGCACTCTTACGCAGAAATGCTAAAGAATGCTTCGCCATCTGTCCCTTTCTAAAATTCCTTTGCTCTTTTGGCTCGTGGTGAGCAAGAATCTGACGATCCACAAGAGGGAACATCTTTTGTTAACCCTGGCGAATCTAGGAAGAGGAGAAAGCTAGCCTCCCCTAGACTGCCTCGTAAGGGTGCCAAAGTGTCCTCCTCAGAGAGTGCGCCAACTACATTTAATAAATCCAACGGAAGTGGTGCCCAAAAGCCGAAGCAAGTTGCTCCAGGACTTGGAAATTTTAATTCTAACAAGGAGTATCCACCACTTCCAGGTACACCAAAAATGCCAAGTGTCCCCTTTTTTCAAACAGACACTCAATCCAGTAATGGACTAATGAAATTTTCTGACATAGTGGACCAAATTTTCACAGCTTTCAATGTTACTGATCCTCTTAAAAGCATGCTAATTCGTTTTCTCCCTATAGTGCAAACATTTTTGAAGCAGTTGACTACTAAATGGCCCTCCTTGCAGCGATCGTATCCTTGGATGGCTAAGTCATCGAACGAGGTTACCGATTTGATCACTGTTCTACAGTGGAACAGCAGAAGTATCCTCCCGAAAATCGATTCCTTCAAATTTTTACTAAAAAGTTTAAAATGTGATGTTTTCGCATTATGTGAAACTTGGTTAACTTCCGATATAAATCTCAACTTCCACGACTTTAATATAATTCGTCTGGATCGAGAAAACCCCTATGGAGGAGTACTTTTGGGGATTAAAAGTTACTATTCTTTCAATCGAATTAACCTCTCTTCGCTTGTCAAGTTATAATCAAAGGTACCTTTGCATTGCATCCATCTACATTCCTCCTAGAGCCTCGGTAGGGCACCGAACGCTTTGTAATATCACGGAATCCTTACCGGCACCCCGGCTAGTTCTAGGAGACTTTAACTCGCACGGTGCGGTATGGGGTTTGTCTTCACGATGATAATAGATCAACATTAATCCAAGATCTTTGCGACAATTTCAACATGACCATCTTAAACACGGGAGAAATGACGCGGATTCCTACACCACCAGCACGCGCAACCGCGTTGGATTTATCACTATGCTCGACATCGCTACAGTTAGATTGCATGTGGAAGGTGATTCCTGATTCCCATGGTAGCGATCATTTGTCTATCGTAATTTCAATAGCTAACGGTTCAAGACCATCGGAAACAATTAATGTCTCGTACGACCTCACCAGGAACATTGACTGGAAGAGTTACGCGACAGCGATATCCGTTAAAATCGAATCCACTCAAGAGCTTCCTCCGGAGGAAGAGTACAAGTTTTTGGCTGGCTTGATTCTCAACAGTGCGAATCAAGCTCAGCCTAAACCAGTACCCAGCGCGAATACCCATGAACGATCTCCCACACTGTGGTGGGACAAAGAATACTCAGAGCTGTACGCGGAGAAGTCCACTGCATATAAGGCCTTCCGGGACGATGGGTTACCCGCTAGCTATCAGCAGTACGCGTCGCTAGAAAGGCGAATGAAGAGTCTAATGAAAGCCAAAAAACGCAGTTATTGGCGCCGGTTCGTCGACGGGTTAACGAGAGAAACAGCGATGAGCACTCTTTGAGGTACGACTCCACGTATGCGTAACCGAAACAGTACCAACGAGAACATTTATAATATTCCACATTCAAACCGCTGGATATTCGCTTTCGTCAAGAAGATCTGTCCGGACTCTGTCCCGGTACAGAAAACGTGCTGCGCCGCGTCCCCTCACGATACCGCGAACGAAACACCTTTTTCGATGGTGGAGTTCTCACTTGCTCTCTTGTCATGCAACAATAACGCCCCAGTGTTAGACAGAATCAAATTCAACTTGCTGAAGAATCTGCCTGACACTGCAAAAAGGCGCTTGCTGAACTTATTTAACAAGTTTCTTGAGGGTAACATTGTCCCACATGACTGGAGGCAACTGAAGTCGACTGTGACAAAATGTTTTACACTGACGGATCAAATCTCGATGGGTCCACTGGCTTCGGTATCTTCAGTTTACGTCGCAGAGTTAGCTGCAATTCAGTACACCCTTGGGATCATCGACACTCTGCCCACAGATCACTACTTCATCATTTAGGACAGCCTCAGCTCTATCGAGGCTCTTCGTGCGGTGAAGCCTAAAAAGCAATTCCCGTATTTTCTGGGGAAGATACGGGAGTCCTTGTGTACGTTATCTGAAAAATCTTATCAGATTACCTTTGTTTGGGTCCCCTCTCATTGCTCTACCCGGGCAATGAAAAGGTCGACTCTTTAGCAATTAGCGCATTAGAATGTGACATCTATGAAAGACCAATTTGCTTCAACGAATTTTTCAGCATCTGTCGTCAGAGGACACTCAACAGTTGGCAAACCTGGTGGAACAATGGGGAACTTGGACGATGGTTACATTCCATTATCCCGAAGGTATCAACGAAGCCATGGTTCAGGGGGATGGATGTGGGTCGGGACTTCATTCGTGTAATCATGTCTAACCACTACACGTTGCATGCACATTTGCGGCGCATTGGGCTTGCGGAGAGTAGTCTGTGCGCTTGTGACGAGGGTTATCACGACATCGAGCACGTTGTCCGGGTTTGTGCCGAGTATTGTGACGCCAGGTCTCTGTTAAAGGATTTCCTTCGGGCCCGAGGTAGACCACCCAATGTCCCAGTCCGGGATATGCTAGCAAATCGCGATCTTCCCTGTATGTCCCTTATTTACAATTTCATTAAAACGAAAAATATCCCAATTTAGCCCCTCTCTTTTATTTCTTGTTTTTAGAAATTTCCTCTTGCCTTGCGGAACCGATCAGCTCCAGAGTGCCACTATGAAACCACCGTCACCCTTACCACTACGCCTGCATAGAAGAAAACTGAAGCGAGAGCGACTCGATGTCCGATGACTTTTGAAGGATTCCGCGGGTCCGAAGAATACCATCCGCCAATCCGGTATTCGACGACTTACTAGACTGAGGCGCTAATTTGTTTCGCTGATCTCCTGTTTGGGCGAAAGTTGCAAGTTTTGCTCTTCTTTCCCTGACACCATACGCCTTCTCTACCCTGTCCTTGATACAACTGCTGCTACACTGATGTGCAAATAAGCCCCCCCCCCCTCTGAATATCTTGACCAAGCATAAGTCTTCGTTAAAAAATCAAATTTGTATTCTGTATTCCTAGTTTTAAGATAGCTGTAATTTTTACTTTTTATTGAAACTCTTGTCCTCCATCTTGTAAATAGAATTGTATTCCTAGTTTTAAGATATCTGTGAAATTTCTCATAAATATTTGTTCCCCCTTTTGTGTACCGAACTATATTGTTAGTTTAAAGATAACTCTAAAATATTTCGTAAAAAACTGTTACTCCTCGTCTTGTATATCAATCTGAATCCCTTGTTTTAAAATTTTTCATAAAAAAATCTTTTGGCCCTCTCTTGTATATTGAATCTTATTTCTAGTCTTAAGATAGCTGTAAACTTTCTCTTCTTTTGTAAAAAAAATATTTCAGCATTGTAACCTCCTAGTTTTAAGATATCCAAAATGTAAAAACAAAAGAATTTGGCACCGCCAAGCTAACGCATTTGGGCCTATCAAATAAACGAAATGAACAAAAAAAACTCTTTGACATTTCCCCGAGTCCCACTAAGCAACGGATATTCTCATGACATTCGGCGCCGACTTTCATTCATTCATTCAGGGCATCAATAAAGAGAAAACGAATGGAAACGATGGATTCGGCTTCATTTTCGTAACAAAAGTTGAGCAATATAAATTGTGCATATTAAAAATTAAAATAATTATTCCAGTGACAAAAGTGACACGCGAAAGTAGAAGCCGACCGACCGACAACCCTGCACTGAGAGAGTCCGATTGTGCGCGCGGTGGCCCCCTAGTCGACCAGTTGACCCAATCCAGCTTGTCAGTACCGTCTTTACGCATGGGCACACTGGACCCAGACCAGGGGCCTCGGGATTTTAGGGCCTCGCGATGAGGATAGTCGCATAAAATCATACTGACTACAGTACCGGCGCCATGAAAACTTCAAAAGAAAAAAGCGGCCCAATCTTTAATTTTTTCAAAAAATATTTCGTTGACCATTATTGGATCAATATACCGATCACAAGTAGAATATTTTCGAGCTGCTGATTGGTCTTTTGGTAGAAGTCTAGTCTAGTCTACGCATACACAGCCAAGACATGTAGGGATCTTGGAAAATTGTAGACGTTCGCCTACAATTTTTCACGTCAATATTAATGTTTGAGGCACATATGGTATGTGACACTAGGGCATAGCAAATTTTTTTTTTTAATTCTCGAAGGCCCACTCTCTAATATTGTGACAAATGTCTAAGTAAGCTCAGATACCAAAATATGTATGATTAGCATCACGGAGCAGAAAAATTATTACAAATAGAGGATTTTGGGGCTCAAATCACCCAGTACCCCACTTTTCAGTATTTTTCAAGAAACAGAAATATCTCCATTCAAAGTTATAATAGGTTAGGTATAAATTGTAATTTTCTGATTGCTACTTCAAAAGTTATAGCATTTAATATATTTTTACTCCATATTTTCCCATAGCACCAATTTGGAGAATATCAAGCGAAGTGGGCGGCGGTCTAGAATTGTCCAAGTGATGTGAAATTTGGCATCTGAGCGGGTGTACCCAAATACGTTAGGCATAGTGGACGTTAGGAATAACTTATGATATTGAAGTTTAATTGTAAAGCGGCCCTTACAAGTTCAATATATTTGTCAATACGAGTATTGTCGATATTGATTCAATATGTCAATCCCATTTGAAACTCTCCCTATTGAAAACTTTCCATATTGAAAATTTTCTAGGAGATTTGTATTGAGCACCGGAAGGTAAATATTGAGCTGCCTCCAGCAAGGGTTTTCAAAACGGGTTTTTCTTTTTGTTTCTTAAACCCCATGAACGCTACAAACAATTTGAGAACGAAAGGGTTAACTTAGATTAGATCCTACATACATGCATGGTGTAATTGTCCAAAAAGAAAATATATAACCTTGAAGAACAACTCATGAAAGAAAGAATGATGCATTTTATTATTCATTCAACGAATATACGAATATTGCTGCTATATTGATTATCTCTCATATTATTAAGGTCAATGATTATATTCTCGAGGCCATCAAAACTAGAGCTACGGAAACTGTCTGCTACGAGGGAGAGTTTTTTCGTGTACTGTGACGAGTTACCGAAACGAAAAAGATATCGTCATTCGTCGCAAACATAATATCCGTGACCAAATGCTGATGCTGTACATAACTCTGCAAGTTTCCATTGGTGCCAAAACTTAATGTTTGTTCATTGTTTTGCTATTTTAAATATTTGGATACAACTGTATTGGTAATACATCTAAGAGGCTTGAAATGTGCTTGTACCAAATCTGTTCACTTAAATGAATGAATACTTTCTTCATTTCGTCTACGGAAAAAATAGAGAAAAACTCTACACTCACAAGGAATAAATATCTAGCTTGCTATTTTGCATTTTGGAATCTCTTTTTTCTAACCCGCAAAACAATCATAAAGTTTAAATCACTATAATGGCGAAAGCCTTACGATTATTTTTTTACTTTTGTGAATTATGCCTATCGTCCATTGTGCCTAACGTCCATTAGGCCTAATGTACTTATGCCTAACGTATTTATGCCAAACGTCGCGCACTCATCTGAGCTTACTTTGACATTTGTCACAATATGACAGGGAGGCCTTTCAGAATCAAATAAAAAAAATTTGCGATGCCCTAATGTAACACAATCACTAAAGCGGGCAGGCCAGCTGTGCAGCGTACAAAATGAATACGATTCAAAATTATTCGGCAATCAAATTATTCATTTAATGAAAATGAAATTTTTCTAACCCGAAAAGGCGAATGACTTTAAGGTTAAAACCTCTATAATCGAAATAAAAAATAACATTTTGAACCTTGAATATGGAAGAAACGAGGACAACTGTACCGACCGTTTCAATTTTATGGGGGTTTGATAAATCGTTGGCAGTGACTTGGCTAGGAGCAGCGGATCCAGGAGAGGGTCCCCGAGTTTTTTTAACTTCTTAAGAAATTTTAAAATTGTTTCTATTTTAAATTCGTTCTGAATTCAAAATCATTCGAAACCAGATTCGACCACCAAAACTGATTTTAATTAAATGGGGGTATTACATATTACATATTGTACAATGAACATTTCAAAATCGAAATTTCGGACCCCCTCCGAAATTTTTTTCTGCATCCACTCCTGGCTAAGAGGGGTACTGTTACTCTATTGGTCCTTTCCTGGGATGGGGCAGAGGTATTTAACCCTGTCCAGGCTAATGAGCCTAGATTATAGCGCCTTTACTCGCTCTCAAATTTACCGTGCCGTGATAGATAGGAATATTAGCAACAATTACACAATTCCGAGGATTGGGAAGCCAGTGTAAATATTATTATCTTCTGATTAGTGACAGGCGGTCTACATACGCTAATCCATGACACTGTTCGTATGATTCCCTGGTGCACCCTCCCTTCCCAGTACAATCATTTATAAAATAATACAATGTGTAATACGTGATACATACGAAATTGTTATATAATCTTAAATATTTAATACTTGTGGTGGGTGTAACAATAATTTAATATTTGCTGAATGTTCTATTTACTTAGTTTGTCCTATTTCCACTTACAAAAATAATAATAAATAATTTATGTTAAGTGTTATGAAAACTAAAAGGCGTACTAGGTGAATGTTCAAATTAACTGTGATTAAACATTACCAGAAAATATAATATATTGAGTCGTTTGAAAATGATTTTAAAATTAGTTCTCAAAATTTAATGTTAAATCTATTTCACCACATATTGATTTCTGTTAATCAATTTTGCAATATAATGCCAGAAGAAATATTACCGGGAATATTCAGCATCCTATTAAGGACTACCATGGACAAAGCTATCTCTAACGGTATTCTTTTCCTAAGCTAATAAGTTATTAGACTCATCCGCTTTTTCAACGTACACTACGTCACATATATTTTTACAAATATAAAAAGTAAACATATACTTAACGAAAAGTGTTCAGGTTAATCTTGAAGGGCATGTAGCAGACAAGTAAAAGTCGTCTTCCTCCGGTTAACCGATGCCTGATGAAAGATTTCTTCTTGAAAAATTGCCAATTGATTGCTCATGCCGGTCGCCGTCAACGGGATTATTTAGTCACTCGTTATTCCTTATCCTGCAGCAAGAAATGCGAGACTTGAACAAGGACCATCCTGATTCTAAATCATCTGAAAGGGAGTCGCCAACATAGTATTGATTGATTTCAAAGCCTGCTGTTCGCGAAGCGGAATGTTTATTGATAGACAAAATATGGCTTCTCTGAAGCCACATTATATCCAGTTTCATCATATCAGGAACGTGGTACCCGATCAGAATGAAATAACAAGATTACAACAGAACACAATTTTTGTAACATATTGTGTTATAAATTAGGTCTCGTTAGTAGTTAAAATAACAGAAATGTATAACAAGTAATAATGCGAGATATAATTTTGAAATATTTCTGTTATGTGTTTCTGATCGGGTACTGTTCACATTCAGTATGTTAAGAATAACACTTTTGCAAGACCCGCAGTTTAAAAATAGACATAAAAAAATGATAGATTCGTTTAAAGAAAAAAAATCGTAACCAATATATAATTTTAACGGTTGAAATCGTAACCAATATATAATTTTAATGGTGCCCAATTGTGACTTGGTTTCTGTAGATTGTCATAGTGTTGTATCAGCCCTATTATAATGCATGGTCAATTCGGTACATGCACCTCTGATTTCAGTTAGCTCAGTCCAAGGTAAAACGCGTCAAACTGAGTGATATTGATGCAGTTTATATCATGTGTAATTTTAGTATATTAGTTATTTTTTAGTTTTCCAACTAAAGGTTGTTCAAGAAATTATTGCACTAGTTGAAAACGGGGTCAAAAAATAATTCGTCATTCAAATTAGAAAAAAGATTCAGTTTGTGATATGTAATACTTAAAAACCGTTTTGAATGGTTCTCATATACTTAAACACAGTAGAATCTGTAACATCTCTCCCAGCTATCTTCTACTTTCATTAAATTCTCATTTTATTTTTAGCCAAATCTGATTTTTAGCTGCTGCTTCGCTAAAATTCCGGACAGTTTGGAGTATTGTAGTCTCTTTTTCGAGAGGTGTTCTACTGTAGCTGTAGAGTTAGGTTCTCGGCGTATGGCAGTCTTTGGGTACCACATTTCTTTTGATGACTCTATACAATTCTCAAATTTGCATAAAGACACGGTACCAAATCGAGGTAGTTCACGTTTGTTAAGGCGCGCTTTATGGTAAGTTCCTTGCCCTGGTTCTTATTCCCGATTGTAGCACAAATCTGACCTCCTTTGCCGCAACTGCAAATTGCTTGCCGGATCAAAAAATTTTGGCAAATATCGAATTATTGTTTGTTTGTATTTTTCAATGAAATTAAATCTATCTCTCGCGGTAAACATAAATACACTCGAAACTGTGGTGTACACTGCCCCGAGTCGTTTCTAACTTCTTTTCATTTACATTTACATTTGCACGTTATTACATTTACAGAATATGAACGGTTTCTTTCGTCGACGACGAAACATTCGATCCTGCGACCAACGTCGAGGAAAGATGTTGTAGCTACTGCCGCTAGGGGGCGGTTTTGATTAGCGTTGCACCAAATCGAGCAATCATCGTGACTAGCAGATCGAGATGCCGTTTTCTACTCCACCGACATTGGAGAAACTTTGATACCGGAAGTGATGGCATAGAAACCTTAAGCGCGTATAAATCATTTCTTTTTATTCTTTTCCTTTCTAAATACTTAAAAAAATTATTAAAATATAAAATGAAAAAAGGACCTTATCTTATTCTTCATGTATAAGCTTGTTTGTTTAAAACCTTTACTGCCAGTGCCCTTTTCGCAAAATATTTTCAGTTGGTTCTGCAGTAAGGGAAGAGAGTCCGCAATTCTTTCGGATCCAATTGCACCCGCCGGGCAAAAATTAATAATTAGTTACATTTGTTGGGTTGAAATTAAAATAGTTGCGCAAGTACGTGATTTATTATTCATGGTTTCGAGAGCTTGTTCACGATTTTCGTAAATAGTTTATTTAATGAAATCGTTATTAAATATTTTTCTATTCCTATGAACAGATTTTTTCCGTGTATAGTTTAGGATTTCTAAATTTTTGAAATCTATATTAAACATTTTCTCATCGCGAAAATGAATGAAACAGTTAGAACCATCTCGGAAATTCCACGAGGCCCTATCTTATGTCTCACACTTCAAAATGGAATTTACTATGGCGTACTCATACTAGGTGTCTAAAAGGTTCTTGAAATGATGACAGAAAAGGTAGACATATCCTGATGATGGAGGCGTTCGATGCAATTCAAACTTGGATGCAAGGAGAGAAGTTTCAGATAGCCCACCATCCCACTGAGACGTCCAAAAATATGTTTCAAAATCGTTCAACACGGGTCCAACGATGGACGTTTGTTGAACGGTTATTTGGACGTTGTCCAAATTGGTTCAACGAACGTCCTTCATTGGACGATTTTGAAACCAACCGTTCTTAGAGGGATATAACAGAAGTTCTACTCGTCAGCACGACGAGGGCAGATAGAATGCCGTCAGCAGAACAGTATTACAAATACTGTCGGAGCACCAACGAAAATTGAAAAACGAACACCTACTTCAACTAGCCAAAGAATATGAGAATCTGAAACGCAGAATCAAACTTAATGCACGTCGATTCTAAATTTAGACAGGTCGCCTAAATTTGTTTTAATCCAAACTTTCCTTTTATAAGAAAGCTTTGCACAATGCCAGACGTTTAGTACACAGGCTAATAGCAAGACTTCGGATTTGCGTTCTCACCAGCAAACCATCACTTATGTGCTGGCTTTCCGACACATCACTCGGTGCAGCCAGTTGTCTAGATGATCTAACAAGATGTGTGATTTTTTGGATTTAGTATGTTCCAGTTACTGACGAGAAAATTTCGAAACGTGAAATTCAACTTTGGTTATTTTATGGACGAGTTGTACCCAACTCGATGAAAAAACCCTGCCAGGGTGGCTCTGAAGTTACATTTGTCAAGTTGGTCAACATCTCTGAATCGGTTTACGTCTCGGCAGGTTCCGATAGAAGCGATATCATCTGACAGATTTGTTTACTTGATATTTGTTCCAGAAAGATGAAGGTCCAAGAATCGACCGACTGAACCCACATACGAACCTACCCGAGGTTGACACATACATGTACAGCTACCGAATTTCACAAATCAGCCGTTTAATATCTTTGTGGTAATATGGGAATACCGAAATTGAATTGACAGAGAATCCTTTTGCCATATACTAGAGAATTTGACAATTTAGTAACTAGAGTACGGGTCGCATTGTGGTTAACAATTGAAGGTACTGTATGCGCTACAATCCATATGTTGTTAGCACAACTTACATAGATCGTGCGTAAATCACAATTACAAATGAATCAATGTTTTCGTCCATATGCAAAACTCTTCCACATTGTGTTTATTTTTTTCTCATCTCGCTACAGGTGCTGACATCCACAACATAGAAAAAATAACTGTTAAGTCATCGACGCACATTGCAACCACTGCTACTACTGCAGTCTCCCGAGGTCACCTGGCGTCGTTGATCGGCAAGCGGCTGCACCGCGCCGTTCGGTTTTTGGTTTCCCACACAAACGCCGCCGCCGTCCGCCTCCGCACATTTTCCTTTCATTGACGATTGTTCCGCGCCGTGAATCCGCGGTGAACATTTCTTCGGCAAGCTGCGCCGAGCACCGGTTTCAATTTGAATAATTGGCGAAAAATGAAAGTGCACGCATTGATTCCAGCGGCGGGGTGCATCCTCCTACACCACCTTCAACCATCATTTTACGTACGGGCACTTACTTGCGTACAGGCTCGGTGGGTGGGTGTTTGTTGTTTTGTTTGCGCACTTCGCGGGAGAATGATTGTCTGACTTCAAGTCTTTGTAATTGTAATTTGTAATTGAATGTGTAATTACTGTGACGTGTTGCCGATGTTAAGGGTTTAATTGATGAGGGAAAGTGTGGTTATTGAATGATTAAGTGCCCATCATTATGGTAGAGGGTAGATCCGGGTTGACATATGTGATAATTTACTTGATTTTTTTTCGGACCCAACCAACACGTATATGCAAATTGAAGGATCAAGCAGATCTACTGCTTAAGTGAACCGGTACAAGTTCGCCGATCGCAGCAATGACCGCTTCGCACTGAAACTATCATCAATTCATCTCCTCCGTCTAATTACTGCGAGCGAAATATAAAGTTAAAAAAACAAAAACCGCCGCGGCCATCCAACCCGGCAGCTGCGGTCCCAGACTCCAGGATGGACCATCCACCAATTCGGCCCCATCCGATTGGGCACCATCTGTCGTTCTTGGCCGGCGTGGCTCATTTTCCGGGTTCCATCGCAATCAATACAGTTATTAGTCTAATATATTGGTACTGGACTGCGTCAGCACCAAAAAAAAGCCAAAGAAGCAAATCTTTTCTTGTCTAATGGAGTTTCTTCTCTCTTTCTGGTTGTTGTTTTTTTCTTTCCATCGCTTGTTTTCCCCCATTACTTCCCATTGTTATTACTTCGATTCAGTCGGAGCTAACGCTGCCGCCGCCGCCGCCGCCGCCACCGCAACCAGCCAACAGCCATCAGTCAGCCGATGTGCAATTTCGTCGAGAATTTCTCGTTTCCGGAAAATGTGTTTCCTCCTCCAATTGGCCCCGGCTGTTCCTGTTATCTGATTACCGGTTTGGATGATATTCGGCGGCAGCAGCCAAATATGATAAAAATAGCAATCCTCTCGTCCGACTCCTGCCCTGTCCAACACACGGACAGTGGCGGTCCAGGCCGGGCCGGGCGCCAAGAGATAACCAATCTCGCCATCGATCACCACCACTACTGTGGTGGTTCCGGACGATTCGAAAGATGGCCACAGCCATTAGAACTGAGCTTGATTAGGAGATGTTGATTAAGAAATTATCGAATTACTGTTTTTTCTTCGTGTCTGTGATTTGTTGCCCGCTTCTCGTTATTTTTTTGCTTACTTCTTCAAGCTTCATTCGATCCGCATTGCATGGAAGTCGCAAATTTGGGATGCAGTTGTCAGGTGGATTTACAGTATTGATGGTCTGTTTTGGGATCTGTCGCTCCTGAGCAGTATATTTTTATCTTTTTTACCTCTTTCACCGTTTTACCTTTTTTTCTTTTTTTACCTTCTTAACCATTTTTACCTTTTTACCCTTTTGTACCTTTTTATCTTTTTACGTTTTTTGCATTTTTCACCTCTTTTACCTTCTTTACGTCCTTTACCTTCTTTACCTTCTTTGCCTGTTTTACCTTCTTTATCTTCTTTATCTTCTTTACCTTCTTTACCTTCTTCACCTTCTTTACCTTCTTTACCTACATTACCTTCTTTACCTTCTTTACCTTCTTTACCTTCTTTACCTTCTTTACCTTCTTTACCTTCTTTACCTTCTTTACCTTCTTTACCTTCTTTACCTTCTTTACCTTCTTTACCTTCTTTACCATCTTTACCATTTTTACCATTTTTAAGATTTTTACCATTTTTACCAAATATACCAAATTTACCAAATTTACCAACTAACCAAATTTGTCAAATTTACCAAATTTACCATATTTACCATATTTACCGTATTTACCGTATTTACCATATCTACCATATTTACTATTTTTCCCTCTTCCCTTTTCCCGTTTCCCTTTTACCTTTTACCTTTTACCTTTTACCTTTTACCTTTTACCTTTTACCTTTTACCTTTTACCTTTTACCTTTTACCTTTTACCTTTTACCTTTTACCTTTTACCTTTTACCTTTTACCTTTTACCTTTTACCTTTTACCTTTTACCTTTTACCTTTTACCTTTTACCTTTTACCTTTTACCTTTTACCTTTTACCTTTTACCTTTTACCTTTTACCTTTTACCTTTTACCTTTTACCTTTTACCTTTTACCTTTTACCTTTTACCTTTTACCTTTTACCTTTTACCTTTTACCTTTTACCTTTTACCTTTTACCTTTTACCTTTTACCTTTTACCTTTTACCTTTTACCTTTTACCTTTTACCTTTTACCTTTTACCTTTTACCTTTTACCTTTTACCTTTTACCTTTTACCTTTTACCTTTTACCTTTTACCTTTTACCTTTTACCTTTTACCTTTTACCTTTTACCTTTTACCTTTTACCTTTTACCTTTTACCTTTTACCTTTTACCTTTTACCTTTTACCTTTTACCTTTTACCTTTTACCTTTTACCTTTTACCTTTTACCTTTTACCTTTTACCTTTTACCTTTTACCTTTTACCTTTTACCTTTTACCTTTTACCTTTTACCTTTTACCTTTTACCTTTTACCTTTTACCTTTTACCTTTTACCTTTTACCTTTTACCTTTTACCTTTTACCTTTTACCTTTTACCTTTTACCTTTTACCTTTTACCTTTTACCTTTTACCTTTTACCTTTTACCTTTTACCTTTTACCTTTTACCTTTTACCTTTTACCTTTTACCTTTTACCTTTTACCTTTTACCTTTTACCTTTTACCTTTTACCTTTTACCTTTTACCTTTTACCTTTTACCTTTTACCTTTTACCTTTTACCTTTTACCTTTTACCTTTTACCTTTTACCTTTTACCTTTTACCTTTTACCTTTTACCTTTTACCTTTTACCTTTTACCTTTTACCTTTTACCTTTTACCTTTTACCTTTTACCTTTTACCTTTTACCTTTTACCTTTTACCTTTTACCTTTTACCTTTTACCTTTTACCTTTTACCTTTTACCTTTTACCTTTTACCTTTTACCTTTTACCTTTTACCTTTTACCTTTTACCTTTTACCTTTTACCTTTTACCTTTTACCTTTTACCTTTTACCTTTTACCTTTTACCTTTTACCTTTTACCTTTTACCTTTTACCTTTTACCTTTTACCTTTTACCTTTTACCTTTTACCTTTTACCTTTTACCTTTTACCTTTTACCTTTTACCTTTTACCTTTTACCTTTTACCTTTTACCTTTTACCTTTTACCTTTTACCTTTTACCTTTTACCTTTTACCTTTTACCTTTTACCTTTTACCTTTTACCTTTTACCTTTTACCTTTTACCTTTTACCTTTTACCTTTTACCTTTTACCTTTTACCTTTTACCTTTTACCTTTTACCTTTTACCTTTTACCTTTTACCTTTTACCTTTTACCTTTTACCTTTTACCTTTTACCTTTTACCTTTTACCTTTTACCTTTTACCTTTTACCTTTTACCTTTTACCTTTTACCTTTTACCTTTTACCTTTTACCTTTTACCTTTTACCTTTTACCTTTTACCTTTTACCTTTTACCTTTTACCTTTTACCTTTTACCTTTTACCTTTTACCTTTTACCTTTTACCTTTTACCTTTTACCTTTTACCTTTTACCTTTTACCTTTTACCTTTTACCTTTTACCTTTTACCTTTTACCTTTTACCTTTTACCTTTTACCTTTTACCTTTTACCTTTTACCTTTTACCTTTTACCTTTTACCTTTTACCTTTTACCTTTTACCTTTTACCTTTTACCTTTTACCTTTTACCTTTTACCTTTTACCTTTTACCTTTTACCTTTTACCTTTTACCTTTTACCTTTTACCTTTTACCTTTTACCTTTTACCTTTTACCTTTTACCTTTTACCTTTTACCTTTTACCTTTTACCTTTTACCTTTTACCTTTTACCTTTTACCTTTTACCTTTTACCTTTTACCTTTTACCTTTTACCTTTTACCTTTTACCTTTTACCTTTTACCTTATACCTTTTAACTTTTACCTTTTACCTTTTACCTTATACCTTTTAACTTTTACCTTTTACCTGTTACGTTTTATTTTAATTTTTTTTCCTGTTATCTGTTTTCTGTTTTCTGTTTTCTGTTTTCTGTTTTCTGTTTTCTGTTTTCTGTTTTCTGTTTTCTGTTTTCTGTTTTCTGTTTTCTGTTTTCTGTTTTCTGTTTTCTGTTTTCTGTTTTCTGTTTTCTGTTTTCTGTTTTCTGTTTTCTGTTTTCTGTTTTCTGTTTTCTGTTTTCTGTTTTCTGTTTTCTGTTTTCTGTTTTCTGTTTTCTGTTTTCTGTTTTCTGTTTTCTGTTTTCTGTTTTCTGTTTTCTGTTTTCTGTTTTCTGTTTTCTGTTTTCTGTTTTCTGTTTTCTGTTTTCTGTTTTCTGTTTTCTGTTTTCTGTTTTCTGTTTTCTGTTTTCTGTTTTCTGTTTTCTGTTTTCTGTTTTCTGTTTTCTGTTTTCTGTTTTCTGTTTTCTGTTTTCTGTTTTCTGTTTTCTGTTTTCTGTTTTCTGTTTTCTGTTTTCTGTTTTCTGTTTTCTGTTTTCTGTTTTCTGTTTTCTGTTTTCTGTTTTCTGTTTTCTGTTTTCTGTTTTCTGTTTTCTGTTTTCTGTTTTCTGTTTTCTGTTTTCTGTTTTCTGTTTTCTGTTTTCTGTTTTCTGTTTTCTGTTTTCTGTTTTCTGTTTTCTGTTTTCTGTTTTCTGTTTTCTGTTTTCTGTTTTCTGTTTTCTGTTTTCTGTTTTCTGTTTTCTGTTTTCTGTTTTCTGTTTTCTGTTTTCTGTTTTCTGTTTTCTGTTTTCTGTTTTCTGTTTTCTGTTTTCTGTTTTCTGTTTTCTGTTTTCTGTTTTCTGTTTTCTGTTTTCTGTTTTCTGTTTTCTGTTTTCTGTTTTCTGTTTTCTGTTTTCTGTTTTCTGTTTTCTGTTTTCTGTTTTCTGTTTTCTGTTTTCTGTTTTCTGTTTTCTGTTTTCTGTTTTCTGTTTTCTGTTTTCTGTTTTCTGTTTTCTGTTTTCTGTTTTCTGTTTTCTGTTTTCTGTTTTCTGTTTTCTGTTTTCTGTTTTCTGTTTTCTGTTTTCTGTTTTCTGTTTTCTGTTTTCTGTTTTCTGTTTTCTGTTTTCTGTTTTCTGTTTTCTGTTTTCTGTTTTCTGTTTTCTGTTTTCTGTTTTCTGTTTTCTGTTTTCTGTTTTCTGTTTTCTGTTTTCTGTTTTCTGTTTTCTGTTTTCTGTTTTCTGTTTTCTGTTTTCTGTTTTCTGTTTTCTGTTTTCTGTTTTCTGTTTTCTGTTTTCTGTTTTCTGTTTTCTGTTTTCTGTTTTCTGTTTTCTGTTTTCTGTTTTCTGTTTTCTGTTTTCTGTTTTCTGTTTTCTGTTTTCTGTTTTCTGTTTTCTGTTTTCTGTTTTCTGTTTTCTGTTTTCTGTTTTCTGTTTTCTGTTTTCTGTTTTCTGTTTTCTGTTTTCTGTTTTCTGTTTTCTGTTTTCTGTTTTCTGTTTTCTGTTTTCTGTTTTCTGTTTTCTGTTTTCTGTTTTCTGTTTTCTGTTTTCTGTTTTCTGTTTTCTGTTTTCTGTTTTCTGTTTTCTGTTTTCTGTTTTCTGTTTTCTGTTTTCTGTTTTCTGTTTTCTGTTTTCTGTTTTCTGTTTTCTGTTTTCTGTTTTCTGTTTTCTGTTTTCTGTTTTCTGTTTTCTGTTTTCTGTTTTCTGTTTTCTGTTTTCTGTTTTCTGTTTTCTGTTTTCTGTTTTCTGTTTTCTGTTTTCTGTTTTCTGTTTTCTGTTTTCTGTTTTCTGTTTTCTGTTTTCTGTTTTCTGTTTTCTGTTTTCTGTTTTCTGTTTTCTGTTTTCTGTTTTCTGTTTTCTGTTTTCTGTTTTCTGTTTTCTGTTTTCTGTTTTCTGTTTTCTGTTTTCTGTTTTCTGTTTTCTGTTTTCTGTTTTCTGTTTTCTGTTTTCTGTTTTCTGTTTTCTGTTTTCTGTTTTCTGTTTTCTGTTTTCTGTTTTCTGTTTTCTGTTTTCTGTTTTCTGTTTTCTGTTTTCTGTTTTCTGTTTTCTGTTTTCTGTTTTCTGTTTTCTGTTTTCTGTTTTCTGTTTTCTGTTTTCTGTTTTCTGTTTTCTGTTTTCTGTTTTCTGTTTTCTGTTTTCTGTTTTCTGTTTTCTGTTTTCTGTTTTCTGTTTTCTGTTTTCTGTTTTCTGTTTTCTGTTTTCTGTTTTCTGTTTTCTGTTTTCTGTTTTCTGTTTTCTGTTTTCTGTTTTCTGTTTTCTGTTTTCTGTTTTCTGTTTTCTGTTTTCTGTTTTCTGTTTTCTGTTTTCTGTTTTCTGTTTTCTGTTTTCTGTTTTCTGTTTTCTGTTTTCTGTTTTCTGTTTTCTGTTTTCTGTTTTCTGTTTTCTGTTTTCTGTTTTCTGTTTTCTGTTTTCTGTTTTCTGTTTTCTGTTTTCTGTTTTCTGTTTTCTGTTTTCTGTTTTCTGTTTTCTGTTTTCTGTTTTCTGTTTTCTGTTTTCTGTTTTCTGTTTTCTGTTTTCTGTTTTCTGTTTTCTGTTTTCTGTTTTCTGTTTTCTGTTTTCTGTTTTCTGTTTTCTGTTTTCTGTTTTCTGTTTTCTGTTTTCTGTTTTCTGTTTTCTGTTTTCTGTTTTCTGTTTTCTGTTTTCTGTTTTCTGTTTTCTGTTTTCTGTTTTCTGTTTTCTGTTTTCTGTTTTCTGTTTTCTGTTTTCTGTTTTCTGTTTTCTGTTTTCTGTTTTCTGTTTTCTGTTTTCTGTTTTCTGTTTTCTGTTTTCTGTTTTCTGTTTTCTGTTTTCTGTTTTCTGTTTTCTGTTTTCTGTTTTCTGTTTTCTGTTTTCTGTTTTCTGTTTTCTGTTTTCTGTTTTCTGTTTTCTGTTTTCTGTTTTCTGTTTTCTGTTTTCTGTTTTCTGTTTTCTGTTTTCTGTTTTCTGTTTTCTGTTTTCTGTTTTCTGTTTTCTGTTTTCTGTTTTCTGTTTTCTGTTTTCTGTTTTCTGTTTTCTGTTTTCTGTTTTCTGTTTTCTGTTTTCTGTTTTCTGTTTTCTGTTTTCTGTTTTCTGTTTTCTGTTTTCTGTTTTCTGTTTTCTGTTTTCTGTTTTCTGTTTTCTGTTTTCTGTTTTCTGTTTTCTGTTTTCTGTTTTCTGTTTTCTGTTTTCTGTTTTCTGTTTTCTGTTTTCTGTTTTCTGTTTTCTGTTTTCTGTTTTCTGTTTTCTGTTTTCTGTTTTCTGTTTTCTGTTTTCTGTTTTCTGTTTTCTGTTTTCTGTTTTCTGTTTTCTGTTTTCTGTTTTCTGTTTTCTGTTTTCTGTTTTCTGTTTTCTGTTTTCTGTTTTCTGTTTTCTGTTTTCTGTTTTCTGTTTTCTGTTTTCTGTTTTCTGTTTTCTGTTTTCTGTTTTCTGTTTTCTGTTTTCTGTTTTCTGTTTTCTGTTTTCTGTTTTCTGTTTTCTGTTTTCTGTTTTCTGTTTTCTGTTTTCTGTTTTCTGTTTTCTGTTTTCTGTTTTCTGTTTTCTGTTTTCTGTTTTCTGTTTTCTGTTTTCTGTTTTCTGTTTTCTGTTTTCTGTTTTCTGTTTTCTGTTTTCTGTTTTCTGTTTTCTGTTTTCTGTTTTCTGTTTTCTGTTTTCTGTTTTCTGTTTTCTGTTTTCTGTTTTCTGTTTTCTGTTTTCTGTTTTCTGTTTTCTGTTTTCTGTTTTCTGTTTTCTGTTTTCTGTTTTCTGTTTTCTGTTTTCTGTTTTCTGTTTTCTGTTTTCTGTTTTCTGTTTTCTGTTTTCTGTTTTCTGTTTTCTGTTTTCTGTTTTCTGTTTTCTGTTTTCTGTTTTCTGTTTTCTGTTTTCTGTTTTCTGTTTTCTGTTTTCTGTTTTCTGTTTTCTGTTTTCTGTTTTCTGTTTTCTGTTTTCTGTTTTCTGTTTTCTGTTTTCTGTTTTCTGTTTTCTGTTTTCTGTTTTCTGTTTTCTGTTTTCTGTTTTCTGTTTTCTGTTTTCTGTTTTCTGTTTTCTGTTTTCTGTTTTCTGTTTTCTGTTTTCTGTTTTCTGTTTTCTGTTTTCTGTTTTCTGTTTTCTGTTTTCTGTTTTCTGTTTTCTGTTTTCTGTTTTCTGTTTTCTGTTTTCTGTTTTCTGTTTTCTGTTTTCTGTTTTCTGTTTTCTGTTTTCTGTTTTCTGTTTTCTGTTTTCTGTTTTCTGTTTTCTGTTTTCTGTTTTCTGTTTTCTGTTTTCTGTTTTCTGTTTTCTGTTTTCTGTTTTCTGTTTTCTGTTTTCTGTTTTCTGTTTTCTGTTTTCTGTTTTCTGTTTTCTGTTTTCTGTTTTCTGTTTTCTGTTTTCTGTTTTCTGTTTTCTGTTTTCTGTTTTCTGTTTTCTGTTTTCTGTTTTCTGTTTTCTGTTTTCTGTTTTCTGTTTTCTGTTTTCTGTTTTCTGTTTTCTGTTTTCTGTTTTCTGTTTTCTGTTTTCTGTTTTCTGTTTTCTGTTTTCTGTTTTCTGTTTTCTGTTTTCTGTTTTCTGTTTTCTGTTTTCTGTTTTCTGTTTTCTGTTTTCTGTTTTCTGTTTTCTGTTTTCTGTTTTCTGTTTTCTGTTTTCTGTTTTCTGTTTTCTGTTTTCTGTTTTCTGTTTTCTGTTTTCTGTTTTCTGTTTTCTGTTTTCTGTTTTCTGTTTTCTGTTTTCTGTTTTCTGTTTTCTGTTTTCTGTTTTCTGTTTTCTGTTTTCTGTTTTCTGTTTTCTGTTTTCTGTTTTCTGTTTTCTGTTTTCTGTTTTCTGTTTTCTGTTTTCTGTTTTCTGTTTTCTGTTTTCTGTTTTCTGTTTTCTGTTTTCTGTTTTCTGTTTTCTGTTTTCTGTTTTCTGTTTTCTGTTTTCTGTTTTCTGTTTTCTGTTTTCTGTTTTCTGTTTTCTGTTTTCTGTTTTCTGTTTTCTGTTTTCTGTTTTCTGTTTTCTGTTTTCTGTTTTCTGTTTTCTGTTTTCTGTTTTCTGTTTTCTGTTTTCTGTTTTCTGTTTTCTGTTTTCTGTTTTCTGTTTTCTGTTTTCTGTTTTCTGTTTTCTGTTTTCTGTTTTCTGTTTTCTGTTTTCTGTTTTCTGTTTTCTGTTTTCTGTTTTCTGTTTTCTGTTTTCTGTTTTCTGTTTTCTGTTTTCTGTTTTCTGTTTTCTGTTTTCTGTTTTCTGTTTTCTGTTTTCTGTTTTCTGTTTTCTGTTTTCTGTTTTCTGTTTTCTGTTTTCTGTTTTCTGTTTTCTGTTTTCTGTTTTCTGTTTTCTGTTTTCTGTTTTCTGTTTTCTGTTTTCTGTTTTCTGTTTTCTGTTTTCTGTTTTCTGTTTTCTGTTTTCTGTTTTCTGTTTTCTGTTTTCTGTTTTCTGTTTTCTGTTTTCTGTTTTCTGTTTTCTGTTTTCTGTTTTCTGTTTTCTGTTTTCTGTTTTCTGTTTTCTGTTTTCTGTTTTCTGTTTTCTGTTTTCTGTTTTCTGTTTTCTGTTTTCTGTTTTCTGTTTTCTGTTTTCTGTTTTCTGTTTTCTGTTTTCTGTTTTCTGTTTTCTGTTTTCTGTTTTCTGTTTTCTGTTTTCTGTTTTCTGTTTTCTGTTTTCTGTTTTCTGTTTTCTGTTTTCTGTTTTCTGTTTTCTGTTTTCTGTTTTCTGTTTTCTGTTTTCTGTTTTCTGTTTTCTGTTTTCTGTTTTCTGTTTTCTGTTTTCTGTTTTCTGTTTTCTGTTTTCTGTTTTCTGTTTTCTGTTTTCTGTTTTCTGTTTTCTGTTTTCTGTTTTCTGTTTTCTGTTTTCTGTTTTCTGTTTTCTGTTTTCTGTTTTCTGTTTTCTGTTTTCTGTTTTCTGTTTTCTGTTTTCTGTTTTCTGTTTTCTGTTTTCTGTTTTCTGTTTTCTGTTTTCTGTTTTCTGTTTTCTGTTTTCTGTTTTCTGTTTTCTGTTTTCTGTTTTCTGTTTTCTGTTTTCTGTTTTCTGTTTTCTGTTTTCTGTTTTCTGTTTTCTGTTTTCTGTTTTCTGTTTTCTGTTTTCTGTTTTCTGTTTTCTGTTTTCTGTTTTCTGTTTTCTGTTTTCTGTTTTCTGTTTTCTGTTTTCTGTTTTCTGTTTTCTGTTTTCTGTTTTCTGTTTTCTGTTTTCTGTTTTCTGTTTTCTGTTTTCTGTTTTCTGTTTTCTGTTTTCTGTTTTCTGTTTTCTGTTTTCTGTTTTCTGTTTTCTGTTTTCTGTTTTCTGTTTTCTGTTTTCTGTTTTCTGTTTTCTGTTTTCTGTTTTCTGTTTTCTGTTTTCTGTTTTCTGTTTTCTGTTTTCTGTTTTCTGTTTTCTGTTTTCTGTTTTCTGTTTTCTGTTTTCTGTTTTCTGTTTTCTGTTTTCTGTTTTCTGTTTTCTGTTTTCTGTTTTCTGTTTTCTGTTTTCTGTTTTCTGTTTTCTGTTTTCTGTTTTCTGTTTTCTGTTTTCTGTTTTCTGTTTTCTGTTTTCTGTTTTCTGTTTTCTGTTTTCTGTTTTCTGTTTTCTGTTTTCTGTTTTCTGTTTTCTGTTTTCTGTTTTCTGTTTTCTGTTTTCTGTTTTCTGTTTTCTGTTTTCTGTTTTCTGTTTTCTGTTTTCTGTTTTCTGTTTTCTGTTTTCTGTTTTCTGTTTTCTGTTTTCTGTTTTCTGTTTTCTGTTTTCTGTTTTCTGTTTTCTGTTTTCTGTTTTCTGTTTTCTGTTTTCTGTTTTCTGTTTTCTGTTTTCTGTTTTCTGTTTTCTGTTTTCTGTTTTCTGTTTTCTGTTTTCTGTTTTCTGTTTTCTGTTTTCTGTTTTCTGTTTTCTGTTTTCTGTTTTCTGTTTTCTGTTTTCTGTTTTCTGTTTTCTGTTTTCTGTTTTCTGTTTTCTGTTTTCTGTTTTCTGTTTTCTGTTTTCTGTTTTCTGTTTTCTGTTTTCTGTTTTCTGTTTTCTGTTTTCTGTTTTCTGTTTTCTGTTTTCTGTTTTCTGTTTTCTGTTTTCTGTTTTCTGTTTTCTGTTTTCTGTTTTCTGTTTTCTGTTTTCTGTTTTCTGTTTTCTGTTTTCTGTTTTCTGTTTTCTGTTTTCTGTTTTCTGTTTTCTGTTTTCTGTTTTCTGTTTTCTGTTTTCTGTTTTCTGTTTTCTGTTTTCTGTTTTCTGTTTTCTGTTTTCTGTTTTCTGTTTTCTGTTTTCTGTTTTCTGTTTTCTGTTTTCTGTTTTCTGTTTTCTGTTTTCTGTTTTCTGTTTTCTGTTTTCTGTTTTCTGTTTTCTGTTTTCTGTTTTCTGTTTTCTGTTTTCTGTTTTCTGTTTTCTGTTTTCTGTTTTCTGTTTTCTGTTTTCTGTTTTCTGTTTTCTGTTTTCTGTTTTCTGTTTTCTGTTTCTGTTTTCTGTTTTCTGTTTTCTGTTTTCTGTTTTCTGTTTTCTGTTTTCTGTTTTCTGTTTTCTGTTTTCTGTTTTCTGTTTTCTGTTTTCTGTTTTCTGTTTTCTGTTTTCTGTTTTCTGTTTTCTGTTTTCTGTTTTCTGTTTTCTGTTTTCTGTTTTCTGTTTTCTGTTTTCTGTTTTCTGTTTTCTGTTTTCTGTTTTCTGTTTTCTGTTTTCTGTTTTCTGTTTCTGTTTTCTGTTTTCTGTTTTCTGTTTTCTGTTTTCTGTTTTCTGTTTTCTGTTTTCTGTTTTCTGTTTTCTGTTTTCTGTTTTCTGTTTTCTGTTTTCTGTTTTCTGTTTTCTGTTTTCTGTTTTCTGTTTTCTGTTTTCTGTTTTCTGTTTTCTGTTTTCTGTTTTCTGTTTTCTGTTTTCTGTTTTCTGTTTTCTGTTTTCTGTTTTCTGTTTTCTGTTTTCTGTTTTCTGTTTTCTGTTTTCTGTTTTCTGTTTTCTGTTTTCTGTTTTCTGTTTTCTGTTTTCTGTTTTCTGTTTTCTGTTTTCTGTTTTCTGTTTTCTGTTTTCTGTTTTCTGTTTTCTGTTTTCTGTTTTCTGTTTTCTGTTTTCTGTTTTCTGTTTTCTGTTTTCTGTTTTCTGTTTTCTGTTTTCTGTTTTCTGTTTTCTGTTTTCTGTTTTCTGTTTTCTGTTTTCTGTTTTCTGTTTTCTGTTTTCTGTTTTCTGTTTTCTGTTTTCTGTTTTCTGTTTTCTGTTTTCTGTTTTCTGTTTTCTGTTTTCTGTTTTCTGTTTTCTGTTTTCTGTTTTCTGTTTTCTGTTTTCTGTTTTCTGTTTTCTGTTTTCTGTTTTCTGTTTTCTGTTTCTGTTTTCTGTTTTCTGTTTTCTGTTTTCTGTTTTCTGTTTTCTGTTTTCTGTTTTCTGTTTTCTGTTTTCTGTTTTCTGTTTCTGTTTTCTGTTTTCTGTTTTCTGTTTTCTGTTTTCTGTTTTCTGTTTTCTGTTTTCTGTTTTCTGTTTTCTGTTTTCTGTTTTCTGTTTTCTGTTTTCTGTTTTCTGTTTTCTGTTTTCTGTTTTCTGTTTTCTGTTTCTGTTTTCTGTTTTCTGTTTTCTGTTTTCTGTTTTCTGTTTTCTGTTTTCTGTTTTCTGTTTTCTGTTTTCTGTTTTCTGTTTTCTGTTTTCTGTTTTCTGTTTTCTGTTTTCTGTTTTCTGTTTTCTGTTTTCTGTTTTCTGTTTTCTGTTTTCTGTTTTCTGTTTTCTGTTTTCTGTTTTCTGTTTTCTGTTTTCTGTTTTCTGTTTTCTGTTTTCTGTTTTCTGTTTTCTGTTTTCTGTTTTCTGTTTTCTGTTTTCTGTTTTCTGTTTTCTGTTTTCTGTTTTCTGTTTTCTGTTTTCTGTTTTCTGTTTTCTGTTTTCTGTTTTCTGTTTCTGTTTTCTGTTTTCTGTTTTCTGTTTTCTGTTTTCTGTTTTCTGTTTCTGTTTTCTGTTTTCTGTTTTCTGTTTTCTGTTTTCTGTTTTCTGTTTTCTGTTTTCTGTTTTCTGTTTTCTGTTTTCTGTTTTCTGTTTTCTGTTTTCTGTTTTCTGTTTTCTGTTTTCTGTTTTCTGTTTTCTGTTTTCTGTTTTCTGTTTTCTGTTTTCTGTTTTCTGTTTTCTGTTTTTCTGTTTTCTGTTTTCTGTTTTCTGTTTTCTGTTTTCTGTTTTCTGTTTTCTGTTTTCTGTTTTCTGTTTTCTGTTTTCTGTTTTCTGTTTTCTGTTTTCTGTTTTCTGTTTTCTGTTTCTGTTTTCTGTTTTCTGTTTTCTGTTTTCTGTTTTCTGTTTTCTGTTTTCTGTTTTCTGTTTTCTGTTTTCTGTTTTCTGTTTTCTGTTTTCTGTTTTCTGTTTTCTGTTTCTGTTTTCTGTTTTCTGTTTTCTGTTTTCTGTTTTCTGTTTTCTGTTTTCTGTTTTCTGTTTTCTGTTTTCTGTTTTCTGTTTTCTGTTTTCTGTTTTCTGTTTTCTGTTTTCTGTTTTCTGTTTTCTGTTTTCTGTTTTCTGTTTTCTGTTTTCTGTTTTCTGTTTTCTGTTTTCTGTTTTCTGTTTTCTGTTTTCTGTTTTCTGTTTCTGTTTTCTGTTTTCTGTTTTCTGTTTTCTGTTTTCTGTTTTCTGTTTCTGTTTTCTGTTTTCTGTTTTCTGTTTTCTGTTTTCTGTTTTCTGTTTTCTGTTTTCTGTTTTCTGTTTTCTGTTTTCTGTTTTCTGTTTTCTGTTTTCTGTTTTCTGTTTTCTGTTTCTGTTTTCTGTTTTCTGTTTTCTGTTTTCTGTTTTCTGTTTTCTGTTTTCTGTTTTCTGTTTCTGTTTTCTGTTTTCTGTTTTCTGTTTTCTGTTTTCTGTTTTCTGTTTTCTGTTTTCTGTTTTCTGTTTCTGTTTTCTGTTTCTGTTTCTGTTTTCTGTTTCTGTTTTCTGTTTTCTGTTTTCTGTTTTCTGTTTTCTGTTTTCTGTTTTCTGTTTTCTGTTTTCTGTTTTCTGTTTTCTGTTTTCTGTTTTCTGTTTTCTGTTTTCTGTTTTCTGTTTTCTGTTTTCTGTTTTCTGTTTTCTGTTTTCTGTTTTCTGTTTCTGTTTTCTGTTTTCTGTTTTCTGTTTTCTGTTTTCTGTTTTCTGTTTTCTGTTTTCTGTTTTCTGTTTTCTGTTTTCTGTTTTCTGTTTTCTGTTTTCTGTTTTCTGTTTTCTGTTTCTGTTTCTGTTTTCTGTTTTCTGTTTTCTGTTTCTGTTTTCTGTTTTCTGTTTCTGTTTTCTGTTTCTGTTTTCTGTTTTCTGTTTTCTGTTTTCTGTTTTCTGTTTTCTGTTTTCTGTTTTCTGTTTTCTGTTTCTGTTTTCTGTTTTCTGTTTTCTGTTTTCTGTTTTCTGTTTTCTGTTTTCTGTTTTCTGTTTTCTGTTTTCTGTTTTCTGTTTTCTGTTTCTGTTTTCTGTTTTCTGTTTTCTGTTTTCTGTTTTCTGTTTTCTGTTTCTGTTTTCTGTTTTCTGTTTTCTGTTTTCTGTTTTCTGTTTTCTGTTTTCTGTTTTCTGTTTTCTGTTTTCTGTTTTCTGTTTTCTGTTTTCTGTTTTCTGTTTTCTGTTTTCTGTTTTCTGTTTTCTGTTTTCTGTTTTCTGTTTTCTGTTTTCTGTTTTCTGTTTTCTGTTTTCTGTTTCTGTTTTCTGTTTTCTGTTTTCTGTTTTCTGTTTTCTGTTTTCTGTTTCTGTTTCTGTTTTCTGTTTTCTGTTTTCTGTTTCTGTTTTCTGTTTTCTGTTTTCTGTTTTCTGTTTTCTGTTTTCTGTTTTCTGTTTTCTGTTTTCTGTTTTCTGTTTTCTGTTTTCTGTTTTCTGTTTTCTGTTTTCTGTTTTCTGTTTTCTGTTTTCTGTTTTCTGTTTTCTGTTTTCTGTTTTCTGTTTTCTGTTTTCTGTTTTCTGTTTTCTGTTTTCTGTTTTTCTGTTTTCTGTTTTCTGTTTTCTGTTTTCTGTTTTCTGTTTTCTGTTTTCTGTTTTCTGTTTTCTGTTTTCTGTTTTCTGTTTTCTGTTTTCTGTTTTCTGTTTTCTGTTTTCTGTTTTCTGTTTTCTGTTTTCTGTTTTCTGTTTTCTGTTTTCTGTTTTCTGTTTTCTGTTTTCTGTTTTCTGTTTTCTGTTTTCTGTTTTCTGTTTTCTGTTTTCTGTTTTCTGTTTTCTGTTTTCTGTTTTCTGTTTTTCTGTTTTCTGTTTTCTGTTTTCTGTTTTCTGTTTTCTGTTTTCTGTTTTCTGTTTTCTGTTTTCTGTTTTCTGTTTTCTGTTTTCTGTTTTCTGTTTTCTGTTTTCTGTTTTCTGTTTTCTGTTTTCTGTTTTCTGTTTTCTGTTTTCTGTTTTCTGTTTTCTGTTTTCTGTTTTCTGTTTTCTGTTTTCTGTTTTCTGTTTTCTGTTTCTGTTTTCTGTTTTCTGTTTTCTGTTTTCTGTTTTCTGTTTTCTGTTTTCTGTTTTCTGTTTTCTGTTTTCTGTTTTCTGTTTTCTGTTTTCTGTTTTCTGTTTTCTGTTTTCTGTTTCTGTTTTCTGTTTTCTGTTTTCTGTTTTCTGTTTTCTGTTTCTGTTTCTGTTTTCTGTTTTCTGTTTTCTGTTTTCTGTTTTCTGTTTTCTGTTTTCTGTTTTCTGTTTTCTGTTTTCTGTTTTCTGTTTTCTGTTTTCTGTTTTCTGTTTTCTGTTTTCTGTTTTCTGTTTTCTGTTTTCTGTTTTCTGTTTTCTGTTTTCTGTTTTCTGTTTTCTGTTTTCTGTTTTCTGTTTTCTGTTTTCTGTTTTCTGTTTTCTGTTTTCTGTTTTCTGTTTTCTGTTTTCTGTTTTCTGTTTTCTGTTTCTGTTTTCTGTTTTCTGTTTTCTGTTTTCTGTTTTCTGTTTTCTGTTTTCTGTTTCTGTTTTCTGTTTTCTGTTTTCTGTTTTCTGTTTTCTGTTTTCTGTTTTCTGTTTTCTGTTTTCTGTTTTCTGTTTTCTGTTTTCTGTTTTCTGTTTTCTGTTTTCTGTTTCTGTTTTCTGTTTTCTGTTTTCTGTTTTCTGTTTTCTGTTTTCTGTTTTCTGTTTTCTGTTTTCTGTTTCTGTTTTCTGTTTTCTGTTTTCTGTTTTCTGTTTTCTGTTTTCTGTTTTCTGTTTTCTGTTTTCTGTTTTCTGTTTTCTGTTTTCTGTTTTCTGTTTTCTGTTTTCTGTTTTCTGTTTTCTGTTTTCTGTTTTCTGTTTCTGTTTTCTGTTTTCTGTTTTCTGTTTTCTGTTTTCTGTTTTCTGTTTTCTGTTTTCTGTTTTCTGTTTTCTGTTTTCTGTTTTCTGTTTTCTGTTTTCTGTTTTCTGTTTTCTGTTTTCTGTTTTCTGTTTTCTGTTTTCTGTTTTCTGTTTTCTGTTTTCTGTTTCTGTTTTCTGTTTTCTGTTTTCTGTTTTCTGTTTTCTGTTTTCTGTTTTCTGTTTTCTGTTTTCTGTTTTCTGTTTTCTGTTTTCTGTTTTCTGTTTCTGTTCTGTTTTCTGTTTTCTGTTTTCTGTTTTCTGTTTTCTGTTTTCTGTTTTCTGTTTTCTGTTTTCTGTTTTCTGTTTTCTGTTTTCTGTTTTCTGTTTTCTGTTTTCTGTTTTCTGTTTTCTGTTTTCTGTTTTCTGTTTCTTCTGTTTTCTGTTTTCTGTTTTCTGTTTTCTGTTTTCTGTTTTCTGTTTTCTGTTTTCTGTA